>NC_056733.1:545489177-545669177 GCF_019279795.1 Protopterus annectens
TTTATGTAGCACAGTATGAGAAACAGTGGTTAACACAACAGTACTATTCAGACATCAGTTCTTGGTGAATGCAACATGTCAGGCCATACAACATCAGAGTAAACACAACCAGTCCAGGATTTAGAACTTTATTGCCAGGCAGTTACACTTTTATTTAAATATGACCTATATGGGACTATTACTGTCATATTGTCTAGTTTATTCAGTACAAACCATACACATTTTTTATAGAGCCAGGTGACATTTTACTCCTTTATATTTATTTGGTTTGACTACTACAAGCAGGATTGTTACTCACCAGCCTTGCAACACAGCCTTTGCAACCTGCTGGCATGGGCTTCCTGGTTCTCAGCCCGCTCAGTTGGAGCTGTAATGAAAATAGAGAAACATTTATGCATACCTATTCATCACATACACAGGCTGGACTTTGGTAAACAGTTATTGCTATGAATACTTACACACTGCTGGGACATCTCCCCTCAGTCTGGATTCCTGGACCCACTGTTCCAAGACCTCACTCTTCCTCCGTTTCAAGCCGGCATAGTGGTGCTGGACCTGCTCACTAGTCCGAGGGATACCAGTGGCACTGGTGAGATCACAGTTGAGACTTTCCCAGGCTTCTGCTTTATATTGGGAGCCCTGGTACTGGTCATGCAGCAGTCTCCTGTCATGTTTTTTTTTACCAGGAGTCCTACCATGATCTTGGACTCCTATATGTCCCAGTGCTGCACCCGAAAGCACATGCTCTCTCCAACACCTGCCATACTGCCTACAGTGGAAAGCTACAACCAATTATGAGCTGTAGTCCCGCCTGCGGGATTTAAATATGGCTGATTTCCTGCCCTTTGCCATGATTGGACAGTTATGAAAATGCTGAGCTAAGCTAAGCTATGGGCAAACCTGCTTAGCTAAAGTTGACAGTGTTTAAAGGGGCAGGTTCAGCATTGCTTACCCAAGGACAAATCCACTTAGCTGGGCTAGTCACTGCTTAGTATTCATATGTACACAGTCTTACACCCAGTCAGCATAGCTGTACAATACTTAGCATTGCTTATGATTTATTATATTGGTCTACTACCTGCATGGGATTGATTCATCATTCATTACATAATATAGATTTATTTAACTTCCCTGACATCCCCCAATGTGCTGTACTTAATTTATTTTTGTGTGACTATACTGTGTGGGGCACTTGTGTTTATATGGTGGTTTCACTACTTTATTACACTGACACCTCACATCTGGGCCTAATACACTACTCTGGTTGAGAAAAATAAGCTATGTCTTACATAAATATACAAAAAAATTAAAATTTGTAATGTTTACACATACAAAATGGGAATGACTGTGGTAAGGCTCAAACTGTGAATGATTACATGCAAGGAATATGCTCTAATGGCTACGTTATTGCACTTATGCTTATGGTGGATGTCTACTGCTTTTTAACTTATCCTACCATTTCAGCTGGGCTAAGCGTAGCTAAGCAACGGGTACACCTATGCAGCTATGCTTAAACTTTATTGTATATGTAAAAAAAAATGTATTTGTTGTGTTTTTTAATTTGTACCTTTCAGAATATCCATACTAATGCTGAACCTGTTATTCTATCAACTTTCTGGCTTTGTAGGGAGGATTGTCCATTATGGCTTTGTCCAGATTCCTTACTTTGACGGGTTGGGAGTTGTGCACTATGTGCTTATGCTAAACCTGTTAGTCTATCAAGTTTATGGCTTGGTAGGGATGAATGTCCCTTTGGGATTTGTCCAGATTTCTTACCCTGATGGGTTGGTAGGTGTTACGAGCATTCTCACTCATTTTAAATTGCTGAATGGCAATTCTGGAGTGCAGAGGCATGTGTATTGTGAGAGCTCAGCTCTCAGACACACCCCCTGCACTTGTACACAAAACATTGTCCATTTTAGAACACAGCAGTGCGCCTTCATGAATATGCATGGCATGCTTCCATGCTGTACGGGAACAGTCCCTTCCTTGCAGGAAGCTTGCTGAATCCCGGGGTAAATGTTAATCCTGTTTCTAGTGCCCAACAACTTAAAGACTGTACATAATTATTTAACTCATTATATCAGAGGGATTTTGAATTGAGAAACCAGTTTTGCAGTCATCATCATACATTTAAACCCAGAATTTCTTATTCTTGGGTAATGTAGCAATCATCATATTAAACAACACTTGTCCCAAGACAGAGCCCTGAGGTACTCTTGCTCTAACCTGTGAGTAATCAGAATAAGAAGGTCGTATTCTTACATATTGTTGTCTTCCATGTAACCAGTTACCAATCTGCCTTATGATGTATGTATTAACTTTATGTTCCTGTAAACATTTAATAATAACCTTGTGAGGTAAACCGTCAGAAACGTCACAAGATCTAGAAAAAACAACTGCAATATATAGGCCCAGATTCAGGGCCATGGCTATCTGTTCCCAAAAACTAATACAATTACTAGAAGATTGCCCTTTTATGAAACCATGTTAATTAATATCAAGGATTTCTAAGTTTCATTTTGATTTCTCAATAAGATCTAATAGGCATCTCTTAAAACAATTCCCAATAAGGAAGTTAAACTGATGAGTCTTAAATTACCCATCTGATCCTTTGAGCCACCTTTATAAACTGGAGTTACACAGCACAGATTCCACGCTTCTGGAACAGTTCCTGATTCTAACAGTTTATTAAATATTAACTTAAGGTAGGTAAAACAGTAGTTTTTACAGAATTCAACAGCTGACTTGGGATCAGATCAGGGTCCACAGAGGTAGTATATTTTAACCTGGCAAGTGCCCTGATAATATTCATCCCTCTTATCAGTGGGCATGACCCTGTTAAATAATAACTGTAGACTTCTTCCTTCTCTATATCACCTTGCCAAATATTTGAGAAGGATAAATTAAATTCATTGGCATTCATTTTACTAGGCTCAACCATTGTCTCACCATTAATTAACAATGTTGGTAATGAGAAAGTATTTCTATTAATTTAATATATATATATATATGTGTGTGTGTGTGTAAATTGCCTTTTTATTTGAGGTATTACTAATTAACTAATTTTCAAAATGTTAATAATTCCCTTTTTCCAATTTCTTACATGATACATTTATTTATTTATTTATTTTATTTTACATTTGTTGACCGGGCTAGTCTAACTGGATACATGTCCATTTTCAGTAGAGGCCCAGGGAGAAAAGCTCCAAGACACTTACAAAATACAATAAAGAAAGAAATAACAGTAAAGATACATACAAAATAAAAATTGTAGTTAGAACTAAAAAATAAAATTTTTTTTTTTTTTTTTTGCATTTCCATTTTTTTTTTTACATTAAACGTCTTTCTGTTCATATTTGAAGGAACCTTGCTAAGGTTTTTAAGCTTCTCTTTTTCCTTTTGTACTCTCAAAATTTCTTTGTTCCTCCAAACTGGGAAAGTGCATTTGTTTCTCTTTTGTTTTATTGTAACTCCTGCCTGAAGCAGCTTCTCCAAAACATTATATCCATAGCAACTATCTGATTTACCAACTATAGTCATCAAATTACATTTAACATAATGCTCAGCAAAACTTTTTAAATCTAACCTTCCGTATTCATATGTTTTTAAATGCGTATTTTCCGATTAATGAATCATCAATAACAAATGTGAGAGATTTATGATTTGATGACCATAATGGTGGAAGTACCTTTATGGACTGAACTTTAGTTGGTACATTAGTCAATATAAAGTTCAAGATATTATTCCCCAGTATTGAATTATACCAATTGAGTCCATATTATGAGACAATATCAACACATTCTTTAGCAAAGTAAGAACTTGTGCATTGTGACTCCCAACATATTCCAGGCTAATTTAAATCACCCAATTATAGTATATCTAATGCTATTAACTAATGGGTGACAAAGGAAATTATTTTTATTTTTGAGCTGGGATAAGGGACCTGAATTGCCTACACATAGTAAGGCCTTTTTAAGTTTAATTCTGGTGATTACCAAAAAAGCAATTACTAGAAAATGGAAATCAAAATCTAAACCAACAATAGTTAAAGTAGTAAATATTTTAACAGAAATAATAGAACAGGAAGTACGCTCTTTAGAAAAAGGTAGGAGTATCAAATTGGAAAGTGTGGAATGATACATGCAGAAAAATGTTTTGGAAGAGGATTGAGGTTTAACAGAAGGCAGGAATTGAATAATTTAGGAAAGTTGCTTAGATTATATCTCTTTCACACCTAGCCTGCGTGGAATTGCATACCTACTGATGCCTGCAGAGTTCCAGCCTGGACAACCTTTGCCTGAGATAAAATTCGGGGAATGGAGTTTCCTAACTTACCTGTAAACAGATGTATACATCTCAAAAACTATAAGAGTTGCAAAAAAAAAATTATATATATATATATATATATATATATATATATATATATATATATATACACACACATACATAAGTCATTCAGAACACACTCCTCTTTAAAATAGTGATATTAATATGTCAACCATCCCTAACAGTAATTTTATGTTGAACAAATAATTCAGCAATATATAAAAATAATTATTACAATTATGTAAACAAGTATTAATATCCTTGTAACCATAGTAGCTAGACCCCAACAGTGTGATTTTTTTCATGCAGATGTGATTTTCAATTTGCTGCAAAGCAATTTGAAGAATGTTACTCCATTTTTGTGATATTTGTGTAAATACAATATATATATATATATATATATATATATATATATATATATATATATATATATATATATATATGCATGTTTAATGGACAAATACATGTAAATATCTACAAAGCAATGCTAGTTAGACACCAAAGATCAGTGTAAAGTTTTCCAGCATTATGTGTACTTTCATTTGATACCATGGATTACCACATAAGCACATTGTGGTTAAAGTTATTTATATGGTTATTAAGATATGGTACATATTCATAATATTTCTGTAAAATAACTCATTTTTTTCCCAGTATAAAGCACTCCATTTGTCTAAGGAGCCATTCTTGACTTTTTTGGTGACTGGTTACTTGTAATGCTGTTCCACACTATGTCCGGATGGACAATGCCTGAGATATTTACAGAAATATGATATTTATGTATATATAAATATCTGCAAATTGGTAGAAGGCAGACAGCAGCATCAGTGACTATTTTTGCAGCATTATGTAAGCTTTCATTTGATAATATGAAGTAAAATATAAGCTTTGTCTGGTTCAAGTTAACATAAATATTAATATGGCACTTACTTGATAATTTAGCATTAAAAGAAATCACATTTTCTCACTTATCACTGTATTTGGGTCAACAAATAATCCTGACGTATCTGCTGAGTTGTCCTGTGAAATGCCATTACACCATGCTACTAGATGGATGTTGCTTGAGATATTTACATAAAAATATGCACATGTGTAGAAATATTACATTTATTACTAAACATGTGCAAATATCTGCAAAGTGGTAGTGGTAGTCAGACAGCAAATAGCGGTAAGATTTTTTCAAGCATTATGCAAGCTTTGATTTGATGCCATGAAGTACCATATAAAAACACAAACATATGCACACAAATATATATATATATATATATATATATATATATATATATATATATATATATATACACAATTATCTGGGGATTCAATAAACTCTGTAAAGGCTACACGGAGTTTATGTTTTAGTGTGATGAGCAGCAGCTCTAATTGCATATTCATGCTGCTCATTGAGGTTACACAAATACAAGCAAGAAGCATTCAAGTTTGCTACTGGCAAAGCTGCTCTGCTAGATTGCACAGACAAGAGCAGTGAGGTCTTGATCCTGATCAGAGTAGAAATAAATCAGTGTTCAAATCCAGATGATTTTTTTTTACAAATGGTGTCAGGATGTCATTAGCTAAGTAAATGTGATGAAAACTGCAAATGTGACTATCAATGACTGCAATAAAGTATGTGTCTCCCCCAAATTGTACCAGTAATGCCTACCTCAATACGCTTCTACAACTAGTAGCTATTTTGCAGGCCTCACTGCAAGTCACAAGTTATTTGTGTTTACAAATTGCTACAAATGACAAGGAGTGGTGCATCTTTTGAAATGATTAGTATGACTCAGCAGATATGCTAACTGTTTGTGTAGGGTCAGATATCCTGAAAAGTGTGTGCAGTATTCTTCACAATAAGGACAGTTTCCACATCATATTAGATGAACATTTCATCCATTATCCTATTAAAAATGTTGCAGTATAGTCTGATGAGGTAGAGGAGGTGATGACAGATGCAGGGCAAAGAACGTAGGAGGTACTGTTCTTGGATATTTATGAACATGGTGTGTTGGTATGACGTGTTTTCTCAGTCAGAATATGCCCTGCTCTGTGGCATGAAATACAAGAGGTAATGATAGAGGAGATATAATTTGACACTAATTAAAACTGCCATATACATCTTTTAAAGAAGGCGTGGGCATGTGAAATGCAGTGGTGCCATGTGGGAATTAATTATTGACAGTTATATCAATTGTAGCCCACTTTATAGTTTACTTGATAGGATAATGTATCATAGGAGAAGGGGTAGACAGATGGATGGACAACAGATACACAGGAAAGAGGCCTGTGAAAAAGTATACCTGATCATCACCTGAAAATAATGCAAAGTGGATCCTACAGCAGATTTTGAAATGTGGCACACTATAGAAACACTGATAATCTATTGAATCAAGGTAACATGTTGGTATTATCCATCAGCAGATTCATGACAGTATGTAGAAACCATGAGATGACCTTTACATTCATCGGTCTAATAGATACACACAAGTAAAAAGGGGTGGGAATGAAAGGGTGGATACAAGTTGAGATGAACGTGCACATAATGTGGTTTACCTTTAAAATGTTGACGGTCGGAACATCGAAACTGCATCCGCAAACTCCGAACTGCGTCTTCTCAAAAACTCAAATGCTGATGTTCTGAACTGCAAAATATTGCTCCCTTTTTGACCCATGTTAGCACTTATTTCTAGGCGTGATGCAGTCGGAAATGTCGACGTTCGATGTTTTTTCAACCTTTGAAAGATTCGGCGGTACAGGTTTTGTGGAAATGTTTTGGTGGTGTGCACATTCGTGTATGTGCTTTCAACATTTTAAAAATAAACCCATAATGTTTGGTGTAATAGAGCATTCATGGACATGTTTTTGATGTGTTCTTATTATTATCCTGCCATTTTCTGTAGCATGACATGACTGATATAGGGGTAAAGAAGGGGTATGAGAGGGACAACAGGTTTATGAGAAGCAGAACAAGGTTGGATAAATATCTCATAGCTGTGGGGATAGATTTCACTTAAAATACACTTTTTTGGCCAGTATTCAATATATCTGCATACAAATTCATAACAGTGGCAAATGTTAAGATGTGGATGATTAAACATATGATAGACATATAACATCACACTAAGAAATGATGTTAGATGCATCTGGAATCAAACCCTTGATGCTATGGGCCCAAAAAACTTCCATTAAGTGATTTATGTCAACACTCCACATAGGAAGTTGCACTTTGTTCCATCCAGCAGTTTAAGAACTGTCAGAGTAACTGTTTTAAAGTAATACCTTAACTCTGCTTTAACTCTGTGTTCCTCTAGTGCAATGAGTTTAAGCAATATTGTGCAGATATAATTGAATTAGTGTGGCCAATGGAAACAACTCACCAAGTTTGCCATAGGACATGAACAGCCATTCACTGCCACTTGGCATTGGTGTACAATGTCAAACTCTGTGGAAATGCAGAGGACAAAACATGAAGGCTTTTTTATAGGTAATTTCTGGCCATGTGTATTGTATGTGATTCTAGTTTTGACCTGATTAAATGTATAAAGTAAGGTTGATAGTAAAGAGAAATGTGGAGGCAAGCTGAGGGAAGAACAAAGGGGAAGCAATACAGGCATTTGCAGGAGGGGATTGGGAGAGAACTATAGCTATCCACTTCTTCACCACAGTAATGTACACAGGTAGACAGAATTTTGATTCATTTGGACTGTTACCACAACATGGATAGGTGAGAACAACATAATGATGTTGCATAGTGAATTGGATCAAATCAAATGTGTTGAGAAGACATATATGCAAACTACAGAGCTATGTATGGGAGAATTTTTTTATGGGACAGGTGCCCATTTTTTTTGTTTGAAAAAGAGAGGAATATTGGGGAAAGGACCTAAGAATGTGAGAGCCAGGTAGGAAGGGTAGGTGAGGAAGCAGGTGCAGACAAACAGGACATACAAGACAGACATGTGGATGGTGATGGAAACAAAAAGGTTGGGTACACCATGATTGGGGATAGGTAGGGGACATCGGAGGCACATGCCCATAATGTGTGGGAACAGTAGGAATCTAGTCCTCACCATCAGAAATGTCATCACTGTCTCCTTCCTCAGTTGTCTGTGAGACTGTTTGACATCGGAGTCTTTTTAAAATTTTTAGGAGCTTGTCTTTTTTAAATTTTTACGAGCACCTTCTCCATTCGGCTGTTGTGGGCACCAAGGCCACTCTGTATCAGATTTTGCACCATCCCTGTCAGCTCCTGGTGGGTGACATGATCATTGCCTCCACCAGTACTCCTGAAAGGTGCCACTGCACCACCAACCAGGGCATTCCTACATGACACAGATGGACCAGGTAGGGCAAGGGTTGTGGAGGCCGTAGTGCCAGGTTGCGTCCTGCAGGCGCTGGGTGTTGGTCTGCAGCCAGTGGAGGAATGACAGGCTGAGCTGCAGTGGTTGGCCCACCTCCCTGTGCTGAAATGTACTTGTTTTGTTGGCAGAAAGGTATAACATCAGAGCAGTGTGATTCCAGGTACCCCCCCCCCCAAAAAAAAAATGAGATAAGGGGTGGGGTGAAACAAGAGAGAAGAGATGATTAGAACCATGATATGCCATATTCATTCTTTATTACAATAAATATCCATTTATTATTGTCCTAACTATATAGCTTTCACACTCTCAAAAATTATTGTGAATTGTTACACGTAATCCATGGAATATGCACATATATCACATATGCTTTCAAAGATACTACAGAATAAGTTAACAACATAGCATAAAAAGCCAATATTGCTACATTTCAACTGTAAAAATAATACTTGTTGAATGTGAATTTATAGGTTAGTTAGGGTATTAAACTCACATAATCTGAATACACCATTAAACTTGCCTAATACAATCACCAACAGCTACAGGAAAAAACACACATGCTTGCTGTTACAGCTAACGAATGCATGCTGAAGTTGCAACTGATCTGTAGAATCACAGTAATTACTACAATCAGGGTAAATTGTGTTGCAAACATACCCCTTGCCTCTCTGAGTTTTACCAATGTCTTGTAGAGTCTGGAGTTATGATACATACCTCACAATACATTTTTTACAGTTACAATTGAGTTATGGGAGGGGTCTAGTTGATTATCAGTAAACTTTTGTGTCCATCAGTGATATGCAACTACGTTTTTATTACATAGTCATCACTGTCATGCTAAACCAAATAAACAAATAATCATATGGGGTTCATATGTCAGTCATTAATGGGCTATGATACCTACAAAAGTATGTGTATGCAAGCAGTAATGATACCTTTCTGTCAATCAACCTACTATACATAACTATTGGAATGTAGTATTAGCTTTATAGTCAAAATGTTTAAAGCAATGACAGTGTGACACCCTTACTAAAATGTAGAGTTTGCTGGATTTGAACTTTGACTCATCTCCATTCTGGCCAAGAACTCACTGCACCTACACATGTTGCCACAGAGAATGCTATGCAGCAGCTCTATTTTCCCACTCTGTACTGTCCACAGTGCTCAGTGCTGAGCATCTCCAAATTAAATGTTTCACTTTTTCCTTAAGCAGTGAACCATGTTTGTGCAAAGCAAAGGTTAAACAATTAGATTTGAACTATCAGACTACTGCACGTGCCCAACACAGTTGGAGTGAGTTATCTCTTTTTGCCATATACACTGCTTTCTAATAGCAATCAAATAATGTGCATACAAACAATTCACATTTCATATCCAGTGTTAATTTATACAGTAGGACATTCTCAGCTGATTGTACATGTGTGGATAACATATTTAGTGGAATGAGTGATCAGATATTGTACACGTGTAGATAACACATTTAGTTGAATGAGTGAGCTCACAGTATTTATGAATATGTTTGCAAAACTACAGCTCTGTCTTCTGTTTGTAATCTGGTAATCCTTTTCTTATCAGACATACAATATCTAGTGCATATTTTCTCATTTTTCTTTCAAGGTATGATACAGTGAACAACAGTTTTCAGCAAAGGCAGGAAACTGCTATTAAGCCAAATAAATGTACTTGTGGGGTGTTTGATTTTGTTTAAGAGCTCACTGCAGTTAGTTCTACGAGTTGGAAGTATGTCTTCAGTGATGCACCCCCTTCAGGGAAGGGTGTCTGTGAATTACTGTGTTTTGCTTCATTCAGACTAATCATTCACGGTTGCACATTGTTTGTACCTAGAAATGGTGTAGAGGCTATTGCTACATGAAGTCAAAACGTTGGTATTCAATACTTCTAATGAGTTCACACCTCATTTGTATCTTCAGAGTGCTTAGAGGGCTGAATTTATACTATAAAAAGGTAATCATGTAGGTAGGAAACTTCAACATAATTGTGTACTAGTATCTTGCATGGCCGGACTGTGCAGAGGTCAGTGTGGTCTGTGTGAATGGCATGCCAAATGGTCATTATGTCATATGCAAATTATACATTACTGATATGCAGATTTGGCAGTGACATCATGCAAACATTGGATGTTGATTGATATATGGAAACTGTTATGCCATTTCTAACTTTTGATGTTACTCTTCTCTATCTCTGGAATCACTGTGGTAACTTGCTGGAGCCAGTTGGTGAGTCAAGATAACGGAACAGATTGGGTAAGCACTGCTCTTTTACTTACTGGAAGTTTAGTGGCTCTGACAGTATTAAAGTTGGCAGTCCCAGGTGTGCATCTGCTGAGTTGGGATCCTTCAGTGTGTGTGTCAGGATGCCGGCTGCTGCTGGGAACATGGTTGCTACCAGGGACCCAACCACCTTCTTGTGACAGTGACAGGGTTTTAGTCATTCCTGAAATACATACACTATTTGTATTCACCTTTCAAGCCAAGAAGTTGTGCAACAAAATGTATTACTTCACCACAGAAATAACATCAGAATGTAGCAAAATAAATGATCCAGAATAGATAGACTTGCAGAATTTATTTACAATTAACAACACTTCGGTTATATATTGGAGTGTTACACAAATTAAATGGCTGGCAGGACTTTGACATTTACAGTTATGTATTTACATAGCTGAAAAAAATAAGCAAAATGAATGTCATTCGTGCAAATTGAATGACTGAAATTTGCAAAGTATGTGAGGTGCAAAAATGAGGGAAATGTACAGAGGATGACTTGTACCTAGACAGACTGAAAAATGTACAGTGCCACTTTACACAAGTCAGTGTGATCTTTTCACAAGACTGCACTCCCAGACGGTTTACTTTTTGATCACTTTGCCTACTAACCTGTGAACAAACAAGTATGTCACTAAAGTCTGCTACCTAAGTTTGTAGGCATTTCCTGGTGAAATGTCAATACCTCTGAAGACTAAATAAATGCCATGTACGTACCTCTTAAATATCCAGATTTTCACAGAATTTCCAAATATCTGCCTCATATTTTTGGTCTGTTCCTCATAAAATGTGTGGTTTTCTGGAAAATCACTGGGGTGATCTGAGGACTGAAGTCACCAAATAATGACATATTTGAGTTTCAGCTTCAAATTCTACAGAAAATATATGTTAACATAAACCCTGTTACTCTAGCAACTTTCTAAGTTTATAAGAGCATTATTTAAAATCTGTCTGTATTTTTGGGCCTTTGTCCTCCCATTTTGTCAGGCTTTGTCCAGATTTCTTGCACTAAGAGGTTGAGAGGCATGGCCACGTATCAAGACATAGATTAAACTAGAAGCCCAGAAATAAAGAAGTTGTTCTCCTAAGACATTCTTTCTGAAAGCTATTATTCCTGTTTGGTAACAGGTTATACTAAATGAAAGTAACATTCTTGATTTAAACAGGGATTTCACCAGCAAACATTCATACCTGATGAATATTCATGAGGCCGGTGAGGACACCATTAATATTCATTAAAAATGTGTACACATCACCAGGTGTTGGGTGGTGTTTGGCCAGGCATTTCTACTGTGTATCCATGCAGAGTACTATGATTCAATTATGCAGGGAACTTGATGGTGAGGAGACTGTTTTGATACAGAGCAGACTGTGACTGCTATTTCACAAAGGAGATTTTTTACAGACTGTAATAAGGAGAATTTTTACAGACTATAATAAGTACTGGGATCATACTAAAGGCCCCCTTATGTATTTTGGCACTGAAGCCATGACATCAACAGCCCAAACACATGCTCTATGATGTTTCTTATTTGAGCATGTGCCTCATTATAGAATTCCTCCATGGGTGTGTGTGCATTTCTGATGGGCATCATCAGCCATGGTTGCAATGCATACTCTGCATACCCTCCACCCCCAGTAAATGGCCTTGTGGTACATCACTCCTGGAAAACCTCTGGTAGAGCTGTGAGGTGTGACAGATATATGACTTGTGATAACTGCTGGGGTTGCCAGCACACACTTTTGGGATGATTCCCCTAGTATTAAACATGACCTAGCAGTTAACGGAATGGAACCCCTATCTGTTGATGTAGACTCTTCCCTGTTCCTTGGGTGGTGATTTCAACTCAATGCGGGTGCAGTCTGTTGCACCCAAAACTTCTGGGAAGTGCGCTACTGGGTACAATTCCTGCATACGTCTAGTTCTGTCCTTGGGAGTATGAGGGAAGTATATATAGTCACTGGCATGCTGTAGCATAACATTTAGGAAATGATGTAGAATCCTGAATGCTGAAGTCTGTGATACCCCCAGAATGTCCCCTGTGGGTCTCTGCAAGGTTCCTGTACCTAAAATTCTAAGTGCTATACATATCTTGGTTTCCACAGGTATTGTTCCCCTCGATTTGCCCTTGGTCTCAGGTGAGACCAACAGAGGTTACAGAGTTCCTGGAGTGTGTCTCTATTCACCTTATAGTGCTCTTCTATTTCCACTTCATACAGACAATGAAAACTTAAACATGGTCTAAATACCCTCCTCTTCCTTGCTTGAGGTCTGTCATACAGCAGCAGAGAGTTGAGCCTGTAAGACCAGCAGCCCTTAACATTCTTTCTTTCCAGTGTAGTTTTTGTGGCTGTATTCCAATAGGTTTTGGCTACACTGGAAAAGCTCACTCAGTCTCTGCCACAGCTTGCTGTGAGGGAAAGGTTAGTTTGTTTTTGCTTTCTTGTATTTTGTATTGCTTCATTGCCTTATTCTATTTTGCATATTATGATTTATTTTCTTTACACTGTGTTTTATCTGAATTCTGCTTTTAACTGCATATTTAAAGTAGGAAATAGGCCATAGCTGTGTCTCTTGTGAGTGACACAGAAATTTACTTTTTCCCCACCCTCCCACCTGGTGCTGTTGTAAACTCAACTGCCTTTCTAGTTGCTGCCCCTTATGTTAAATTGATCACATATTTCTCTTTCATTGACTATTGTGAATAAGCACAAAATTATCATTTTGTGAAATCACTCCCCTTCAACTATTACATTTATTAGAAATCCCAGTGTACTCCATAGACCCAGAATACAAAGTGCCTACCCCCTTCCAATCTATCTTGATCTTTTAAAAGAGTAGCTCTCCACTTAGATAGCTTAGTGCACATTGCAACTCTTAGGATATTAACCCATTTTTTCTATCTTACCTTTAAAATCTGCAATATCTACTCCAAGACCACCAATTATCAGACAACCCAGATTCTGCCTTTCAGTAGTCATCTTGGGATTAGTGCTTCAGTTTTACTCCTGGTAGGAGAAGGAGCATAGGGAGATTATTTGCTGGAGACTGTTGATCACCAGAAAGCCTAATAACTGCTTCATAGGTCCCAGCTTGGAATTTGTGCTTATAGGTTCATAGGTTCATACTAGGCTATCTGCCCTGGGGCAATTATAAGCCTAGCCCGATTCTGTATGGCTTACGCCACCCCTTGATTTGAGTATACTGTGCCCTTTTTAAGGTTTAGTTTACTGTGCCTCTGTCTAATAGTGACACGGGAGTAATCTCTGGGACAAACCTACGATCCCCCATCCACTTATCGAGATTCTTCTTGAAGAGATTCAGTGAGGTGCTCTGCCTCACATGAACTGGAATTCTATTCCAGAATATTTTATTTATATTATATTTTACTTCTGGTGAGAGAAGTAGCAGAATGCATTAATTCTTGACTGTTTCAGATTGGGCAGTGAAAGTCTGTATTTGACCTTCCTGATTGGCCTGGTTGCTATTCAAGGCATCTAACAGGAAAAGGATACAAGCCTACAGACTCTTGCATCATCTAGGACAAGACTGTTGATCACCAAAGAGCCTGTGGTCTGGTTCTCATCTTGGATTTTGTGCTACTGGTTTGCTTCTGATGACAGAAAAAGCAAAGGAGCAGTGTATCCCACCAATACATAATTGCAAGCAGGATGGCTAATTTGCAATGACAAGCACTGGTCCCTGAGTTACAAACCAGATACTCCTGACTTTACTTTACATTCTCACTCCAACCATCTAATCAATAAAAAGTGTCTGTTACAATGGATATGAACTTTCCCACTATCTCTGTATCCAATTTGGTGGATATGGGCATCCTGAGGCAATGTAGAAATTGCCTCTTGTTTACTGACAAGCAGTTAATTCTCAAACAAACTAATATGGTATTTGAGAGATATATTTACAAGGTCACTGGAGGCAAAGCTCTCACATAAAAGCACTCCTAATGTTAATCAGTTTGTCGGTAGTACACACGCTGCATTAATTGCACACAGATCCACATATGCTGAGGCACTTAAATGTAACCTTCATAAACCCCAAAGACCTCCAAGATGAAGTACATATAACAAACACCCTCAGCAACTCTGAATGCACTCTTTTAAAACAACACCCACATCAACACATACAGCCACATCTCACAGAGTCTGTACTTCTAAGCCCATAAGGCAAGCCACCACACAAACCAACATTCTGGTCATTGGAGACTCCATTGTGAGACATACTGATGTGTCTTTCACCAGGACGAGTAAGGAGAAAGTTATTGTCAGTTACTTATCATGAGCCAGGATCCACCCACATTATGCATACACTTAGGTCAATGGATTACAAGTACGAGTATGACTCATTCATAGTCCATGTGGGATGTAAATGACCTGAGACATACCTCCATAGACTATATGAAGAGAAACATCATGGAGCTCTTGGATTGTCTGTCCCAGGCTGGTATGAACCTAGCATTGAGCAGCATTTTACCTTCTCCAAGGATGACGCCACAATATGAACAGAATATGACTGACTTCAATAACTGTCTTAATTTCTAGTGTCATTCTCAGGGGTTGCAATATTTGTCAGCATGGAAGGAGATGGTCAACAAACTACACTGCTTTGCCAGGAATGGTCTGCATCTCTCCCCTCCAGGCTTTCAAATATTAGCTGAAATATTGCCCTCCCCCATAGTGCCTTTTTTTAGGCAATGCCAAACTGAAAATACTTCTGTTATAGAAAATCAAAACCAAGGAAATCTAAAGGTGTTACTGCTCATTGCTAGGATTCAAAATAAAAAACTCCACTACTTACAATCTCTCTTCACCCAATTAAATGTTGACATCTGTGTGGTCACTGGAACATGGTTTAAAGCCAGGGAGAGCAGACCAGAAGTGCAAGGCTATAATGCCTTCCAAAGATTTAGATCAGCTACTACACAGATAAGGACTAAAGCTGAAGGTATCTCGATATACATCAAAAATAAATATACCTCAAGGCTGGTCAAACAGGACAATGCACTTGAGCTTCTCCACTTTCAAATCACCATAGGCAAAAATCCCATACCACTTCCTTGCAAGCTATAGCTCCCCTCTATGACCCAGGAAACCCATAACATGTATTTAAACGTACTGGAAACACTCACTATCCAACCCAATACCATATTCATGGGCAACTTTAATTACATCACTATTAACTGGAATAATATACAACACCAAACATACAGGCAGAGGGATTCCTGGATTTTGTAAACACAAACTCCCTGGACCAGATTGTCAATATGTTAATCAGGGGTGCAGACATACTGGATCTGGTCCTCACTAATATGGGAGAGTGCTGCACATGCCATAGTGTAGTGTCTTCTCTCATATGGTCAGACCACAAAATGGTCTTCTTTGAAGTAAAAGTAAAACCTGGCACCCCAGTTAAACCTGGTATATTCAGGGACTGCTCTAAAGCTAAATTCCTACTATTAAGTGATAACCTGGCAAAATTTTAAGCTCCCATAAACTCTGAGAAAATTGCTGCCTACATGTAACTGCTCACAGAAACCTTATACATGTATGTTAACAGCTGCATAAAGGGAGCTGCATCCACCAGGAAGAAGTGCAGAACTAACTCAAGAAACAAGCCACCCTGGTGGAATCACAACATCAGTAGGCTGTATAACAGAAGGAAGAAAATTATGGCAAAATTAGGAGGTGTGGCACCCAGCAGAGTAAAAGCACTCTCATCAAACTAAGCAAACAACTCAAAGGACAAACAAAGTCTATCAATGTAAAATTTGCCCTCACAGGCTAATGGCAACCACAATGCATTTTTTAACTATGTCCACAGCCTCAAAGGCAATACACAACTGTGTGCAGAGCTCATTGTTAATGGAGCCACCTCTACTGAGACAGAAGATATAGCAAACCTACTGGCCAACAAATTCAGCTCCAACCTCCCCCTCAACCTTCCCTCAGGAAATACCATTAAATATAACTACCACTGCTATTACTAGGGAACAGGTCTTTAAAGCTTTCTTTAAGGCCAAGAACACTGTATCAGTTGGCCCATACAATATCCTATGATGCCTTCAAAATAGCATGAAACATGACCTATCTGGCTCTCTGGAATTGCTATTTAACTATAACCTCCAAACAGGCTTCATGCCTCATGAACTGAGAACAGCAACAGTTATCCCTCTGCACAATAGTGGGCCATATACAGACCCTGGAAACTGTAGACCCATAAGTCTCACTAGCCTCATATGCAAAGCCATGGAAAGAATTATCATAGAAATGATCAATAATGACATAGAAAACCTACAGACAGTGGATCCAACCCAGTTTGGTTTTATTAAGGGCAACTCATTCCTACTTAACCTGGAGGACTTCTTTGAAAAGGTCACCAAAGCAATGGATTAGGCCAAAATGGTTCACACTGCCTACTTTAACCTGGCCAAGGCATTTGACACAATACCCCACTCAGGCATTGTAAACAAACTCAAGAGGTTAGGTATAAATCCTTGTGTCATCCGGATATCCAACTGGCACAGACACAGGATCTAGGAAGTTAGAACTGGGGAATCCACCTCTAGAAAGAGGCCAGTCACAAGTAGAGTCCCTCAGGGACTGGTCCTGGGACTGTTCCTTTTCTGCATTTAATTCTCTGAAGTCAAGGCCAATGTCAATGGCCTCTCTGACTAAATTTGCAGATGATTGCAAGTTTTGAGCAGTCATAGAATCTCCCACCAACACAAATATTCTCCAGGAAGGGCTGACACAGACAAATAAATAGACTAAAACTAAATGCCAAGAAATGCATAATAGTATCATTCTGGAAGTTATCTATTGACAACAGACTCCTAATATTGACCCAATATTCAGGGACTTAGGGACACACATAGACAGTAATCTAGCCCTTGACCATCACATGTCTACAGCAGTGAGGAAATCATTTTGTGTTGTGCAAGTTCTAAACAAAGGCATGCCATCTAGGTTCAAGGAAGTCATTGTTCCACTGTATTCGACATTCATCAGACCTATCATTGAGTACAATGTCCCCTTTGGTATGTACCTAACCAGGCATATTCAACAATTGGAATGTTGACAGAAGTTTCTCACTAAAAGACTACAGGGTGTAAGATACATGTCCTGTGCAGATCGCCTCAAGACCCTAACCCTCTATTCTGTCTCCTACAGGCTGTTGAGGTGAGATTTATGTCTGACATACAAGGTGCATATCCGCAAAACAAAACATCACCAGAATTACCCATTCATAAGACTTTAACCTTGCCTGTGATATAAATAAGACCTGCTGGAGAGACAGGTATATATACCAGACAACTCTCCATCCATGTGAAGCAGAGTTCCTTCCTTACCTAATTCAAGTGTAACTTGCACAATTAAATGGGGAACAGGAAATTCATTCCTGGTTTGGCAGCTATGTTTCTAATGGACAGATGCAGCATATAAATGGCTCATCTCTCAAGCCTCTGCTTGTAGATGTTGCATCTCCCAATCCCCTGCTTACACTTATTATGAGTACCAGAACTTGTCAGAGATTTGGGATGCATGACAAGGCTTAAAAAGGCCCTTGTGGTCATTAGCCTAGTAAACACCTATGGACCTATGAAGTGTACATGATTGCTTTATAGCTTGTTGAGTAGCTTTACCATCTTGGGTTGGTTGAATAGCATATAATTCAGCTGCTTATGCATTAATTAGCATGCCATAATGTTTACCTGTTTACTGTGTATAAATCGGCAGGCTTCCATGTGCTTGTCATGTGGAGAGGCAAACATGGTTTCAACGAGCCATGTAGAATTTATTGAATCCACCCCATACACGCATATACATATATACAAACACACACACACACACACACACACACACACACACACACACACACACACACACACACACACACACACACACACACACCTAAAATCAGGAACAGTTTTTAAATTTTATCCTAATTCCCTTGAAAAGTAAATAGAATAGGACTGTTTTGCATTAACATGCAACTTTTGAACAATAAGTTTTAAATTCTAATGGCTGGCTTTATTGACAACTGTAACCTTCAATGATTTACCAGAAAGATCTTACATTTTTTGATGCCCAGAGGAAAAAAGTAAATGCAAACGTTAAGGATAGTTGAGAGGTATGCGTCACACTTGGGATTTGATTTGCACACATCCTTCAGTGTCAAAGTACCTACTGAAATTTTGTTATACACTGTCTTTATTTAACAACAAAAACGTTTCTTGTCTGCACTATTATATGTACCTTATAGATCAGTTAGCCGCTCTGTAGTTCACTGGTTTCGCTGGACTACTAATGTAGTTGTTTCAGCTTCCCACTCCACCGAGTTTTGCCTGCTGCTATATATGCCACTAAACTAATGATTTTAATTCTACGTATGTAGCCATTGCTCAATTTGCAATTACAGTTTGGTGCTAAGATTTCTGGAGTGCCCAGGAATTGTAAAATAGCTAAGACTGGTTTAAACAGCTGAATGGATGTTTCATTAGCTGATTGGCTTTTTGTTTGCTGATGTCAGACATTCGTTCAGCTCTCTCTCTCTCTCTTTGTTTCCCAAGGAAAGTGAAAGTGTAATGGCACGGAACAGTATATCAAACAGGCTTGCAAGAAGATTTTTTTTGTCTTTCTAAGTTTGTGCAGCAAATGATGAAGAGAAATCTGTCAGCAATTGATCACAGAGGCAATTCCAATGATCTGATCTAGATCTTTGGTGAATGCAGTGAGAATCATTAAGCCAAATTAGGTAAGCAATTATGTGAGAATGTTGGGGATGGTGTGATTTTTCTTTTTTTTTTCCAGTGGGAATGTTTAGATTGTTGAACATGCACAAACAATGAATTTAGCAATCCCATTTGTGCATGTGTAGCAATCATAATAAAGACAGTAGCACATTTGAAACACAAGAGCACATATGCAGGCTGTAGGTGTGGGAGAGAAAACTTTTTCACTGCAGTGACACTGTAGGCACCATTTACACATTACTTACACATCAACAAATGTAAAATAAAATAAAATAAAATAAAACTTATGTAGCACTATAGGTGCAAAAGAGATATAACAATATATGTGATGTATAATGTTTGTAAATGTGAACTTGTTAATGTGGTTTGATTATGTTTATATAAATATAATTTTGCCTACGTCACAAGTGCTAATTCAATAAAGATTTTTTTTTTTAATATTTTACAACACAGTACAAAAATACAACTATTTGTTCTTGAGTTTGCATTAGGAATTATTTTTAAACTGAGACACAAATATCTTCATACATTACATTTTCCTTCCTCTTTTGCTACCCTTTGACTTATTCTTAGCTATTATGCTTAAGTGTAAAGTCAATCTGCACTGTTTGCATGTTAGCATAGCTAAGGCACGATTCATCGAGACTATTTATGCTAATGCATGCTAGCCTTGAGTAAGCTTATTTAAATGAAGAATTAGCGATGCTAATGATAAATGATGTAGAACTTCTTATGACAATTTGTCCCATTCCTGCCTGTTTGCAATTCAGAGCCATTTTGACATGTTTTCACGCCATTCACATGTTATAAAGGGTATACTTTGCAATTAATGAAAATGCTTGCTGTTTCTGCTAACCTTGCAATTTACCATTGTGAGCTTCTACTTTTTGCAGCTGATCCTGTGAAGAATTAATTTATTACATTAGTAGTAAGGCAATGGTGCTAACTACTGAATGCTGTGTAATGAGCTGTGAAGGATAGCTGCCACGCAGAGTCACCCCACTTTCATGACTGGCAGAAATGGAGGGTTCACCTGTTGATAGTAAATGTCTTGTGTTACATGTAAGCAGTTAGCGTCTGTAGTCATTCTGTTACTGTGAATTTGTTATGGTGGATGCACTAACCTTCTTGAACACACATCTGTACTGCTGAGGTGAGTAGCTGCTAGTGTCCACATAACCTCTGATTATGCCCATAGCATCATCATGAGTGTCACAGTCATCTCCCCACATGGACAGTAGGCATTCTTCATTGGGTGTCAAAGGGATAAGTGGAGGAGGTCTCACACTTGTATTAATATGGGTTTGCCTTTGTTCTGGCACATTCTACCATATTGTTGGCCCTTTTTTGCACTGTGTCAATGTGCAGTTCCTACCACCAACAGCATTTATGTCCACAACTGTCTGGTTCCTCACCTTTGCTTTCCCAGTTTGTTTTGGTCCCCCTTTTCCAAAAAGATGTTTGCCATATGTCTTCTGGACCACAATGAGACCACAGTTCTCCTCAGGGCTGAAACAGTCTTTTTTCTCTCTTTAACCCTGCAGCTGCATCATGCTTTAACCTGCAACAGCATATATGAGTGAAATTAATGAAATCTGACTTAACTAACCGCTCTAATCACTCTCATCACTCGTGCAGCTACTGACATGAAAGCATGCCCGAATTTCTTTTACATATTTCCTTTTTGAACAGTAACTGCAATACTATAAGGAATGAAATTGTATAGTCTTAAAATCACTGACAGTCTGTGTGCAGTATAACCAATAATTCTATCATATCAATACACTGAAGCACAAATCATCTGAATAATGTCCTCTTCAGCTTTTGTACTGTTAACCTGTACATCTGGATCCAGAAATGGCAAAAAAAAAAATAATGAAATAAAATGACAAGCTTTTATTATTTTCATAGTCATACTATTTTATACCATTAGATCAGTGCACAGTGGAATATTTATTGACACCTCTACCCACATCCCCTATGTAAATTACACTGCCATGCATTCTCATCTTAACTAAAAGACACTTAAAAATCCCAACTCCTGCCATTCCCACTGCTGTCATTTCCAGCAACATACAACAATTGCATATAACATTTACTTTTCTTTGGAGAAAAGTGCATTTCAATGGAAGTATTTATCTATGAAGTTACATTTTCATAGCTGGCTAATATTTTCTAAGAGTAAAATTGTTTTTAGCTTACTTTAAAAAAATGTGTGCCTTCCCACAGTAATTAATGCAAAACTTGACCGAATGCAGATAATAATGGCGGGTTTACAATTATTGGTGTAAATTCAGGCTGATTTACTTGTGTTATATGAAAATTAAGGTCAGCAGCGCTGGCCTCTATGAATTGCAATAATCTATTTGTGTATATCTTACTATATAGGGGTAAATAGTCTTTCAGTTATTGTGAAAGAGCTGCCTGACCAGCAATGGCCACGGGAACATATGAAGAAGGTCTTAGCATGACTCGGTGAAACTCAGTTGTGCCCCTGTATTTACAAAGAAATTGGTATGCAGTGTTTCCTTAGCACTTCAATGCATGATGTTAATGAAAAAAGTTGGATTTCAGGTGAAAACGGTACTCTACTTAATGAAGTATACATATATTGTACTCACAGACTAATAAAATCACAAATGTTTTCCTTAGAAAAACCAATATAATCTATAGATTCTTCCAAAAATAAACAACTTTTAACTGTATACAGATCTAACAAAAGAGCTGGTCATAATCTCTACTCCTACGCTATTGCTAAACTATGAAACGCCCTACCTACAAATATCAGTGCCATAGAATCTCTCAAGACTTTCAAGCTTACACTAAAAAACTACCCCCTCAACACTTGTATCTGCCCTTGCTCCTTGCCTAATAGATAACTATCTTAACTCCCTAACTAACCCTTATCTACCTACTACATTCACCAACCTTCCACCCCCACCATACTCAGTCCTTACAACCTTCTTATTACCTAACTTCTTTTCCACCTCTTCCTCTCTTATTCTTATTCATCCTTCTACCCCCTTCAATTCTGATCCCACTTGGGCCCCCCGTTTCTGCCCATCTCTCCTCTTATATCTCCTATTTCTCTACCTGCCTGCTGTTAAGGCATTATCTAAGTAAATTATTTAAGGATCATTATTATTATTATTTCTTCTAAACAAATCTCCTACAATTAATGAATTTTACACTTCACATTATATCTATCTTGTTAACCACTTTTCCACACAACTCTATTCTCAATATCTTTTCTTTTTCTATCTTTACTATCCTTAAGATAAAAAAATACCTCTATATGTTTAATTTACTATACTCTACTTTCATATGTTTAATTGTCTGTGTCCTTCTACTTAAAAATAATAGCAACAACTACGAATACTCTCTGTCTTTATGTTTTACTATTGTCTGTTCTATTATTGTATTGAATCAACACAATTTTAACTTGCTTATGTACAAATACTGTTAGCAACTCAATTCTTTATTGTGTAAATGTGTAAAGGTTTTTAATTTTTGGAGCTTTTCTCCCCAGCCCTCTGCTGAAAATGGTTCCTGACCCAGTCAGTCTTTTCCAGTCACCAAGTGTCAAAAAATAAATAATTAAATAAATGAATAAATAGATATTTATTGAAATTATATATATATCTATATATATCTATATATCTATCTATATATATATATATATATATATATATATATATATATATATATATATATATGTATGTATAAAATGTCATTTTTTTACACCATACTTAGTAAACCTAACTTAAAAAAATCACTTCCACACGTAAAACCTCTACATGGCTACATGGTTTGGATATAGTAATATTAGACATCTGAGGGCTCATCCATAACATCTGACTGCTTCAAAAATATATGAGAATTTGTTTTCCACTTAGTTCATCACATGTACTTAAAGCACAACTGCAGCAAGTTTATGCATTTCAAAAGCTTTTACATTGCCATAGTCATGCTGTATTCATCTCAAATAACCAGCAATTACGGTATTTTCATTTAGGCATAGCCATGCTCTTCACAGATAACTGCTACACATGTACGAACCTTAGAACTATGAATGCCACCTTAACACTTCATCAAAACCATAATCCTTGAACATAACAAATCAGTAGTCCTTTAAGACTAATACAACTTTCTATAAAACAGTTGCAATTACAGAAACTACAACTAACAAATTGGATCACTTTACAAAATATGTGTTCAGCTATTAGGGTTGCCATCTTTACTGAAACCTTGATATTGCGCAAGACAAACTATGTTATCATCAAATGAAAAAATATTATTTTTATCTGATTACCAAGCAAAATATTCTGTAATGTGCAATTCTGGTTGCTTGTACTACCTTATATGATATTAAGATGACCTAATTGTATTATCAAAGCTTTCTGTGATATTTACAGAAAAGGCAGAAATATTTTTCTTGTAAAATATCAAGGCATTTACTATTTTTCATGGCCCCAGGACAGAACTGCCTAAATCAGTACTGATATGCAGAAAGAGGGACAGGTGGTAAAACTATCAGCTTGGTGCACTGATACTGTTTCTCTTTTTCTCCGCAATTCTGCAATAGAGGCAGCAAAAAATAATTTTATAGCACACTTTCTTTTTTTAATGCAGCTGCTTAGTTTCTCTCATTAGTAGGACTGCCTATGTAAGATTCTGGACAGCACTTTAGAGGGAGAACTACTTAACTTACCTATATCTGGTATGTCATGTAGGTGGAGAAAAAAAATCCCAGAAGCATAGCTAGGGTGGGGTGAGAGTGGGAATTGCCTCTGGGACAAATCATCACAAATTAATGATCTCTCTTTCCTTAGTGCAATACTGGCTTTTAAAAGCCGGTATTGCAATTGTGGTCCAACATGAGCTCTGCTGAACTTTTTTCTTTTCAATGGAAGAGCTAGCTGGAGGAGGTCATGCATATAACTGTTTGACTCTAATAACCTGATCATTACAATGTAGCTATCGGGTTATTACAGGGAAGTTTTTTTTTTGCTCTTCAGTGGAGGGGGTGGGGGTGCATGTAACTGTGTAGTGACTGGGTTATTACAGTGCAGTGTTTTTTTTCCTAGCTGATGGGGGACGTCATAGTCCTCAGCCTTTCAGTGCAAGAAATCTGGACAAAGACTAAAAATAACAGGAGGATAAAAGAACAAAAACAGGGAAAAATTTTAAGTATGGTTCTTATAAACTTAAAAAAGTTGCTAGAACAGCAGGGATTGTGTTAGCATCTATTTTCTGAAGGTTATGAAATTTGAAACTCAAATGTCTTCATTATTTAGTGACCTCAGTCCTCACTGATTTGCCAGAAAACCACAAATTTTATGATGACCGGATCAAAAATATGAGGAAAAAAACCTGGACAGTTAAGATGTGTGAGGGTCTGTGGATATAAACTGTAATAACCCGATCGCTACAATGTAGTGATCAGGTTATTACAGTGAAGTGCTTTTTTATCTTTCAATGGAAGAGTTAGTTGGGGGGGGATCATGGATGTGATTGTAATAAGCCACACCTGAGAGGGTGGGGCTGCTGGCTTGTGGTATCAGCCCAGGGCACTGATTGTGCCAACTAGACTTCTGCAAAATCATGTGCTAAAGTATGTGAGAAATGAAGCCTAAAAAAATGGATGGGCTATCCTTTCCTTTGATTTCAATGCAAGGAAATTAAAAGGTTAAAAGTACAAGTAGGTTTCTGGTATCCAAATAATACTGGAACAACTTTGTATGGCGAAAATCAACCTAAGTGTTGAATTAAACTGTAAGAGAGGGTAATACTCTCTCTGGCAGCACATGATTTCAGTCCAATTATGTACAAAACAAAATGTTCTCCTTTACCATGGTTGCTAAACAGCACATTTATTTTTTAAAACAGCAGTGGAAAGTAACATATATACAGTTGTCATACTAGCTAATCTGTGAGGAAGCTTTCTATAATAGATAATTGCAGTGACAGCTGGTGACTTCAAAGCAAGGGAAACAGCAGGAAGGACCTTTCCCTGTAATCAAACAAGAGATGTGGTCAGTCACTTTAATTCACAGACTGCCTCAGTACTCACTCATTATAGCAACATTATGGACTATTTGCACTTCAGATGTCTGACAGTAGCTCACAAGGTCACTCCATGGGCTGCTGCATTGCATGCTGCTCCCACTGCTTCTCCTCAGTGCTCCTCTCATTTTCTCCCATCCTGGCTCCACTCCATCAGGATAGATTACTTCTTTCTTGTTATTTTCATACTTTGTCTTACTTTCTAGCATTTTCCTCCATCCTTTTAACCCACCCTAACTGCCCAAGATTCAAGTCTAATAAATACGGAGAAAGTAACTGAATTAACGTGGGAGACATAGTGGACATCAGGACCCCAGAAGTCATTGGGATCTAGCTGCTCTGATGTGCGTCTTAGAGATTTTTTACAACCTTTTATCCAATGATGGCCACAACAAAAATTATGAGTAAGGAAAGAAATTAATTCTAATTATTTTCTTTCAAGGAAAATGTATCTAAAGCTTAACTTTCAAACCTAACAAAATTGTAGTTTCCAGTAAACTAAGATGGTATATGCTTACAAGGATATATACATTCCTATATGGGAATATTGCATGCCTGCATCCCTACCACTCTTGTGCTAGACTGAGATGAAAGTAAAAGAACAAAAGGCTACAGCCATACATTATACAGTTGAGAATCTGGGACTGTAAACCAAAGCACATGGAAAAAATCCACACAGTACATGCGGACTACACACAGAAGGAATCATAGTCAAAAACTTTGACCAGAAAACTGAGTGCTGTGAGATAGCAGTATTACTCACTGTGCTACTGTGGCAGTTATCAACTGCTGTCACACACACATCCTTCCCAGACTACCACAGACTACAACTTATTGTGTACACTGATGATGTTTTGATGGAAAGTGAAAAATGGATGTCTAACTTGCTACTTTTAGAAACACTGCAACCACTCCCCATGAGCACAGACATTTTTATTACAGACAAACCCTGATACACATCAGTTACAGACACTTTATTGACTGAGTACTCCTCAGATGTCTGATTGTGTTTAAAACAGGCAAAGTAAAGTATTCCATCTGTCTTCACACAAATGCATAGTAATTCTGCAAAGCCAGAAAAATGACTGCTTAACTTGAGCAAATAACATCAGGGTCAGTCACTTGTATTTACCAGTAGCCCTATAGCCAGCAATTAAAACTAAACTTATTGACTGTGTGCACCACAGATTGTAACAAAATAAAAATAAAAATAACAACTGGTCACAATAATTTATTTTAGCACCCCCCAAACTCTCACTCTCTTTCTCTCTCACACACACACACACACTCACACACACACACACACACACACACACACACACACACACACACACACACACACACACACACACACACACACACACACTCACTGGGATCAAATGGAAAAATAAATATTTAAATAATGGCCACACATATTTCAACTTGCTGCTGTCAGAACCATGCAATTTGCAACCCATTGCAAATACCATACACCACCCCCACACACAGATGCACAGAAAGACAGTCACACACATGCATGACCATCAGTTAAAACCACTCTTATGGCTATGACTGTACACATCAGATGTTTTATTGCAATCAAATGAAAAAATATGCACAAGAATAACTGCTTCACAGGAATATACATTCTCAGCGCAGTACTGCCAGAATACATTGTACAACTCACTGTAACCTCTCCAAACATCTCAATCTCTTAGCTCAAAATCAAGGAGAAAGTTAAAATGTAATGGATCAAAATCAGGACAAATATTGCTCTTATATAGTTAATGTTGCTAGACTAACAGGGCTTGTATTAATGTTGCTTTTCCTGAAGGTAGTTGTCTGAAAGTCATATGTCTGTCTTTAGTTAGTGACAGCAGGCCTATTGATTTGCTGGAAAAAACACAAAGTGTATGAGAAACAGACCAAAATATGATGCAAGATAAAGAACTGAGAGCATTTATGCCTTCCACAATCACATGCATATATACATACATACATAGATTACACACACACATATGTGCAAGTGCACACACAAAGTAAAATATATATTTTTAATTTATTTATTATCCTTTTTTGACTGGGATAGTCCACTATGTTAGTGGCCCCATTTCAGAGAAGACCCAAGGTGATTGTTATGTTATTAAGGGAAATTTGGCTTGGCATTGGGGAACTTCCCCTACTCTTGGTAATCAGTTGAAGAGTTTGTGTGGTACACATTCTGACGTCCTGTTTCCTGTCCAGGTGCTGAAGCAGCGAGGAGGAACATGGTAAAAACATGGCTGATTCAGCTTTGGCTGAAACTGGAGTGAAAGTTGCTGACCTCATCACTAAGGGCTTTTCATCCAGAAAAAAGGAGGTCATTGTCCCACTGTACTCATCCCTCATTAGACCCATTATAGAATATAATGCCCCATTTGGTATGAACCTCTCAAGACATCTGCAACAACTGGAAAGGCCACAGAAATACCTCACTAAAAGAATCACAGGCCTAAAGCAGATGCCCTATGCTGACCGCCTTAAAAAACTCCAGCTATACTCTGTCGCATATCGTCTACTCAGAGGCGATCTTTGCTTAACATACAAGGCCATGTCAAACCTAGAGCTGTTGGACATGCTACACTTAAAGAAATCCCAATCCCTCAGAGCCACACGCTCCAGGGATCAAACCTTGTCACCACAATAAACAAAACATGCTGGAGGGATAGGTTCCTGACCCAGAGACTCCCCAGACTCTGGAATAGATTGCCCATACATGTCAAGCAGAGTGCCTCTTTGACCCTCTTCAAAAGGAACCTTGACGATTGGATGGGAGAAAGGAAATTCACCCCGGGGATCATGTCAGTCGCCCTGCTAGACAGGGATCCAGGAAAGTAAATAGTGTGGGAAGAAATAGCCAGGGAATTGTTATGGCTAGGCTTGTATAGGCCCTAGGGCTGATAGCCTAGTACCAACCTATGAACCTATGAAAATATAGTTGAAATGGTAGAATCAATACCAGAAGTTTTTTTTCTGATGATGAGGATGCAGAAAAAAAAGTGACATTGGAGGAAAAGGAGATTGTAGTTGAAACAGACGAAATTAGAGGAACAGAGGAGATTGTTTGAAGGAGAGACAGTTACCTCTGAAAAATGCATAATTACAACCCTCCAATCAGGGGGTTTGTGGGATGATTATTTGGAAGAAATGTTAAACCAAAGTGAGCCAGAAGATGTATCATCAATTTCATGGAGTGACATCATGGAAAAAAATAGAAGAAAAAGGAGAAGAAGAGACTGCCAGATAAAGTAATTGAGACAAGAACCTATACACAAACTGGTAGAGAAGGAACAAAGAAGAAAGAAGAAATAAAAGAAACAAAAAAGGAAGTATATAGTACATGTGAGTAGTAAAAGGAAGAAAGTTTGGAAAGGTATGAGGTTTGAGACTCTGCTATAGCACCTCTTAGCCAAAAACAAAAAACGAAGCAGCTGTAATCTTCTCAGCAGGATTTATTGTGTTAGCGCTTTCATCTAGATTAATATCTAAACTTCCTCAGACAACTTGTTCCCAAAATGCAGTAGTTTTTATACATTTCAATTAAACAACTATTAACTCGATTACCCCAGCAAGAATGCAATTAATTAAATAATCAATTGAAATTAATTCACTCCAACTTGAACTCAAAAACTTAATTGCTGAAGTAATTAATAAACAGGAATTAGATTTAGAAGAGAAAAAGAACTTATGGAATTATGGAAAAATCATATGATATGAGAGAGTTTTATGAGAACAGAACTTGAATTATTTGTTAAAAGAGTAGAAAACATAGAACAAATTTATAAAGGTGAAAAATTAAATAAAGATAATGTATTTAGAACAAAATATAACTATGAAAGAACTGAATGAAATTCTAAAATATATTAACATGAATTGTGCAACAGGACTGGACAGCATTGAATATGGTATGTATAAAGAAATGGAGTGGCAAAACATTATTTTAATAAAAGTCATGAATGAATGGTTAGAAACTGGAATTAAAGAGAAAGAGATATGTACAGAAGTTATACAATTTATATTTAAAAAAGAAAATAAAGAGGAGATAAAAATGGAGACCTATAACATTGAATGATATGGATTATAAAATTTTCATGAAAATACTAACAAAAATGTTACAAAAAAGAAAGAAAAAATGTTTACAGTAAGAATAGTCAGTAAGGCAGAGTAACAGATGGACAGTTACAAGGTAAAAGACAATGTTATTTCTCTATTAGGAGTAAAATTAGAGAAAGTAAGGGCCTTTATTCACATAAGCAAAGAGACATTTTATGACTTTATTTTTGAAAGTAGGATTGGAATGGACAAATTTTGAAAATATTTAATAGGAAGACTATGAAGAAGGGTTACACTCAATTCAGACTGTGACAAGGAGCCATCCAGGCCTGTCCCAGCACACAGCCAAAGGGCCACAACCACATGAGGTTCAGATGTCACTCACTGTAGATAGTAGCCACTGGTATCCATCAGCAGTACAGACTCTGTGGTGCACATGCTAGCAGTGCAATATGACTGTACAAGGAAGTAGTCATCTAGCAGCTGTATATACGTACCTGTGATATATGACCCTGTGTGTGTGCCTGCATGTGTTGTGTCAACCCCTAGATGAATGGGCTATGGCCCATGGCCACACTATGTCCTCCCCATAGCCCTACCATGACAAGCCTGCTGAGGTCATCTACCTAGAAATACACCTTTGGGGGTGTTGTAGCACAGTAATCTCCATAGCACATCCTATAACTGTGTACTGCTCTAGTGTGATAAATTAGTTAGGTAGGAGTTCTAATTTCAGACTTGGCAAGTGTGTGTGTGTCTGTGTGTGTGTCTGTCTGTCTGACACTGTCTGTGTAGACAGCAAAGCTTTTTAGGGTACACATGACAATTATGGATGTTTTGTGTGTGTGTCTATGTTTGTGTAGTGAGCAATGCATTTTAGGCTAGACACACTCCCTATAATTCAAATGCCCTACTTTGGCAATCCTGCTGATGTCTTTCACTGTGAAATACACCTTTGGAGAAGGGGCACTTCAGAAATCTCCATGGTGTGTCCTATAACAGCATCGTGCTGTAGTGTGATATAAACCTCTGGTAGGGGTTCTATCCCCACACATAACAGTTGTTGATGTTTTATGTGTGTGTCTATGTTTGTGCAGGGAGCAACGCATTTTAGGCTAGTCACACTTCCTACAGTTCAAATGCCCTACTTTGGCAATCCTGCTGATGTCATTCACTGTGAAATAAACCTTTGGAGAAGGGTCACTCCAGTAATCTCTGTGGTGCATCCTATAACAGCATCATGCTATAGTGTGATATAGAACTCTGGTAGGGGTTCTATCTTCACACATGACAGTTGTGGGTGCTGTGTGTGTGTCTATGTTTGTGGAGGGAGCAATGCCTTTTAGGCTAGTCACACTCCCTACAATTCATATGCCCTACTTTGACAATCCTGCTGATGTCATTCACTGTGAAATTCACCTTTGGGGAAGGAGAACTCCAGTGGTGTAATGCTATAGTGTAATATACTAGTTAGGTAGGAGTTCTAATCCCTGACATGACAAAGGTGTGTGTGTGTGTGTGTGTGTGTGTGTGTGTGTGTGGAGTGGGTTTTGCTAACGTCTTATATGGTGGGCCAAGTATATATCACAGTATCCACCATACAGAGATAACAGATGTGAAACAACCAAGGGGCTGGTGTGCAAATCCATACCCCTAAATGTGACATCAATACCAGCTGAACAACGTTAGCAACCCTTGTATTACCCAGGGTACACTCTCAACCCATGTCTCATACACACACACACACACACACACACACACACACACACACACACACACACACACACACACACACACACACACACACACATACACACACACTTGCCTAGGCAACAGCCGCTATGTTGGTAGTACCCTGCATATCGCCCACTGATAGTAACCATGGTGTGATTGCAGTGGGCTACAGAGGGCATGGCACCCTGTCCATCAGACAATAGGCATGTACATGCTGACAGTGCACCTCCCCCATGTTCCCCACTGGACACCTGCAACATTTGTGGTGCCATCAAATGTGGCCCACAAAGGACATAACATGCCTGAAACACAAGCCCTGTATAGACAGATGCCACTGACATCAGGGAGTACCGGTATCATGCTAACAATGTAGGTGCAGGGCCAATCTGCTGTCCATGAACAGTTCCCACCACATGAGGCCAGGACTGGCACATCTGAAGATAACGAGCTGTGCACACAACATGGGCCAGACACCCCAGGTACAGTACCACGTGTCACTATACATGCATGTGGGAGGTGTGCACATCCCAGACACTGTCCATATCATGGACGAAGGAACACATACATGACAAGCAATGCACAACGTTGGCCACATGCAGTAATCACCCAGGTGACTGGATGGTGAAAACAGTACCCACCTGTGTGGGCATCTCCAGACACTACACCCCTGAGCCACAATGCAGACCATTGTCATGTGGCCTGATGCCAAGGTATACCCATCAACTAGCTCTGTTTAGCCGTCTGGCACCATCAACCACAACACACCTGTGAAGCAGTGCAAAATGCATGTCAGTACTGGCACCCATGTCTGTGTGGGTGTGGTGTATGATGTGTATGACCACATTCACACTCACTACAACCCCCACTGGCATACTGAAGCACACTGTCTGATGTCAGACACCTCCACATACCCTTTGCACATATAACCTCCATATGACCCCTGTGGTGCATGTGATACCTGCACAGTACTGTGTTGTGGCAATCCCACTAGTGCTGAGTTGTATTCCTGGCCCTGCCAAGTGTGGCAATGTGTGTGCGTCCCTTTGAGAGTGTGGGTGTGTTGATGCTGACACCTGTTCATGCGGGCAGGCACGTGTACAACATCTACCACATAGCTGTTGCAGATGTCACTCATCATCACATATACGTTCTGGGGGCTCCCAAACAGGTAACCCATGTGGTGCATCCAATAACTGCATGGACATGTGATAGCACTACACAGTCATCGGGGGGGGGTTGATTTTCAGTACTGGTAGGTGTGTGACACAAACATGCATAGGTTTTACTCTCCCACCCCTCCCTAACTTTTCTGTGCCTGTGTCTGCCTCTCTTACTCCCTCTCTAGTGGATGTGGAGACTTACACCTGCTTTGCTTGGGCAGCAGCATGTGTATTTTAAGTGATGCTCAGGATCAGCTGATGGTCTCTGCACGATTTGCAGCCCTCCTCTAGCTGATTGCATGTGGAACAGCTGAGGTAACATTCCCATAGCCAATTGCATGGAAACACACACCAATATCTAGGCACATCATGTTGGTATTGGGCCTTTCATTCATTGTGAGTAGGAGCTCGACCTGTTGTCTGGCAAACAGCATCTCAGATGGATTGGGGTTTACCTCTAACAACATACACTGTGGAAACAGGCCAACACACAGGAAGGGGATGTGCCTGACCTGACTACAGACTGTAAGTGCTGCTATACTGCAGTTGGAGTAATGTTGGTTTAACAGGGTATATGTGGATATGGCTGTCATACATGTTTTAATAACTGCCATGTTAGTGCTATGTTTATGAGGACACCCCATCTGTAGGGTCATCTGCAGACTGGGAACTGTGTGCTGCCTTTTGTTTCATGTGTTATCCACAGACCACCTATCTGTGAACTGCAGAAGGTAGTGTGAGTATTGCAATCTGTAGATGGTGACAGCCATGAGAGTTACTGACTTCATATCCCTCATAGGACATATGGTGCAACAAACCCTGTTACAACAGTACATGTATGAGGTTATCACAGCAACATGACCATATTGGCCCTGTGTATGTGCCTCCAGCCACAAACCTGACAGCCTCTGTACATATGTCATGCAGTAAGGGGTGCAGATGCACTGTACGCCATAATTAGTGACATCATGTCTGATAACAAGCCAGTGAGATATCAGACTACTACACATGTAATGTATAGTAGGGGTTATATTTGATGACATAACCTGGACATTCAGTGGTTGTGTGCACATTACTGAGGTCTGTGTACTTATGGTGATTGTCAGCAGTGAGTGTATTGTTAATACGTACCTTGACCTGTGTACAGACAGTAGTAGATGTCATTGTTCTTGGTCCTGTTCTATCTGATGTTACATGCTGCTCCACTGTATGTTACCCTATCAGCTTACATGTTTGTAGGGCCATACATGCACATGTCCCATACCACAGACAGGCAGCGGACCACACTGTGTAGTGGTCCAGTATATGTAGGTTTAGTGTGTGGGTAGCGCATATGAGGTTGGTGTTGTCCATATAATGGAATAATACACTAGCATGCCATATGTAGCTGTGGCTGTGTTCACATTGGTTGTGGTGATGCACTTATACACAGGTGTATGTTACTCTGTGCTGTGGCATGCCTGTAGAACCTGCTATCTATGTGGCGGTACATGTGCATTCCCCCATAGGAAATGTAGGCCAGTGTTGATCCGGTCTGCCTGTAGCCTGCACAGTGCTTTGTTACATGCCTAGCAGCTTAGTGTACTTAACCAGTGAGATGTAATGTCCAGTTACTTGCCAGATGTACTGCTGCTGGGCCACCATAACAGTCATGTATGTCAGACAGAGCAGTGGGATGATATATGTACATATACTTATCAAGATATCTATAGAGACAAGTAGATATACATATCAACATACATAGATGGATATGCATATGTACATAGATATACAAATAAACACCCAGATATATACATATACAGAGCAATATATGTCTACACATATACAGATAGAGATACATATGTTCACATATATGTATGGGTATCTACATATATTTTGACAGTAGTAGGCATATCAGAATAGATATGTATGCACATATAGTTACTGATATCTACACATATCAGAAGAGATCAGACAGGAGTCCCCGTGGACTATGATGTTTGCAGATGACATTGTGATCTGTAGTGAGAGTAGGGAACAGGCGGAGGAGACCCTGGAGAGGTGGAGATATGCTCTAGAGAGAAGAGGAATGAAGGTCAGCAGGACTAAGACAGAATATATGTGTGTGAATGAGAGGGAGGATAGAAGAATGGTGAAGATGCAGGGAGTAGAGGTGGCTAAGGTGGATGAGTTTAAATACTTAGGTTCAACAGTTCAGAGTAATGGTGAGTGTGGAAGAGAGGTGGAGAAGAGAGTACAGGCAGGATGGAGTGGGTAGAGAAGAGTGTCAGGAGTGATTTGTGACAGACGAGTACCAGTAAGAGTGAAAGGGAAGGTCTACAAGAGAGTAGTGAGACCAGCTATGTTATATGGGTTGGAGACAGTGGCATTGACAAAAAGGCAGGAGTCAGAGCTTGACGTGGCAGAGTTGAAGATGTTAAGATTTGCACTGGGTGTGATGAGGATGGGCAGGATTAGGAATAAGTATATTAGAGGGTCAGCCCAGGTTGGAAGGTTTGGAGACAAAGCCAGAGAGGCAAGATTACATTGGTTTGGACATGTGCTGAGGAAGGCTGCAGAGTATATTGGGAAAACGATGCTAAGGATGAAGCTGCCAGGTAACAAGAAAAGAGGAAGGCCTAAGATAAGGTTTATGGATGTGGTGAGAGAGGACATGCAGGTGATTGGTGTGACAGAGCAAGATACAGAGGACAGGAAGAAATGGAAACAGTTGATCCACTGTGGTGACCCCTAAGGGGAGCAGCCAAAAGAAGAAGAAGATCTACACATATCTGTACAAATAGGATGTGCATACATATATAACTCTATATACATATATCTATATATACGTATACGTATGTCTATGTATACATATATCTATATATGCATATATGTATATGTATATGGGAGCACTACAGAATCCTGAAAGCCCAAAGTCCTGAAGACCATCAAGGGTGAGCTGCCTTAAGGTATATGGATGTACATTACCATACAATCCACCTTGGTTAAGTGCAGGTATACAGACTGTTCTGTTTGTCGGTGTGCTTGTGAAGGCATCAGTTGTGCCTTGTTATGTAACAGTTACATCCCAGTGTGTCAAATGAGGTCTTTACCCCCTAGGGATTGTCTACAGAGTGTAGACAGAGGCTAGTGAATGATACACCTGCATTACTTACCGTTGATTGTTTGTTATCCTGTGGCCCAGTCTGTCTTTACTATCGTACTACTTGATGGCCTTGGCCTGGACAGCAACATTTGTTAAATTTTCCAGACTACTGTATTAGTATAACTGTTTCACAGTTGCATTACTCAGTTTATATGGATGTACGTGTCTAAACAGCGATATGACACAGCATATACAACTGTAATAGGACACAAATAAAGCTTTCCCATTTATGCACAACTGTGTGTGGTGTTATATCCTTTAATATCTCCGTGGGTATATGTTGCAGGCAATGAATGTCATTTGTATGGGTGGCTCATATATTCTCCAGTTGGTAAGGTGGTAACTGCAGGAATAGTGTCTGTTCCATATTGTGTGCACGTACTACATATGTAACTTACTGTACATATCTGTGTGCGTGTGTGTAGTTACATATATATCTATTTATATGTATATCTATATTATATATATATATATATATATATATATATATATATATATATATATGTGTGTATATCTGTATCTGCATATATGTGTCTGTGTATATGTATCCTAGGGATGCCCATGTCATGTCTGATCCTGGTTATGGGATCTGCAACACTTGGTAGTGTATTGCAGAGGGGACGTGTTTGGTTGTTGGGGGTATACCTATTCCTACAAGCCGTATATTGTTTGGGGCCTCTCAACCCCATTAACGTTGCATGTGGACATATATGTTTTTGTTATTTCCCCATTGTTATCTACAGATGTATGTCCGTATATATCTATCTATATATCTATCAATATATATATATATATATATATATATATATATATATATATATATATATATATATATATATAAATAGATAGATATCTGCTGACATATATATAACCTGCCGTATATATTTACACATATAGGTGTAGACATACATATCTATAGATGTAGGCATTTGCATGAATATATGTTTATATATATATATATATATATATATATATATATATATATATATATAAAAATATATATATATATATATATATTTATTTTTATATATATATATATATATATATATATATATATATATATATATATACATGGATTCACTTTAGAAGCTCGAATTCCCCAAAACCCGAATTTCATATGGTCGAGACCATAAGATCGATTTTTGGAAACTCGAACTCCTAAAAATGAAATGTAAAGAAAACCCCCAAAAAGTCATACACCGCTTTTGGAGGGGGGGCACGCCCCCTGCACCCCCCATGTAGGGGGCTGTGCCCCCCCCACCCCTCTACTTAAATATTCCAAGTTCGAAATCGCGCTATAGTGGGGAAAAGGGAAATCTCCCAATTCGCGCTGTATGCAGAAGCTCAAAATGGGAGATTTCCCGTTTCCTGTCAACATCACAAAAAAAATGAAAACATTATTTACACACAGTGCGTACAAGGATCCTTGCCTCTGTGTGCAAGTAATGCTTTAAGGTAAGTAAAGTGTTATTTTTTAACACTTTACACATTCGATTTACTGAAAGCTCGAGCATATGGTCTCGACCATATGCAGTTCGAGCTTTCAGTAATTTGATTATGTAAAGTGCTCCCATATACATATATAGATATGTTGTATCTATTTAGATATTAATACATTTACACACACACATACATCTAAATGTTGGAATACATTCACTGTACTGTTGAATGACTGGGCTGGATGATATGGGTTGGGAGGGTGGCCTAATGGTTAAGGTGTTTGCCTTACAAACACAAGGTGCAGGGTTTGAGTCTCCCAAGGGATAATTGGCTAAGCTTAAAAAATGGCTCGCAAGGGCAGCTAGCTTAGTACTAATCTATGAACCATTTCTATGAACCTATGTTTATTTTAATAATGTGGGAAGAAATATTCAGGGAATTGTTATGGCTAGGCTTGTATAGGCCCTAGGGCTGATAGCCTAGTACTAACCTATGAACCTATGAATCAGGGTCATGTATATATGATGTGGCTTAATGGTAAATCGCTTTGGCTACGGTGTGCAGAGTCCTGGGTTTGAGCCTTGCAGAGGCTGTTTATTTTGTTGCTGGGCAGAACACGGGTCGTTGGATACAGAGTGATTAAGGCACTTTAAACCACTTGTAAGTGGGTTTTCGCGGGTTTGCACAGAGGTTCATAGGTAGGTACTAAGCTATCTGCCCGAGGGCATTTCTAAGCCTAGCCAGAGTGTGTCAGCTTTCGCTGCCCCATTGTTTAATTAACTAATCCTCTGTCAAGCAGAGCCAATGAAGTGATCCCAGGGGTGTATTTTCTGTTACCCATCCACTCATCAAGGTTTCTTTTGAAGAGTGTTACTGAGGGGCTGTGCCTAGTGTAGTCTGGAATTTTGTTCCAGAGCATGGGGAGTCTCTGTAACAGTAATCCATCCCTACAGCATGTTCTATTTATTGTTGTGGCAAGGTTTAGCTCACTAGAGCATGTGGCTCACAGTGACTTGGATTTCTTTAGATGGAGCATGTCCATCAATTCTCAGTTGGACATGGCCTTGTAATAGTACAGCCAGAGTTTTTTCAGTCGGGCTACATAGGACATATGTTTGAGGCCAGTAATTCTCTTGGTGAGGTACTTTTGTAGTCTCTCCAGCTGTTGGAAGTTTCTTGTGAGGTACATCCCAAATGGGGCATTGTACTCTATGATGGGTCTGATGAGTGACAAGTAGAGGGGCACTATAACCTCTTTATTTCTGGATGCGAACCCTTTTTTAATTTGATGGGCCACATAGAAGGATTTCCTAACTACTTTGGCAATATGATTGTCAAAGGAGAGAGTACTATCTACCTGGGTCCTCAGATCTCTTATAACCTCTTCTGTATTAAGGGGGCTGCCACCTATGTGGTAATTCATGGGTGTTTTCTTTTTCCCAAATGGGATGACAATGCATTTTTTGGCATTTAGCTTGAGGCCATGACTTTGACACCAGGTGTCCATCTCAGTAAGGCCCTTTTGGAGGATGTCCAAGTCAGCCGGAGAGTCAATTATGGCTCCCAGTTTGCAGTCATCAACGAACATGGTTAGCCATAGTCCTCCTGTGTTTGCCTGTACTTCTTAGAAGTATATGCCGAACAGTAAGGGTCCCAGGACCGAGCCTTGTGGGACACCACCTGTGACTGGTTTAGAGTCAGACCTGGAGCCCGCTATTCTTACTGTGTGAGTTTTGTCTGTAAGCCAGATGGCAACCCATCTCGTGATGTAGGGGTTTATGTTCAGGCTGGTGAGTTTTTCTGTAATAACCGAGTGAGGAATGGTGTCGAAAACCTTGGCGAGGTCAAGGTAGGCTGTGTGAACAACCTTTCCCTCATCTATGGCCTTGGTGACTGTCTACCCTTAACAAAGCCAAACTGGGTCGGGTCAAGTGTTTGGAGGTTTCCAATGTCTTTGTTAATGAGTTCCATGATGTTGTGCTCCATAGCCTTGCAGACCAGGCTAGTCAGGCTTATGGGGTGATAGTTACCAGGGTCAGTTGTGGCCCCCCCTTTGTTGAGTGGAATAACCATTGCTGTGCACCATTCTATGGGTAAGTAGCCTGTGGAGAGGCTGAGGTTGAACAGCGTGTTTAGGTGGGGGGTTAGTTTGTTTTGTAGTTCGTGCAAGACGCAGCCTGGGACACCATCTGGCCCATTGACGCTGTGTTTTTGGCTTTTGAAAGGGCTATTTTCACCTGTGTGTCTGTGATTTCAGGGACACTACACTTTTCTGGTATTATTGTGGGCCCTTTTGGAGGTGAGAGGGGGGGTGAAGTTTCCACTGAATCTATCTGCCAGGATGTTGGCAATATCAGTGGGTTCAGTATATTTTGTGCTATTTTGCACTAATTCAGTGCATATCTGTGAGTTGCCACTTAGATTCTTAACATAAAGAAGGCTTTGTGGTTATCTTTTGAATCCTTAGCTATTTTTCTTTCGAAGTTAGCCTTGGATGATTTTATGATGGACCTCAGTTTCTTACTGATACTGAGCAGGGATGTCTTTCCTTCTTGGGATTTGCTTTTTTTCTGAATTAGTTTTCTCCTTCCATTGTATAGCCTGTTTATGGCAGGGGTCCACCAGACTGGTTTCCTTCTCTTAGAGGAGTGAGTCTTGGTTTTGCTAGGGATGGCATGATCCATGCATCCTTACAGGTGCTCATAGAGTGCATTTGTAAAGGTTTCTGCATCTTGGGCAGCGTTATCCTTTAGTGTTGGGACTGTGAAACTTACTGCCTCTGTCTTAAGTAAGGTGAAGTTTGCTTTAGAAAGGTTTGTTACCATGGTTTCCTTAGTTGGGGTTGGTGATGGGGCGTGGACATCCATAGTGATTAGTTTATGGTCTGATCTAACCAGTGACTGGTTGACCTCCGGTGTGGAACACCTGTCGCCCATGTTTGTGATGACCAGGTCCAATATGTTTTCACCTCTGATAGGCGAGTTTACCAGCTGATCCAGGCCATTTGAATTCATGAATTCCAGAAAGCGCTTGACCTGGGAGTTTGTACTCGAGTAGTTTTCCCAGTTAATGGTAGGGTAATTGAAATCGCCCAATGTCAGGGTGTTCGGTAGGACCTTCATGTTTTCCAGTGTCTCCAGAAAGATGAAGTGGTGGTCCTGGGTCATGGAGGGTGATCTGCAGCAGGCCACAATTTGCATTGCAGATTTGCCTGATTTTAGTTGCGCATGGATGATCTCAGAGGTCTCATGCTGTGCCACTAACCTGGAGGTGTAGGTATCCTTGATGAATATGGATACACCCCCTCCTTTTGTATTTCGGTCCATGTTCTGTGGCTGAAACGTGTGGTACAAGTTGTAGCCCAGTAGTGCTGGGGTGCTCTCTGGAGCCTTGAACCAGGTTTCAGTTACTGCACAGATGTCGATGTTCTCCATACCGAGGCATGCTTCGAGCGCATGCATTTTGAGATTTAAACCCCTGGCATTGAGTAGCATAACCCTCAGTTTTTTGTTAATTGTGCTGTTTATGGAGATGGGTTTGAATTTTGAGCCTTGCCTAAAAAAGGCACTATGGGGGCAGCAAGAGCCTTGGCCAGTATTCGAAAGCCTAGGGGTGACAGATGCAAGCCGTCTATTGTGAAGCAACACGACTTGTCGAGCATGTTGTCCCAGGCTGACAGACACTGGATCCCCTTCGAATGACACCAGAAGCTTAGCCAATTGTTGAAATTGATCATTTTTTCTTTATACTAAGGTATCATTCTTGGTGAGGGCAGGATGCTACTTAGGGTCAGGGTCATACAAGCCTGGGCTACATGATCAGAGAGCTCTTCCATGTCTCTTTTCATGTAGGCACTTTCAGGTAAGGACTGCTAACTTCTGGTTTCCTATACTCAGTTAGCTTCTAATTTGCTTAAACAGTGTAGGCATTGCTTACCCCCGTGCAAACAGGCTTAAACCCTCTTACTGCTGCTGAAAAGTGTTTACTCCAGCTTACCCCCATGCTAATTTCTTTAAAAGAAAAGAAAGAGGGGTTGATAGGAAAGTGGTGAAAAAAGGGCCACAAAGAGGGAAAGACAGTAGGGAAAATAGCCAGGGATGTGCAGGAAGGGTGTAGGGAAGGTCCAAAGCTGCCCATTTCTTCTACAGCAACAGCTGTGCATATACACTGAATTCAGAGGTAGATTTGGACACTCAAACCCCTGGGAGAGGGGTGAGGACAAAGTTGTGATGCCAATTAGACCAGATTACATGTGTCAAGTGGGCACGTGTGCAAAATGGACAACTATGTATGGGGCGAGATTTTTTTGTGGGAACAGATTGCCCTTTGTTTCTTTTTCAGGTGAGAGTGGGATGTTGGGGAGGGGTAATAGGTATATTTGCAGAGGTAAGTTGGACAGGTTAACAGACAAGACAAACAGGATGCATACAGGGGGAGTATATGACACATGTGGGGGGATAAACACCTTGATGGGGAGAGGTGTTGGGATATTGGAAGCCCACAAGCCCCCTAGTGGTAACAGCGGGACTGAGGTCCCCACCCATGGGCAGTCACTACTGCACCTTCACAGCCCCAAAGGTGGCTGTGCTGGGGGCTGAGTCACAGAGCCAGCCTGCTCTCTAATTGCGACACGAGGCCCTTGAGCTGGTGTAGAAGATCATCAATCTGCTCGTTGATCGCTCTACTCACTACGGCCCCAACCTGGTGATGGGTGACAGGTGCCTATCCATGCCCACTCCCGGGAGGGGGTGAGCCCCATCCCCTGAGGCGGTTCCACATGAAGGTGGTGCAGGACCAATGGACAGGGAGGTCCTGGGTTGGGCCCCAGACATGCTGGTGCCCAGTGCCATGGCCAGCTGAAGTGGGACAGGTAGGTCCGCTGGGACCAGCCTTCCCAAGTGTGCTATAGTGTTTAGAGTTCATCATTTGTGGGTTAGTAATAGTCAACACATTCCAGGGTTAGGTATAACAGCATGCATAGATATTCCCATTAACCCAGGCACCAGATACGGAACAGTTGCATAGCCACAAGAACGCATGCATATATGGGACCACAGTGGTAATAAGAACAGTATGCAGATGTTCTTCATCTCACATTGCTGCAGTCCTTACACTTGGGTAGTCCGCTGTCCTCGGTCGGCCCGAATATCAAAGTATAAGGCTGACGTCGGTCAAGGCGCATTTGACTGACATCAGGACGTCAGGGTACAAATGCGCATGACCGACATCATATCCTCGGTCTTTTTTGCCGCATGGTCCGATGCAGAAGCAGTATTGCAAGTGCCGGTTGGCGTTCTGAAATTTTTCGATTCCGAAGTTTCAGACCGAGTCAAAGTTGGCTAAGTACCCCGTTGGGGAATATTTTGGTTTTTTCTTGCCTCAGTGGTTTAACGGATGTCAGAAAAAGTGAATAACTGTATTTCTTGTGGGAAACAGATACCGCATAGAGATTATCATACTTTGTGTATTCCTTGTTTAGGGCCTGAGCACGATGTTGTTGGGTGTCGCTCTTGTGCTAGATTCAATAAGCGCACTATAAAGAGGAGATTAGATTGTGCCAGGTTAGTCTTCGGGAAGCGGTGCAATTATAAAATGCCGTCGGATGCTCCGACGCCCGCTTCTTGAAGAAGCGCAAGGACAAAGCAGTTAAGCCTAGGCTAGAAGAACCGTCCGCACGGACGCCGGTTCTTTAGAGGTGTCGATGGAGCGGTGGTTCCGCGGAGGTTTCTTTGGGATCCCAGGGAGAGACTTTGCTATTGCAGGATGTGGCCTCTCAGGAGGCAGGTCAGGGTGATGGGGCTTCTCAGGTTACTATACTCCCCTCCCTGCCTAGGGTGGTTAGGCCCTCTCCTTCTGTTTCCAAGGCTTCTCCCAGAGGCAGGCCAGGTTTAGCTTCGGTTGGTGTCACCCCTAGTTCTTCAGGAACTGTGCCCAAGAAGCATATGCTTAAAATGGCAGAAGATTTGATTACTTTGATTAGGGGTTCTTTGCCCCCTCCTGATAAGAGACCTAGGGTGGAGCCTGAGCTAGGGAGTTTTGAGCAGGCTTGGATGTTTCAGAGTCTTCGGCTGAAGACTTGCAGGAGTACTCTCCTTATTCTGATTCTGATGTGGATGATTCTACTCCTTCTGCTTCTCCTCCTGAGGATTTTTCTTTTCAGAAACTCTTCATTCCATGAGGGAGCATTTTAAGTGGGAAGGTCAGGACTTCTCTGATTCCAGGAAAAGGCTTAGGGAATTTTGTTTTACCCCAGCATAGGCCTTTGGCTATACCTCCTGTTTTGGATGTAGTGGAAGATGTTTTTACAGAGGCTTCTCTTAATCCTGATTCTTTGCCTCCTGCTCCTGTTAAACCGTTAGGTATTACAGGGTGCCTGAAGCTCATAAGTATCTTTTTAAGAGTCCTAGGGCAGACCCAGAAACTGTTAGCCAGGGGCCTAAAGGTGTTAAGGCTTCTGTTGTCAAGAATCCGGTTCCTGCAGATAAAGAGGCCAGGGCCTTGGATAGATGGGGAAAGAAAGTTTATACTTCTTCCACTCTAGCTATGAGGGCTTTGAATTGCCAGTTTCACATGTTGAAATACCAAAACTATCTCCTTTCACAATTGAAGTCTAAGGTTGATGCTCTGGCGGAAGGTATTGATTGTAAAGAGTTACAAGATTTAGTACATGTTTCTGAACAGGTGGGTAAGCATTCTTTGCAATGTGGTTTTGATGCTGTACAGGCCTCGTCTAGGGTGGCTGCCACTGGGTCAGTTCTTCGCAGGCACGCCTGGCTGAGGGATCAAAATTTATCTGACCATGTTAAAACAAGGATTTTAGATGCTCCTTTACAATCTGATGTGTTGTTTGGTTCTCCTGTTGAGGCAGTTTTAAAGAAAATGGAAGACAAGGCTAAGTCTATGCAGACTGTTAAAGATTTTTTGCAGGTTCAGCCTCCAAAGTTTAGTAGAAATTGGCCTACTAAGGGGTGGACGTATCCTTCTTATGATTCCCAGTCTAGGGGTAGATCTAGACGTGGTAGGGGCAGAGCTCAGGGCTCTTTCAGGCCTAGAACAGGGAGTTCTCCTGCACAGTCTTCAGGTGAGGGCAGGGGTCAGTCCTTTCGTAAACAGACCCAATGACCTACCTTTTCAGCTGCCAGAGCCTTCTCGTCTGGCAGCACCTTTGGGAGGGAGGTTGGCACTTTTCAAAGAAAATTGGAGCTTAATTACCCAAGACAGATGGGTATTGGATATCATACACCACGGTTACAGGTTTTATTTCCATACCTTGCCTCCTTTCAGAGGCATGCCAGACGTTCCTCCTCAACAAAGAATAGAGGCTCACAAGCAAATTTCTCTGTTACTCCAACTAGGGGCCATACAGCCGGTTCCTATGCCAGAAGTGGGCCTAGGATTTTATTCTCGCCTGTTCCTAGTACCAAAGAAGGGGAACACGTGGAGACCTATTTTGGATTTATCTGTCCTCAACACTTATCTGGACATTCCCAAGTTCAAAATGTTGACGTTACAACAGCTTTTACCTCTGCTGGGCAAAGATCATTGGATGGTAACTTTAGATCTCAAGGAGGCTTACCTTCATGTTCCTATCAGACTAAGTTGCAGGAAGTATCTGCGTTTTCGAGCTGGGACTTCTCACTATCAGTTCTCTGCATTGCCCTTTGGCTTATCTACTGCGCCCAGAGTGTTCACGAAAGTTCTGGCTCCAGTGATAGCTTTCTTCAGGCTAAAAGGAATACAGATCTATCCTTATTTGGACGATTGCCTGATTCTGGCTCAAGGAAGGGAAGAGCTTCTTCATCATTTGGAATATGTGATAGCAGTGCTAAGATGCCTGGGGTATTCTGTGAACGAAATAAAGTCCAGTCTAGTACCCTCTCAGGAAATGTGCTTTCTGGGTGTAAGACTGAATACAGCATCCCAGATGGCCTTTTGACCCCGGACAAACAAAAGAATCTTTCCCTTTACTTCCATCAACTATCTCATCAGTCCGGGCTGACTGCAAGGACAGTCCTTCAAGCCTTAGGGTTCATGGCATCTTGTATTCTGGTGCTTCCCAATGCCAAACTGCATATGAGGAAGCTGCAATGGTATCTCAAAAATGTATGGACACAGCACTGCCAGGATCTGGACACTGTCATTCAAATAATACCTTGCATTCAAAAGGAATTTTTGTGGTGGGCTCAGGAATGTCACCTAAACAAGGGACTCTCTGTGACCCGGCCAGAGGCGAGTCAGATTTTAACGACAGATGCCTCAGACAAAGCTTGGGAGCTCATCTAAATGGAAAGTGGATACAAGACAAGTGGCCTGCCAGACTACAACATCTACATATCAACCTGAAGGAGATGTTAGCAGTCCAGTTTGCATTAATAGCTTTCAAGGATTTACTTCTTCCAGGGCAAGTGTTGATTCTAACAGACAACACAACTGTCATGTGGTACATCAACAAGCAAGGGGGAACACATTCTTATCCTCTATGCAGGCAAGCAATGATTTTGTGGGAGACTGCTCTCAGTTTACAGCTCAATCTTCAGGCAAGGTTTCTGCCGGGAGCACAGAACTCCTTAGCAGATGTGTTGAGCAGAAGAATTATGGATCCCCACGAGTGGAAATTGGATCCTCATGTATTTCAGAAATTGACAGTGTCATGGGGAACTCCAGACATAGATCTGTTCGCTTCTCCACTAAACCATCAGCTGCCAAAGTTTTGCACGAAAAGGTTTCATCCCACAGCTTGGAAAGTGGATGCTCTTTCTTTCAATTGAAGCAGTCTTCATGTGTATGCCTTTCCACCTCTGCCTCTCCTCCCAAAGGTACTTCTAAAGGTCAGACAGGACAAGCCAAGGATGATTTTAATAGCTCCAGATTGGCCTCGACAGCACTGGTACCCATTACTGAGAAGTCTGGTACGGAAGCCTCCATGGCCTTTGCCTTCGATTCCACACCTGTTGTCCCAGGAGGACAGTCATTTGCTCAATGTCAAACTTCACTCTCTTCACCTAACAGCCTGGCATATTCTGTTTTGAACCATGGAGGGTCTCAACTTCCACAACAAGTTTTGAATGTGATTTTGGAAGCTAGAAGGCCTAGTACAAGGAAAGTGTACGCAGATAAATGGAAGAGATTTTTATTTTGGAGTGCAGCAAAGGATTTTGATGTTTCTGAGCCTAATTTAAGTGTGGCTCTTCAATATCTTACTGAGTTACTGGACAAAGGTTTGTCCTTCTCTTCTATTAAGGTTCATGCTGCAGCAATTTCAGCTCACTATGACTGTGACCCACCATTGTTTTCTCATCCTTTGTTCAAGCAATTTCTTAGAGGGGCAAAGAATATAAGACCCCCATGTAGAGCTCCTACTCCTGCTTGGGATCTCAATATTGTGTTGGAGAAACTCACTCTACCACCTTTTGAGCCTGCTGCTACTACTGAGTTGAAATATTTATCATGGAAGACTGCCTTTTTGTTGGCCATTACCTCTGCAAGAAGGGTTTCTGAATTACAGGCCCTTATGGCGGTTGAGCCTTTCTTAATTTTCCATAAGGATAGGGTATCTTTACGTACTAATCCTTCCTTTATGCCTAAAGTGGTTTCTAGTGTGGCTTTAAACCAAACTATTCATTTGCCTACTTTTTATGCAAATCCCCAAAATAAAGGGGAAAAGATTTTGCACACTTTAGATGTACACAGGCAGTTGCGATATTATTTGGACAGAACTAAAGGGTTCAGGCAGTCTCAGCAGTTATTTGTTTCTTTTGCTTTGAGTTCTCAGGGCAAGCCTGTGTCAAAACAAACTATTTCTAAGTGGATTGGGTTTTGCATTGCTTTCTGTTATTCCCATCATGGCAAGGAGATTCCAGCTGGGATTAGGCCTCATTCCACTAGGGCTACTGCCACTTCGACAGCTTTTTTGAGGGAAGTGGCAACCAAGGATATTCTGGAGGCAGCTACTTGGAGTTCAGTGCATACTTTCTCTAGGCATTATCACCTACCACTTTACTCTAAATCCAGGGCTGGTTTTGCCACTGCTGTTTTGCAGGGCATTTTGGCAGCTCCTGCTTCCTTATAGTTTGGCCATCCTCCCTTACCTCTGCTTTGGGATTCTACCCAAGTGTAAGGACTGCAGCAATGTGAGATGAAGAACATAGTACAGTTTTGTACCTACCATAAATGTAGATGTTCGAAGATCCACATTGCTGCAGTCCAATTTACCCTCCCTCCTTCCCTCTGTAGTTAGAGGTGGTTGTGTGGGTTGGGTTGTAAATATTGTGTATATTGTATATATTGTACATATAATTAGTGCAAGGGTGGTTGGTTGTTTGTTTGCTGTCTTTTGGTTTTGACCTTTATTTTTAGGGTCTTCTGACATCTGGGGCAAGAAAAGACTGAGGATATGACGTCGGTCATGCGCATTTGTACCCTGACGTCCTGATGTCAGTCAAATGCGCCTTGACCGACGTCAGCCTTATACTTTGATATTCGGGCCGACCGAGGACAGCGGACTACCCAAGTGTAAGGACTGCAGCAATGTGGATCTTCGAACATCTACATTTATGGTAGGTACAAAACTGTACTTTACATTGATGGCACCATGCCACCAATGTTGGAATAATTCAATATAGCACATGCATGGGAACCATCAAAATATTTATCAAACAATTGGACATTATCAGAACATAGATGTCATTACATACCGGTTGGGGTGGGTATGTTGATTATTGATGGAGATATGGTGGGGGAGAGAAAGATGTCAATTAGCAACTAGTATATTACTGTAGTCCACATTACGTTTCTAGTCAGTGCTGTTATCTCTACCTTACAAGTCTTACTACACTACCCTATAGCCTTAGTTTGGACAGTGATATGGCTGTTGTCATCATTACACATGAACCGGTTTTACCTGCAGTATACACCTCTTACCTGGTATACCTGTGGAGGGAATGTTTGTTAACACTAACTGTTTCTACACATACTCCCAGATTCTGGGTTGTTGTTTTGCACATAGCTATCCAACTCCTTCTGCACAGACTCTGGCTATGTGTTGACCATATGCTGGTGTGCCGGGACATATCTAGAATATTGCCCTCTTCCACCTTTAGTGCTCTACCTTTAGTGCCCTGACACACACATATACATGCTTTCCTAAACAGTTATATTATGTAGCACAGTGCGGGTGGCAGTGACCAGTGATACTTTATTATTCAGAGAAACTGCAACACTCACAATTCCCTACAATACCAGAGTGAACAGTACCAGTACAGGTTATAATGGTCTGTATTTCTCAGTACAGTGTTCGTATCCAACATACCCATGGGAGCAATGTTTGTTAGAACTACCTGACTGTTGCCACAGATTACACATTAGTATTATTTACATATATCTCACTCCATTACTGTACATACTCTGGTCACAGCTTGAATACATGGGAGTGTAGATAGGACAAACTTGAAATATTACTCTCCTAACAGTTTTGGGGGTTGCTACAGTGACAGGTGTTTTCTCATGATGTTTGACAATCACTTGTATTCCCTGTTTGCTGGCTAAACATCTGGGATCATCCCACAGATTTGACAGGGGGACAGGCAGCAGATATGGGCACATATACTGGATATTCTGGCCTCATCTGTACAGTTGTGGGGTATGAATCTGTATGCAGCCTAATTCCACTCCCATGATTCAGAACATGGCTGTGTCTGCTACAACTTAAACACTGTCCATCACAGTTGTGTCTGCTATATAGATATTGCTGTATATCTCCTATCTGCTTTCTGTCTTATTAATCCCCTGTGCTTATGCATTCTGACCTTGTATTACAACACTCATATACAGATTTCCTAGACAGTTGTATGTTGTTGGACAGTGTGGGCAACAGTGATGAGTAATACCTCATTATTCAGAGCAACTGCATATCATTCTTGTATTTCTGGGCACAGTGCTGGTATCTGACAGACCTGTGGGAGGAATGTTTATTAGCACTACCTGAATGTTCCAACACAGTACCAGATTCCACATTACTATTATGCACATACATCTCACTCTGTTACTGTACACACTCTGACCACAGCTTGACAAGCTGGGGTATAAATGGGACATACGTGGCTTCTTAGTCACATAAGGTATTGGGGAGTTGCTAGTATGCCAGCTTTGTTCTCATAGCTGTGTGTCAATCAGTTGTATTTCCTGTTTGCTACCTATACGTCTGGGTTCATCCTACTAATTTCCCTGGGGGACGGTTTGATAGGCAACAGATATGGGCCACTTTACTAGACATTCTGGACATATCTCTACAGTTGTGGGGTATGATTCTGTATGCAGACTACTACCACTAGCAGGATTCGAACCGTGGCTGTGTGTGCTAAAAAACAACAGGTCACATCTCAGTTGCATGCGCTATTCATTTTTTGTTGTCTGCATTTTCCCTGTTTACGGTCTATGTGTCTCTCAGTTGTACTAAATGGGCTCTGGGGATTACACCTGTCATATACAGGCATTCCTACACCCCAATTTATGGTGCAGTGTGGGTAACAGTGCTTAATACCACAGTACTATTACATGATTGCATATCTACATTACCGTATGATACCAGGATATACACATGCAGTCCAGCAGTTAGACCTGTTTTGTCAGGCTATTACACTTTTATTGACTTACAAACAATATGAGACTCTTCATGCCATATTTTCTAGTGTATGCAGTACTTGCCTTGAACAATGCAGGTTTTATACAAGCAATTAATTTACCACTACTTTTATTTTTATTTCCTATGACAGTAAATGCATGAGTATTACTGACCTGCCTCGTGTTGCAACCTCGTCAGGCGACTGATGTGGGCCTCCTGGTTCGCCGGCCACTCCATTGAAGCTGTGGGGGACATAAGAGAAATATTTAGCCATACCTATCGATGATATACCTGAGCTGGCAATTATTACACACATACTGGGGTGATAATTACACACAACTGGAACATCCCCTGCTGCTCTAGCCTCCTGGAACCACTCCTCCAAGAGGTCCCCCTTATGCCACTTCAGGTTGGCATAGTGGTGCCTGACTTGCTCACCAGTTTGGGGTATGCCAGTGGCACTGGTGAGGACACGGGTGAGACAGTCTCAGGCCTCCGCCTTATATTGGGAGCCCTGGTACTGTCCCTGCAGCAGTCTCTGAGCATGGTCTTTAACTAGGAGTCCTGCCATGACCTTGGACTCCTGAATGCACCAGCGCTGTGCCCGGAAGCGCACACCTTCTCCCCTTACTGCCATAGTACCTACAAGGGGAAGCTACAAGCAGTTATGAGATGTATTCCTACCTGTTGGGTTTAAGTAGGACCGATTTCCCGCACTTTTCTGTAATTGGCCAGTTTTGAAAAGGCTAGGCTATGGGCAAACCTGCTTAAAGAAGGTTGGCATTGTTTAAAGGGGTATAACACAGGATGCATTGAGTTAGATGGCCTACACATTGCTTACACCTCCTAAGCTAGCCTGTGCAATGCTTAGAGACTTTGCATTATTTTTTCTTTTTTGGCATTGATTTCTTATTCATTATATCTGCCTGGTATCCATGATTAATGTGTACATACACTCTATGGGGTCCTTGTGTTTTATTGGGGACTTCAACACTCTGTTACAATTACACCTCACTTCTGGGCCTACTGCTGTACTCCAGTTCACATATTTATGTTATCTAGTGGGTTATGGAACATATGGTTGTATACTGATTCCTGTCACAGGTTCAGTTTGGTTTTACTATGCTGAGGACTTGTTTGCTGATACCGCATTATTCTGTACGTCAGTGACGGCTTGGTGGTTAACTACTGTGACTATGATGTTTAGGGTCTCGGATTCGAGACCTGCATGGTTGTTTATTTTTTTGATGGCCAGAACAAGGGCCATTGGATACAGAGTGACTAAGGCACTTTTGAGCAGTTGTAAATGGGTTTGCGCGACAGTAAGCACTGCTAACCTGCCATTACATCTTCTTACCTAGAGTTAGCTTTAAAATTGCTTAACCTGTGTAGGCATTGCTTACTGCCATGCAAACCAACTTAAGCCCGCTTACTAGTGCTTAAATATGCTTATTACTGCTTATTTGTGCTTAAACCTGCTTACTAGTGCCTTATTCATTATGACACTGACACCTCACATGTGCATTTACTGCAGTACTCCAGTTCATGAAAACATGTTATTTAGTAGGTTATGCAACATAAATATTACTCATAACGTGCTTTGCCATGGAAAATGGAATGTGCTGCAGTGGGACTTGAACCGGGAATGCCTGCAGCAACAGGTGTTTTTTCATGATGTTTGACAATCACTTGTATTCCCTGTTTTTTAGCTAAACATCTGGGATCATCCCACAGATGCTCTGCCCACTACACTATTGCTATGCTACTTCATTTGCATATATCTTCCTTGTTATCCTCTTCAGCCAATTAAGCGGTATTAACTGTAGCTAAGTGATGGGCACACTCGCACACCTACGGTTAGCTTTAATTGAATTAAAAAAAAAAAGGTTTCTTCATTTTATGTATACTGTTGCTGTTGTACACAAGGGGGACTGTTGGTGGGGATATGGGGTCACCTGTGAGTGGTCTCACAAATTTCATACCCCTTTCTGTTGTTCTTCATTGCGGGGGTGTATTTATTCTGAGAGCTCTGCTCTCAGACATGCCCCCTACACTCTTACATGCTCCGTGAAAGCTTAGGAGCTCTTGGCAGCATGCCTCATTAATTATGCACGGCGCACTGCTATCCTGCATCTAAATGTCTGCCTCCATGCAGGACTAAGCTAGTCCTGCATGGAGGAATAGTAAATCCGGGGGATTATGTTGGGCAATAAATGTGAATAATACTGAAGAAAAAATAAATGTATGGTATACAAATATTGTGGACAAATATTATTATGTGTATCCTTGAAAAGATCTTGAAGCAGTAAAAATCAGAGCATGTATCCTTGAAAAGATATTGAAGAAGTAAAAATCAGAGCATTCAAGGGAGGAATGCAAAGATGTAAGAATGTGTAAGAATGCCAGGTCTTTTTGTCGAGACTGATAGTAAGAAAATTGCCAAATAAAGTGAATATGTTATGCAAAATAAAAGAAGATAGAATATGTAATTATTGCAAATTGATTGAGATGACCGACAATGTATTTTTTAAATGTAAAAGAATTGTAAGTGTGGAAAAAATTGGGAGCTATCAATTATTTGAGGATATAAAAGGTACAGAGGTTGTAAACATGGATATAAACATGGATGTCATTGAGTATGTGTATTACGAAAGTAGAAACAAAAAATATGTATTTAAAACAAATAAAAAATGTTTAATGTTATATGGGTTATAAAGCACCAAAGAGTGAAGGAAATAATGTTTATTATACAACAACCCCCCATTAATATTCAAAAATGTGCATGCTGATTGGTCAGCATGCATGTTGTAAATCCAAGTTATAGTAATGGGAAAAAGGTCCGGTCGCCCAGACTTTTTCCATTACTATGACTCTTACAGCAACACTGTCTCGCTATGTTAAACGAGTTTAACATAGTGAGACAGCTTTAAAAAAAGCAACAGAGATTCTTCGTTGCTTTTTTAAAGCTGTCTTGCTGTGTTAAACCCATTTAACATAGCGAAACAGTTTGTAAAAAGTAATAGAGATCTTGCTATCTCTGTTGCTTTTTTCAAAATTGTCTCGCTATGTTAAATGGGTTTAACACAGTGAGACAGCTTTAAAAAAAGCAACATAAATTCTCCGTTGCTTTTTTTAAAGCTGTCTCTCTATGTTAAACCTATTTACCATAGTGAGACAGTTTGTAAAAAGCAACGGAGATCTTGCTTTCTCCGTTGCTTTTGCCCACAGCTCTGATGTATGGCGTAGGCATACGCATGCGCAGTACATCAGAACTGCCTCAGAATACCGGACAGCTGCGGAAGGGCAGCAAGGAGGCATTATACAATGCCATTATTTAAGAACAGTAATTATTTTCTTTCTTAAATAATGTCATTGTATAATAGCAATAACCCAGGCGTGGGTTATTGCTATAATGAGAAATGGGATTTGGCAAAAATATTGGAAAAGATGAGATGTTAGTAATGGAAAAGGGAGAGGGTGTCTCAAAGTATATTTTGAAAATAAGTTTGCATAAGTAGAAATGTGTAATGTTCAACATATTGTAAATGATGTAAATAGTGTAAATATTGTAAATATTCTGACAGTAATGCAAAAGTTTTTTTTTAATTAAAGACCCCTACTCTTCAAAGCTGAGAGCTGATAACAGAGGGCTCCTACAGCAGCAAGGAAGAAGCCTAAGGGAAGCAGCAGCAGCAGCATGGAGGAGAAGGTGTTGTGGAGAGTTTGGAGGTAGAAAACAATTTGCATAAAATGATTTATTTATATGGAGTATCAGAATGTAGGTAAAGATTCCTGTATGGTGACTGATACAAATAAGCAGTGCTTAGCTGTCTTAATGGAGACTAGAGTAAGAAAACCTGTTGGAGTGGTGCTGATAACAGAACTGGCACTAGGGGGGTTGTAGCTAATGTTCTGTTGAAAATAATTGAGCATGAGGATCCAGGAGACAGTTGAGTGTTTCATGGGGGAGATGGCAAATAACTTTTTTTGGAAGAGCAGAGGATGATAATTTGGAAAAGGAACCAGCTAATGTGGTAGCTGAGAATGTAGCAGCTAGAATATATGCAGCAGAATGGAAAGTAAAAGAGGAAAGCAGAAACAAACTAAGAAAGAGTCTGTATTTTTTTTTGTCAGCAGAGAATGCAGTAATGAAAACATCTTCAAGAGTGACTCCAGGCAAAAAGGAGAGCAGCAACAACTGTAAGCACAACTGTTTTTAAAAAGAGATGATCCACTGTGAGAATAAGAACAGAAAATTGACACTGTAATAGACAGATATCATGTATGGGACAATTTTGTAACTGTACTGGGTTTTAAAACTCAAGAAAATCAGTCTTTTATACTGTGAAGGCTGCCAGCCTAGCTAGATAGAATTTTGTAAATAATTCTATGTCATTGTAAATATTAATATGATCCACAGGCTTATTTCACAAATTTAAAGAAAACTTGTGTTATCTGTTGAGCTCCAGAAATGTAAACACAGTGCACCCTGCTGGAAGAAAGTTGATAAGTAAAGAATTTTGCAACTGTGTATGACCTCAAGCTTGAGACAGTATGTCTGAGCTAGGAAATTCTTTCTATTGTCCTAAGACATAGATAATTACTAGGTTTCACATGTAAAGTGCCTTTTATTCTTGTGGCTTCCTGGCAGGTGCAGATCAAAAAGGAAATCTTAAAATTTTGAGTTCTGTGAGCCTGGGAAACTTCAGCAAAAGTGTCAGGAATGATGTAATCTGAACTGACTCAGCAGTAATGTGTATTATCAATTTAAGGGCTATCTCAGAAAGTAATAGCATTCTATATTTGTATTCAAAACTGAGAATATCACCAGCACTTCTCATCTGTAGTTGCTTGCTCTGTAAGTAAAATTTAGAACAGTAATTTCTCTTAGAGCTAGGAATATAGCCAGATTAGTCTAGCTGTTTTCTATATTTATGTGCGACTATCCTACAATGTTGTTTTAAAGTATTTTCCTGCAATTTCTGAACTATCTAATGTCATTGTATTGAATGAATAAGTATTGCCTTGTGTTTTTATTATCTATTATTAAACATTTTAAACCTTTCAACTGTGGCTGCTTTGTGTAGAGATAATTTAATCTCTCAGAGTACTTGCATGTGTTTAGTGATACTGTATAAGCCACTCCAATAGCCTTAGCCCTGCGTTACACTTACTATTTGGATTAACAGCAATATTACACAGTGGAATTGGACACCCTTTGGTAAGGGCCTTTATAGTAGCTGATAAGAGTAGTTAATGGCAGTGGATTACTACCTTATAGCCTAAGCAGAAGGGGGCATAGCTAGTGAACCTGTGCCAGCCTTCCACAGGAGTGTCTGTGTGTTTGTATATAAACCAAATCTTAAAGTGTGCATGTGTCAGCTACTTGGGCAGGGACATGAAGCACTCGTTGGACAGAGAGGGTACTGGAGGTTTTGGCTTGACCACTCGGCTGAGATCTGAACCCTATAGCTGTGTCAGTGGGGAGTCTTATTGGGGATCTGGAGAGAAAGGGAGAAACCAGTCCCAGACTGACTGTGATCTCTGTGTGCTTTTAAGAGAAATTGTACTTCACTGTGTGTGTGTGCTTGTTATCCTCCCAATGTGGATGCCCCTCACTAGTGCCAGTGGTGAGGATTGATGGTCCTTGATTACTGGGTCAGTGCACGGGCATCACATATACATATAGGGACTCAAGACTTTTTGTGACTTAACATTTGAAACTGATGGACTGATGATAACATTTCTGGAACAATGTAACAAAAAGAAGGACATTTATCCATGAAACAATTAATTTGTTTTCTGGTAGAAATGTAAATGTTAAAAAATGTTACTTTGCAGTTTAGAACTGATGAACTAGAAGAAGAGGATATTGCAAATGTATGTATGGTTTGTGTGAAACTGTTGATAACACTGTGAAAGTTAGAGATAAGAGAAACTTATGGAATGGAGGTTGGAGGGTGGAAGCTGTTTTGAAATGTGAAAAAAAAACATAATGAAACACTTGAGGGACACTATGATAAGTTGGTCAGCCTAAATCATGTTTCTTTAATGGGGACTTTTCTCATTTAATTAATAATTGTAAGAAGGTACAATGTAACTAGTATGGGGAGAAAGGACAGACAGCAATTAGCTATGTGGCTGAATGCAGGTTGTTTGAAAAAAGAGATACTCTTGGATGGATTGTCAAGAGTAAATAGTAAATAATGAAAAAGAAGGGGAAAGGGAATAAAACATTTGTGAGGAAGGACAACAACAGGCTGATGGAGAGGGTGAAGAAGAAACTGTAGAAGAAGAAAAAATATGGAGGGGGCAAAAGAATGAGAGAGATTGCATGCAGGAAGAGAGATTAGGATAGGGGATTGACATTAATAATTTTTTGAATTTCTAGTGAGTGAAAAATCTGATTGTGGGGATCAAAAAGTATTTGTACATAAACCCAGGAAAATATTAAATGGGGAAAGGGTAAAAATAAGAAAACAAAATTTAAAAATATTTCACCTCAACCTAAAAAGGAAAAGCAACAATTTTAGTGTACCTTCAGTAAATGTGAGCAGTATTATTAATACTATAAAAACGATAGGGATACTGGAATGGTGTGCTAAATGTGATGCAGATTTTATTCTGTTCGAGGATATATGATTACTAATGAGCAAAGAAAGATTGCAAATAGAACAATTATGGGATGGAAGTGTAATGTGCAACTTCGTAAGTGAAAGTTGTCTGGAGTAGTCGTATTGTAGAAAAAAGCGAAAAACTCATACTTCTCAACTGTCCATATTTTTGCCTGATATTTATGGTCTATTCTTCATAAAAGCTGGGGTTTTATGGCAAATCATTGAGGACTGAAGTCACTAAATAATGATACACATTTGAATTTTAGACGTTATATCCTTCAGAAAATACATGTTAACATAAAATCTGTTATTCTGGCAGCTTTCTAAGTTTATAAGAGCAATATTTAAAATCTGTTGCTGTTTCCAGGCATTTGACCCCCTATTATTTTAGACATTGACCAGATTTTCTTGTGCTAAGAGACTGAAATGTATGAAAATACTGGATGTAACATTGGCAAAGGTGGGAAGGGTAACTGCTGCGGATGTGAGGTGGACAGCATGTTTATAGAATTATAACATCATATGCATATATAACTAGCAAGGAAAAAGAGCATCTGGTTTAAATATTTGACTATGTGGTGGTTAACATGAACATTTTAATTGTAGGGGGCTTTAACTGTGATTAAAGGGGGAGATGTAAAAAGAAAGGAAAACATGCTAAAAAATACAGGAAGTGATAGAATGTGGTTGGTTAGCTACGTGGAACAAAATTCAACGGACTTACAAAATGATTCTACCGCCATTCTACAGATGGCAGGAAGAGATGTAATATGGAATAATGACATTATTCTCAATTTGGAGTGGGTGTTATGCCAGGCTGATGAGTGGAGTAAGCAGAAGTTCTCTATGTGGGCAGAAATCGGAGTTCTAGAAAGGGAAAATGAAAAACAATGTTTGCTATTATTTTTAAAAGACAAAATGTAAAATAACAAAAATACAATTTTCTATTTTCTGTGTGTTTTGTTTGTTTGCTATTTTTTTCACTGGGGATGCTGAAGCCTAACCGCTAGTACCATGAGGAATTTTTTTTTTCTGCCATTCCCAAATTAGTAGAATTTTTCTCTTTCATACCCGTAGCCAGGGGGATGCTTGCCTCCTGGTGTTGCAAGCATGACATTATACACAAGTCTGAACGTGTGCACCAAGCTCCTGCACTCTCTTGACTCAACTTGCTGAATAAATTCAACATGTAAAGTCAGAAACAAAGTACAGCTATATTATAAAAGAATGAATCATGTGCTTGCTTAGTTCACAGGAAAATCCTTAAGTAGCTGCAGGTTGGACACATTGACCAGTCATGGGGTATGGTGGCAGGGGAGAAATACTCACTGAAGAAAGTTTCCTCATAGATCAACTGATATTATGAGTACGTGTCTATCATATCTAAGTTGTGAAGCCTTCTGAAGCATGTTAACTGTTGTGAAAAATTCTAAGCAATGAGTACTAAACATCATAGGAAATTGGAATTGGAGGAAAACCTAAAGGCAAGATCTCAGAAGTTTTGATTCTGAAACACTGAGAATCCAAACTAGGCCTAGCTCCTGGAGTCATGGTCCAAGCAATAATACTTTGCAAAAAAAAATGTAAATAAATGACTAAGTGACAGCAGCACACATATCTACAACAGGGATATTTGTGAAGCAATCTCTGGGAGCAACAACGGGTCTCATGGAGTGGCACCTGAAGGTGCTCTGGAAGTTCAGGTCATGATGACCTGGAATGAGTCTGTAGTTTGTGAACTGGAAACACCACTGTTTGTCACCACATTTGCAGTATGTAGCCATCCTTCAGTAATCTGTTAAAAATACTGTAATGGCCTAGCAGTATTACTTTTTATTTTGTATAGGAAAACTCTTGGAAGATTATTATTATGCTTCCCTGTGTATCTTTGATGCAGTTAATCTCAGAAATCACTTGCTTACTCATGTTAGAGTGGAACAAGTGGGTGTGCAAAACGACTGTGCACTGTTCTGGAGAGTTTCTCCCTTCCTCAATTATAGAAAATGGTGGAGTTAGTATATATAAGTTTGGATGTGGTGTCACCCCATAAAGACAAGTATATATTGGTTGCTCCTGTCCAAAAAAAAAAAAAAAATATATATATATATATATATATATATATATATATATATTGGTCTACTTCACATGATCGAATGTTCAAATGTTCGAATTCCATATGGCCGAGACCATATGATCGAATATTTGAATGTTCGAAAATGTGCAGTAGACCTGCAAAACACAAACAACAAAAAATAAACTGTGTATAGCAGGGGGGCTGCACCATCCACACCCCCTGCAACTTAAATATACCAACTCTGAGATTGCACTACAGTGAAGACAAGAGAAATCTCCCGGTCCACGCTGTATGCCGATCCCCGTTCAGAATTTCGAAGTTTTAAAACTTTGAACATATGGTCTTCGATCATATGGGTTTCGAAGTTTTAGGATTCGAAATTCTGAAGGGGACCCATACATATATATGAATATATAGATAGATAGATATAGATTATATATATATATATATACATATATATATATATATATATATATATATATATATATATATATATATATATATATATATATATATATATATAGGTTGTAGATATAGATAGATAGATATATTTTGAGCTGTTCTGTCACTTTGCACATAACATGCATTGCAGCTTCTAAGGATTTGTGACCAAGGAAGTGCAACTCAAGTAATTGGGTTTTGCTATACCTTAACAGAAGTGGCTCATAAAGTTAGTGAAACTGAATTTATTGAAGGCTGTTCATATATAATTTTGTTAATAGCTGATCCCTGAGTTCTAGCTCTAGTTCACTTCCTTTTTTTGTCTCAGTCCCTCTCACTGATCATCAAAGCTATCCCTCTTGGTCAGCCAATAATCTTGTTCATTTCTTGAGAAGATAGTATTATGGCCTACTGAGGTAAGAGTCTAATGAACTGCGAATGGAAGCAATTATTAATGCATTAGAGGAAATTAGATTTTTATTTTAAGCCCTATGAGCCCCATGTGCAAGGAGTTAGATGTGCAATTGATGTTTTAATATATTTTTGTACCCTAACAAGAGAAAATTAGTTGCTTCTGTCCCACTTGTAGACAGCACTCTCCTGTGCAATCTGTAGATTTCACTGAGGATTCAGGCACTAAAAGCATGTTTGGTGCATGGTCCCCACCTCTCCCACCAAAGAGAGGTGAGGAAGTGCCTGAACCCCCAATCAGACTTTAATGAGCAGGTGCCTGAACCCCTAATCAGACTTTAACGAGCAGGTGCCTGAACCCCTAATCAGACTTTATTTGCATGTGTCATACTCATGCCTGTGTTCCAAAGGACCTATTTTTGTGGTACAGTGATGAAGCCATTTGAGATTTGCTAATGCATGCATCTCACTTAGCATGTGGGTGCTTCCAGTGCTGGTTAGCTATATATCATGCAGGGTGAAGCATCTAAGATTGTTAACTCATACAGTAGCAATGCCCAGCTAATAATTTTCACTTTTAATACTACAGACTCTTTAAATGAGGTATCACTTCACATATTTTAACCCAATCCACACAGTTCACTATTACTTTTCTGTTGCAAATTCTGGTAAGATGGTATCCTTTGTGCATCTTGTGGAATTACACCTCCTAAGGATAGTGACAGAAATTCACCAGTTTACCTTGCTGCCAGCTTTCTGGATAATATACTTTTTCTCTCTGCTGCATTGTTCATCCCTAGCTGCATGATATATTGGGTCAGAACCCTCCTCAGAAACATTCTGCTCTTTATTACTACTGAATATCTGGAAAGAGGAATTCAAATTCTGAGACAGCACACAGAATTTCTTTGAATGACCTAATGCATATGTTCATAATACTGGAAAGGGCATTCCTGAGCTCATAAGAGTGATGTCACAAACATTTCCTAGATAGAAGAACTTGAAAGCAAAGAAATACTCAAAGTGAACCCAGATTTGTAAGCATAGCAGTGACTTATGATATTACTGAGTAAGATAGATAACAGTCACGTAAATCTGTTTTAAATTGCATTAACGTTATTTGAAATATTATATGCTTCGTACTATAATCAAAACGGCTTTCATTTTACCCTTTTTAAGTTTATATTTCTGAAGGTAATGGCTGTAGAACTTGTCGCTGTGTTGTTCCTGCTAAATTTGGGATATTAAACACCAACAATGAAACATGGGAGAAAGATTAATTGTAATATCATATTTTGAGTAATGTCCAGATGATGCTGAAAATATCTGCTGTGGTTAATAATCAAGGATAATAGTCGTCTTCAGCTTGTTTATCATGTTCTCATTGTTAATTTTTCTGAGTTACCACATTACAAAGAATGGGCTCGAGAAACTTTTCACAATTAACATGTGCAGGTTAAAACAGTGACCACATGGACCTAACTTCACAGGATAGCAAAATGTACAAACGTGGACTAATCAAAAAGATACCTGTCACCCTAGCATTTTGTCAGAGTACACAGAAATGTCTAACACTGATGATCTTAGAATAAGAAAAAACAAAAGCATGTTTGTAAACTCAGGGAGAATGAAGAAGTTTTAGGCTGAATAAACAGTGCAAATAACAGCATTATGAACCTGATACTGAAAACAGACATTATAATCTCATACCTTTTATCTCATAATGGTATCTTTCTTTGCCGACCAGGAAGAGGGAGAAGTTACACTCAAAAAATGAGGGAAGGAGCAAAAGGAAGCACACTTTACAAGGGGGAGCCCTTTATCACCTTTGCATTATTGTAAATTTCATCAAATTATTTTTAAATATACAGGAGGAATAACTCCATTACATCATTACACATGCATATTTCTGATACTTCAAAGCTGTAAACATACTGTCACTTGAATGCTTTGTGTTTTGTTTGTAATACCAGTTGTGTGCATGTGGTTCTCTGAGATGCCACATATCAACCAACAATGAAAAGATTGCCAGGTAATGGACACCAAAAAGGAATTAAAAAATGTTTTATTGTTATGTAGTAACAATTGTGACATAAGATATCCATTCATTTTATTAATTATTTTTATTTACTTATTTACAAATTTTGGGCAGAAAAGAACATGGAACAAATGCTTATCGTTTTGTGCAGCTTTGAGAGTTCAGCACATGGGAATAAAGGGTAATATTAACACATCATTACGTACAGAGTACAAATACAATATGAAAAATATATCAGAATCACTAATACACAGTATAGGTGCAAATATACATGAAAACAATATTGGTTTATTAGAAGATAAGAAGAATTCAGCTCAAAAACATGTTTCTTTATCAGCAGGTGTATCATTTAACTCAACCTTGTTCTGGTTGCTATTAGAACCCTTGCCGAAAAAATAACAGTATTTTGCCTTTTAACATAATAGGTAGCAAGCTGTCACATGCAAAAATATCTTTTCACTGAATGCGGTATTTTGTTATTCTTTTGTCCCTGTATTCAAACTTGTAGTAAGGTTAGTTAGTACCCAGTGAAATGCCCCCATTTGGTACCGCTTCCCAATTTGAAGGGACCAAAAAACAAAAGTCCTCTCAAAGGTGAGGCAAACATGTAACAGCTGTTAGCTGTGTCACTACCTTTGTTGTAATAGCTCATCTCTGCAGAATATCAAATAAAAAATAAATAAATAAAAAACAAAAATTCTGCAGGTCAAACAAAGCTATCTACATAATAGCTCTTTGCTACACTGTGACAAACACCTTTGCTAGACTGTAACATTGTGGCAAGAAGTTACACTAGCTCCTTGCTGCAATTCCTTACACAGAAACATTGACTGGTAGTCATTTAAGCAGCTGCAATTATGGCTGCATAAATGATTGCTGATATTGCTTGGAAGGACTAATTAACACCTGTTTGTGCTGATCATTCCCTGTAAAAGGGTGAATGCAGGGCATCTGCCCCTTTCACCAATTCTTTGCTATAGTTTTGCTTGCAACAAATGTAATAGTGTATATGCTGGCCTAGTAACACAGAGGTAGGCTCTCTGTTAGGAATACTAGTGAACTGGGTTTGGAAATGGCTCTGGAAGGGCCACTGGTGATTGATAAAGTTTAGCTGCAGGGGGATGAGTGGTCTGTGGTGCTAGGGGCTTGATAGTGGTAATGCTAGTTAAATTTGGAGGGTGGCAGTGAGATTATTAACATTTGTATGTCTTGTGCATATTATGATAACTGATATATGGGGCCTCACTGCTTACCTCCTAAGATGATAGTCTACAGCTATCACATATACTCTATAACCTAAGATTTAGGCCATTGGCTAGGAGTTCTTGTGTCTCAAACAGTCAGTGGAGGGCATCAGAACAGGTATGATGGGGTTGTATATGTTACACTGGGTAGTGTTGGCTTCATGAAGGTGGTCTGTTGGACCTTATGGCTTTTCTAGTGTCAGAGACTGCAATAAAAAATAGTCTGCATGCAGCTTCCCAAAAACCTTACAGATACGACCTACCACTAGTGCATCTGCTGGTGAAGTTTTTTTTTTAATAGATTGCTAATCTCTGTTACATGTACCATTTGTCTAAGGTAACGCTCAGGTTTAGGACATTTGATTTTATAATCCCTAAGTCTTTTCATATATTTTCTGTGGTACAAATGTTATTAACATTAGATTTATCTTATTATTTATTTATCTATCTGGCATATGGATGAAAAGAGAAGCTCAGTCAACCCATTCTTCAGTGTTTCTATCTAGTCTGGTATCCTAAATAGTGAATTCTATTACTGCATTCTAATTTAAGCATCAAAATTACTAAAACAATCATAATGTGAAACTATATTTGTGTTTACTGTACCAATCATTAACCAGCTAGTATAAAGCATATGAATCTTAGCTGTGCCTCATCTATTCATCAATTGCCAGGTCTCATAAAATACCATGTTAGTGTACACCCTGAAGCTAACCGTGTCATATATGCAGTCAGAAATGTATCCACTAACCTTGTTTTAAATCCATTCATCATCATCATCATCATCATCATCTTCTTCTTTCTAACATGATGACTATTCCTTCCTATTACTGCTTGTAGGCCTGTTGCAACAAGAACTGAGAATAAAATAAAGTTATAAAGGGGTGGCAAAAGTGTGAAATCAAGTGGAGGAGGAATGGGCACTATTAAAGCAATAATCAGAGAGCTAAATAATTTGTGAAATTATACCAGTGGCACAGTAGGGCAGAACAGAAAAGTACTAGTTGTATGATTATGGTAACAGATACAAACAGCAGTAGCCATTGTACTGTCATAGCATAGAATAATACTGTATCTATTTGTCTTCTATAGCAAAGTGAAGTGAGGCTGTTAGTTACTTTGCTCCCACTGGTCTTCTTCACTGGTGAAAGTGCAAAATTTTGACTAACTAGAAGTTAACATTTGGCATCTTCTTTACATGTAAATATTGCTTATATGGTGTACTGTATAATTAAATCTGTTTGACTGTTTTTCTTGTAGCTGAATATAATATGTCATTTAATCTGCAATTGCTACTGCTTCTTACACTTCTCAAACAAAACATTATATTGCACATAGGTATGTACCCTTCTTTTCCTTGTACCCATGGAATGAGGTGCCCTAATTTTAGTCAGGCCCTTCTGGCAAAACTTTTGAAGGTGTATACAAATAAATTAAGAAACAAAATCAATGCTTATTACACATCCCATTCAGTTCTATCAACTCTGTGACAGTTACCCTTCACAACTGTTGTGCCCTGGTCTGTTTGAAATGTCAGTTCTTGGACATTTCATGACATTTTTCTCTAAAGAAAGATACATTGTTTTATTCTCTGAATGACAATGTTCAATTTCTGACAAAATAGTATCTTATATGATTTTTTTACAATAACATAAGCAAAAACATAGTTATGGTAAATAAACTGCTGCTTTTATAACAGTGTTTAGTGATAAAATTATGTGGATATTTTTAAATATTATTTTGATACATTTCAAATTCTGCACCTTTAATTACTGGTCCAAATCATTAATATGGCATCTTTTCACAACTTGGAAAGACAGACATGAAGGAAGGAAGGCATTAAAAAGAAAGATCAGTTTAAGTTCTTTTGTTGTCTACGCAGGAAGATAATCATGGAATATTATTGTTAGTTGCCACATGAGCATTGACATTTTCATCACCTTGTTGTTTAATATTACCAAAGACAAATGTGTCAGATGACTATTCTACATTAATGAATAAAAAAATGGGAGGTAAAATTCTGTCATATTCAAGTTTTGGTAGTCCCTTATGGATGTATTTGCAAAATATATTACAACAATTTGAGTTTTAGTATAAAAATGCTGCGTTTTAGCTGCTTTACCCATTTTGGCACATTGCATCACACCTGACTGCAAAGACAATCCCTTTTTGAAAGTATTAGCTACAGGGAAAAAGGTCTGATGTTGCCAAAGTAGCATTATTCTTTTGAGAGAAATTATAGAAGTTTTAAAATAAAGCATAACACTGAATAAAACCAATTCTGCTGAGCCCAAATAAGGTATGAAATTACAATTTGTTAGAAACAATTGCCTGCAAAAAAAGTCATCTTCATTAGCAGTCTGCATTGCAATGGCTCAGCTGCGTACTTTTGATACTCCCACCATCTGTACAATGAGCGTGGATGACAGCGCTTTTATAATAGGCACAAAGGATCAATCAAACCAACACAGCTTGGAGATTACATTCCTTTCTCATTAGACATCCCTACAGACCAAGCTGAATCTCGAACTGTGCTGCCATGTATGAGTCTGCACATTTATTTACTTCATCAAAGAAAGCTGTAGGCTGTATGGATTGATTAATCCTTTCTCCAGCTATACATGGAGATCTGGGATAAGATTCTGTCTTAAAAAAAAAACTTATGCAGAACCTTGCCTTTTCAGAAATATTATTAGTGCATTTTATCTGCATCTTGCTGTTGCTTTTCTGTAGAAGAAATGCTGAAGTAAGAGTCTGAATCTAGTTTAAAGGAAAATACTTTAAAGGAAAATCCATATGGATAAGTTTAATGAAGCTTCTTAGTCTGAGGTTGTGAACAAAGGAGGCTTTCTGCAAAAGTGCAGCATCCACATCTTGGTCAGCAGTTTTTGTCTTTATATTGAAACTTCGTACTCTCTTGTGTCCTGTAACGAAAGCATACAGTTAAGGTAACAGATCTAGAAAGACATTGCTTTAGTTGCATTGCAGCAGAATTATGTAACATTGAGATTCTTTTATTTGATTCATTCGTTATGTTTCATATACTGATTGAATACTAATTTTAGAAAACTTGTCCGTGAATGGACATCTGAACAAGTTGTACAATGTATAATGAGCATCAAAGAAACCAAGCCCAAAATACCATGCAAAAGGTCATTCTGTGCAACACAATAATTCAGTAATGTAGTAGAAACTTGAATTTAGTGAAACAAGTTCAGTTCAAACAGGACAGAAGCGTGAGCTGCATCTCACATGCTGACAATCATGTATTTAGATGTGCCAACTGGGAAACTGCCCAAGACAAATTTGAAGACATTTTGGGAGGAAATACAGAATGTAATTGGTGAACCAGTGGCATATGAAGATGAGTGGACATTTACTTATATATCTGCATTGCTTCCAGGTTATCTTGTAGTGACGATAGTAGAGTATTGGAGTTGACTGGACAGGTAGACTGAGCTAAAAGAGCTTTCTCCAGCTATGACCCAAGACAAAGATGCATACATACAAACAAAAGATAAAAGTGTGTATAGTTTTATACAATCTATTCAATGTTCATGCAATTTCCATGATGCTTTGACTACCTGTCAGCATCAGATATTTGTAGCACACAGTTGAAAGTGCAGACAGACTTGAAAATTGCCATCTCTCATGTTAGAGATAGTGTTTTAGACTGAGATTGCTACAATCAGAGAGTTCACATTTCCTAAGATGCAGTGACCTTGGATTAGAATAATTTAGTGTGGGGGTACAGTGTGTACACTCCTTTTAATGGAGTGGTATATGGGTCTGGGTTTTGTCCTCTCAACAAAACAGTGCTTTGTTTCATTTGTTTAATTTGCTGATAAACAGGGTGGTGGTAATCAATGTTTTGGTCAGCATCTATGTATTCAATATCTACCCACAGTACACTTGGCAAGGAGATACAGTATAGAAAGGAGCAGTATGTAGAACTATAAAGTGACTGCTGCATAAGGAGAAACTATAAATATTTATACAAGATTCCTCAGTGACTGCAGTAAATTAGATTTCTGATGTAGCAGCGGTGCCTCTCTTTGGGCTACTGACAATCAGTGTTCAGCAATGGACCTAGGTGCCTCAGCTGACTGTCCAGTGTATGAAGGACTGAATGACCAGTCACTTGCTATTCTACTTAGGCAGGCAGGGAAGGAGTCTCTCCTGCTCACTGGCCTGTTAGAAGAGGCCAGAGGATGATCCCATGCAGAAATGTAGCCATTATATTATTCCACGTCATGTGTTTATTTTCTCCATCCAGACTTACAGTACCAGACAGGGGTTGGGGTGGTGAGGTAAAATCATATTGCCAACATTTTAGGGCACCAAAGTGAAGGAGATAATGGTGGCATGAAAACAAGGTAAGGGGTAATGGGGGTAGACAGCTCATCCAGGAAAAAAAAAGAATGCAGATAATACTACACAGAGAAAGTACTAAAATCATTTGGATTATATATTACAAAATATAAAACACATATTTACAAAAATGTACAGACACACAGGGTATTCATGTCAAGTTGGATAAGTATGCAATCCACTTCATGGCAGACTAGGCCAAACATAAGATTTATGTTAACCTAAGTATAATGTAGTCACTTGACAACTTCAGTATTATAAACATCATGGGCAGGGGAGGGATTGTTCTGGGGACCTGAGGCCTAGCACTTAAAATGAGAAAAAAAAAACTTGTATGCATGCCTACGTGTTAGGTGGGGGAAACTCATCAGCAGGATAGGAACAGCATGATCCATGAATGAAATATGCAACCTTACAATCTTATGGGGTCTGTTTTGGAAGATATGGTTCTAGGTGAATCCTCTGCAGATCAGAGTGTGTGATATACCTTTAAGAAGCTTTCCAGTCAGCAGGCACGTGCATATAAGTACTGAGCATGTGCAAGCAAGAGTACCATTTGGTAGTGAGCAGCTGAGGTGTAAGCATGCATGTGTGTAGTAGTCAGTCAGTTAGTTAGTTAGTTCATTTAAGTTTAATGTTCCTGCTATCCACTGTTTTATTAACATTTTTGGTTGTTTTGGAAAAATATATGACTGTAGCTATGATTTAGTTCTGAGTTCAGTGTTAAGGCACAGCATTTTCCATTTGTGTGTGTATTTTTGTGTATTTATATATATATATATATATATATATATATATATATATATATATATATATATATATATATATACACCTCTTAATTACTTTGTATATAGACTAATACAAGGAGTGTTTCAGATGTGATGGCTGAAAATTCAGTTTTCAAAATCCATATGTCTCTCTCTCTCTCTCATTTTGTTTGCTCTCATGCACGCTTGCACAGATCATGGAGAAACCAAGTTTGCTGTTAAGACGGATACTGAGAACAGTTCCATCATTTACCATAGTGATGTGATGTCAACCACATCTAAAGATTAGATGTGAGGAGGGTTATTGTACACCATTTGAATAACTGTACGTTTTATGTTAAAGCTGAATTTATTTTAAAATGTCTTTAGAATAAATATTGTCAATGTGTTCTGGACTTACTGATAGGGAAGGTATTAATTGAAGAAGAAATCATCAGACCATCTGGACAAGCATAACAAGATTTTGATTAACAGAACTATCATGCAAGAAAATATTGCAATTTTTGATGTTCAGTTTTAATCTCTAAAGAATTCCTATATTAGTAGATGTTCAGTAAGGTAACCAGCCTTGGAATTCACAGTTATTGTTCTATAAAAAATCAGTTCTTAAGCGAGTAGGGTAAAATAATAATTACTAGCCTACCAGCATATGTATATCAATTAGTAAATCTAAATCCACATAATCAAATGCTTTACTGAAGTTGAGGTATAGTATGTACACATCCAACACAACATTTTTTTTTATTTAATTTTATGTTTGTTAATCAGGGTAATGGACTATTTTGATGGATCCATATCATCCAGTGAACAAGGCAAAGAATTTGACAAAAATGCTATAGAAATTTCAAAAACATCATACTCTAGAAATATAACAAAACACAGAATTAAGTATATGCAAAGAGACAATGAGGTACGCAGTTATATGAATATTATTTCACTGTATTGCCAAAGCCACAAGACTCATGAGAGGTAGACAAAATGGATAAGGATAAGTAGAGTTCACATTTCTGTAAAATGCAAGAAGAATGCAAAAAGATCCAGGAGAGGGATTTGATAATAAGAGAATTGTTAAAGCATGTACAGATTTGTCTTTCATGGGAAAACATGGAATAGTTCAGAACTTAAAGACATCCTTGGAATTTCTGACAAAACAGGGCAGTGTCCAAGATTTTGGACACAGAATAAATCAAGGGCATGGTCATGGCTTTAGGTTGTTGTGAGGCCTATAGGGAAGTGATACTTCAGTGAAGTGAGATCACAGAAGAGTGTATGGGAAGGCATATGTCCTCCTTGGCCTGTGTGCCACTGATCCAGTCTTAACAGTACGAATAGATAGGAACAAAGGGCGAGTTTTGTAGATTCCTTGATTGGGAGCGGTTTCATTTTAAGAAGGGATGTGATAATCATGTTCTCTTTTAGGTGCTAAAAGAATAAACTTGCAGATTCTGTCATAAAAAATCAGTAGATCAAGTAACTTTTTACAGGAATCACTGCCTACCAAGGGAAGACTGTATTTGAGTTGGGCCATCCAAATAGCTTTCCTGTGAAAGATCAGTCTTCAGGAGTGATGAATCTAGCACATTTTCAACACCAGAAAAGCATTTTTTTTTAATTTTAGCTTTAAGATGACTAAGGTGTGAAGCCATACTATGAAAAGGATTAAGTCAGAGTCCCAGGTACTTGAATGCTTAACACATTCAATTTTTACCCCAGTAGAATTAATTAAATTCCACTTAGAGAAAGTCTAAGCCTCACAGAGGTCTCCAAAAAGCATTATTTTTGTCCTGTCTTACTTTAGATTCATAAATTCATAGATATTACAAGGCACCGAGTCTTGTGACCATTCATAACTTGTCAATATGTACCTTCAGACAGCACTTCCTTTCTCCAGTGTGTTTTTACCACTGGATTCCAAAGTAAATGTGTGGATATCTACTCAGTGATCCAGTTTATATGTAAAACATGCAGGGAAATTTTATTCTAGGCATTTAGGAGGTGTTGTGTTAGAAACTTGTCCCTCCATCATGTTTTAGTTATCTGCTAGTGATGATTTAGGTCCCTGGTTCTAGTATTGGTGGAGATATTAGAATTGCAGAGAAACAAGAGTTCCAGGACAGTTGGATCTCTAATGGTATGGTAAGTAAGACAGAGATCTTCCATCAAAAGCCTCTAAGATTCTGAACAAAGGCATAGGGTTTTCAACCTCTCTTGGTAGTTCAGGGGCTATAGGCCTGTCATCTTTTTTGGTGTCTTTCTAATTACTTGATATGTTTACTGAGATACATCCCAGATTGGGCATTATACTAGATAATCAGTCTGATCATTGCTGAGTATAAGGGAGTGATTACTTTTTAGACTTTGATGATATTCCTTTAGCAATCAGCTGTACTAAGTAAAATGATTTCTGGACAAGCATTGTTATATGATGGTCAAAAGAGAGGGTTAGTAACCCAAATTCCTAGGTCTCTGGCATCATTTTCATTTTGTAGTGGTGTGTTGTCTATACAATATAATGAAGGAAGGGGTTGTGTACCAAAAGTGATATTACACTTTTTAGAATTTAGTTTGAACCCATTTTTAATACACCAAAAGTTTACTAGGGAGAGTTCATCTTGGAGGATTTGAGTGTTTGAGGATGACTTAACAATAACTCCTTATTTGCAGTTGCCTGCAAATTTTGTTTAGCTAGCAGCCTCAACTCTCTGCTTGGAAATAAGAAAAGTAAATACTAAAATGGAGAAGTCCTAGCACTATGCCCTGATTGATCCACTGGTCATCTTTATGCTTTTTGATGAGACACCTCTGACATGAACTGTATGGGTTGCATCTTTCAACCAGTTATCTATCTTATCACATATGGGTTTCTTTTTAAAGCATTTAATGTTTAACTTTTGTATGGTGCCAGCACAGGAAATAGTAGCAAAGGCCTTAGACAGATCAAGATATACTATAAGGTAGCCGAAGGTCTTCTATGAACTAAGCCAACACGGATAGGGAGAAAGGAGATTCTGCCAATAGGGATGACTGCAATTAGGGATACAGACAATAGGCAAGAGGGACGGGAATGTATTGGAGAAAACTGGCAAAGGAACCAAGATACTGGGAGTAAATGACTAGAGAGGAAAAGGTAATAGAATGGGAAGATGCCACAAACTTATTTGGACTGCAGGTTAAAGAGTGCCTTCCATATCAATGATTGATATCAGAGTATAGGCAAAGAGAAGGAAATGGGGTGGGGGTTCCTAAATGAAAGACCAGCACTGGTACAGTTTTTAGTAGAATCTAGAACAGAAGTGGCCATTAAGAAAAGAATAATTAGTAGAGCAAATAAAATATTGCATGATAACTATAAGAATCAATCAGAAGTAGTTAGAAAGGATTGGAAAGAGAGATTAGGTAAGCAATTCACAAAAAAAAAAAAAAAACAATGGGAGGATATATGTATGTCTCCCAAATATGCAACAAAATCTAGAAGATTTCAGATCTTTGCCTGAAAATGCTTACACAGGTGTTTTTATACCCCACGCAGACTTCAAAGAATTTTTCTTCAGGTAGACAGCAAATGTTGAAGGTGTGATTGAGCAGAAAGCGGTAACTGGAAACATTTTCTGGGAGTGTAATGAGTTGGTAGACTTTAGAGACTTCAGAGGTCAACCCATGCTCATCGCCTCCTTTAGAAAACCCAACAGTGCTCTTCAGTTTTTTTGTAATGGTTTTGATATTATTCTTCAGAAGATTGGTTTTGCATCTACAAAATAATTTAAGGAGGTTTTTTATTTTCCTGTATTTATAGCAGTGGACCATTAGGATTGGTTGTTTATGCTCAAGCAGTTTTAGGAGGCTGGCCAAATCAGTTTGCTACAACTCTGTGATATTTTAATGAGAGGGGTGATGATGTGTAAATGACCAGATCATGAACATAAAATACAGGGTTCAGAGATGAAAGGTTTGAGCCTATAGACTTAACAAATACTGAAAACAGAAGAGGGCCAAGAATGAACCCTAAGTTGCTCAAGAGGCAATTGGAGACTCTGGTAGAAAGAGTGGAATCAATTTTAAAGTGAAAAGATGAATGGTAAAATAAGAGCATAAGAGTCAAACCCCACAGCCTTCATATGAGCCAAATGAATTTTATGATTAATTGCATTGACGGTTTTGGGGAGAGCAATAAACAAGGAACCTAGTTAAAAGGTCTTCCTCTATGCGAAACAGAATAGCATTTGACTGAGTAAAGAAACCTTATACTGTGGGTGTGCTTCTTCTCACAGTAAAGCCATGTTGACATCTTGAGAGTACAACATATTCAAGATAATTAGTAGGTTGAAAAAAACTATTATTTCATGTATTTTATTAATGAAAGGAGCAGAAAGATCAGTATAAAGTCACAGGTGGTCATAGACAGGCACGTTTCTAGAAGAAAAAAACAAAGTAAGTTTTCCAAATAAATCAAAAAGAGCTCTGTGAAAAAAAAACTAGATCAGTAATGTGACTTAAATGACTACAGATTAAATCTGTGTAACTTCAGAAACCAGGGAAAAGGCCAGCACTGCTGAGGCTGCTTTATTTAGGTACTTTCTGTAACAGAAAAAAAAATTGCTTTTGATTCAGTATCTTAAAATGCAAAAGAGAAAAGGGCAGGTTCTTACCAGTAGCTGCAAGTTACCACCTCATAATCTATGCTCTCTCTCATGTCTGGATAATCTCTAACCTCATCTTTTTCTATCCAATTTCCCCCCTACAAACCCTTACTCAGCCTACTTTGAGAAACTACAATGTCTACACTATAATAAGGAATTATATCAGATGATTGTATAATACAAATGTCAGCTATAATAGCATAGAACGTAACTTCTGGTGTACTGTATGTCTTGTATATATTTTTTTGTATAATTTCTTGTATAACTTTTGTATAATTTCTTGCATAAGCTTTTGTATAATCTCTGTATGTGGAGTTTTTCTCCCCAGGCCTCTGCTGAAAATGGGTCTTATGCCAATCGGAAATTCCTGGTAAACAAATGTAAAATAAATAAATAAATAAATAAATAAATAAATAGAAGTTATTTCACCACCTTCCAAAAACTGGAGTTTGGTTCATTTTTTGCCTTTTAAAAATCTTCTAGCTAGAATTCTAAGCTTAATAAATATGGATCTTAAATTAGTTGTGGGTCATCTTCTCCAGGCAGACCAAACTGTATCATTTAGTTGTAATAGGTAAAGTTTTGTGGCCATCCAGGCTTCCATTTTCTCTTCCTTCTTTTCCTAAAAACAGGGGAAGACTATGTTTTAAGGATCCAGACATTATCTACAAATAAGGAAATGCAGAATAAACAGTACAGCACTGAAAACTGGAGTTCATTTCAGACTAGAAAATTCTCATAGAAAGGCACAATGTTTTTGGAATACCTGGATATAAACCAAAGTCTCATTCTGAATTTAAGGTATTTGCAGGCACTTTGAAAAAAAAGGATGGGGCAATGATTGCTTATTTCAGTGAGGAGATCATTGGTATTAATAGTTTTAAAAGGATGATTACTGGACTGTAAGATAATGAATGCCAGAGAAAAAATTGTCATAGTCGGTTCTAGAATGATCTACGTAAGCTCTATTTCAGCTAGAATGTCAGGAACATTCTGTTTGTAATAATCCAAGGATACTGTTATTAATGTCTCCAATAAGGATCTCAGTGGGAGGTGAGACACAGAAAAGAGAAGAGTAATCTTAGTGGTTTCCTTAATTCTAAGCTCTGCCATGAGCCGGTTTTGGATTATATCTCTAACTAAGAGAGGACGGACTAGAGTATAAGATAGATGGGTCTTGTATAGTGGGGGTTGCATCTCTCAGTCTTAAACGTAGGATTATTGTGTTTTAGGTAGCTGCAGTCATAAAAGAAGTTGCTAAGACTGGGCATATCCTTCTTAACCTAAGATTATCTAATGACCAGCAAGTCAGGATCAGGTAAGAAAATCCATGCTTGTGGGTAGGGTCTTTATTAAATATTCAACGGTATCAAATCATGAGTGCCTTTTAATCAACACATAAGGGTCGAATGCAGACCTCTCAACCTGTTACAGCAAGAAATCTGAACTACGCTATAAATAAAAGTAGGACAAAAGCCCAAAAATAGGGAAATTTTTAAAATATTGCTGTTACAAACTTACACAGTTGATGGAATAACAGGTTTTGCATTAGCATGAATTTTCTGAAGGGTATGAAGTCTGAAACTCAAATGTCTGTCATTATCTTCTAACTTCAATCTTTTATGATTTGCCACTAATTTTTCAGAAAACCACAATTTCATGAAAAATGGATCAAAAATATGAGGCAAAAATCTGGACATTCTGTAAAAATTTGTACAGTTGAGAGGTATGGTCGAATGTCCTCTTGAGTAAACGGCCACATCATCGATTTCTTTCCAAGGGAAAGAAATTGGTTGGCCGTTATTTTAAATCTGCCCTTTTCCCCACTGTAGTGTAATCTTGGAGTTAGTATACAGTGGTTATAAAAAGTGTACATACCCCTGTTAAAATGCCAGGTTTTTGTGATATTAAAAATGAGACCACAATAAATCATTTCAAAACATTTCCCACCTTTAATGTGATCTATAACCTGTACAATTCAATTGAAAAACAAAGAAATCTATTAGGGGAAAAAATATAAAAAAATGTACAATAAGCTGGTTGCATAAGTGTGCAGACCCTTAAACTAATAGTTTGTTGAAGCACCTTTTGATTTAATTACTGCATTCAGTCTTCTTGGGTACACACCTGCCATCAATTAAAGAGACTCTGATTAACCCCCAAACAAAGTTCAGCTGTCCTAGTATGATTTTCCTGACATTTACTCAGTTGCCTGCTACAGTAAAAGCCATGGTTCGCAGAGAGCTTACAAAGCATCAAAGGGATCTCATTGTTGAAAGGTATCAGTCAGGAGAAGACACAAAACACAACCCAATGCTGGAAATGACAGAGCTCCAATAAGTGATCTACCTCCTAGGTCAGCTAATAGATGACTACCACAACCAAATGTAGAAGATTTTCTAAATAAACAGTATCCAAGAGTATAATTGCACCAACCACTCATTATTAACTCCTCTGTTGGAGTACAAACAGCTGTCCTTCTGTTGGACAAACAATTTCTTTCACCAATTTCCACCAAATACTTCCAAACTACTTTGTTTCATTAAGCGTGACAGCCAACGTATATCAGCGTTTGTGCCCCAAGGCGCACAGATATAAATCCTGCTTACCACTCCGATATACTATGAAGCAAACAGGTTTTGTTTCCTCACGCAAATTGCGACCGGCTGTCTTTACCTCTAAACTTCACGTTGTTTTTCAGGGACTTCCAACAACGATAGACGGCTAAAAAATTTTTTATTGTTGCACAAAACCATCCATAAAATGCTTGTACCTCCTAAGACATGGAAGTTCAGCCACTGAGCACAAAAACGTACATTAAATGTAAAATAATAAATAGTGGAACTTGATTTAGCGTATACCGTGTATAAAACACATCAATTCAAAATACGCTAATTTGGTAAATTGTCCATAAAAAATGACCTGGAATGCTATTGATAAACCAATGAACTTCGGTTAAGCGCTTTCACTCAATAAATCTTGAGCTTCTTCAGAACCTGCATCATCGGCAGCAATGAGTGAGGCTTCAAATAGTGTTCAGCATGTTGAGGTTTTTTTCAACTCCGCAAGAACTGTTTCGGCTTGGCTACCGGAGAAGGTGAAAGCATGGGGATGTTCACAATCAAGAGGGCAATCACAGCAGAGGAAAGGTTCCAGTTACAGTGGAAAGAAACGGAAGAACAGCAGTCCGCTACCATTGAGGAAGCAGGGGTGATGCTGATACTAAAAAGTAAGACAATGGACACTGTTGTTAACCTTTTGGACTTTGTATTATCTTCAGCTTGTACTAGCCTATTGAAAAAGGGCTTGCAATTTGTCCCAATGTCATGTAATACTGTTGTAGAGACGTTAACTGACCTTAGAGTGTTTTGTAGGAATGTTAGTTTAAAACTAATTTTTAAAGATTCTATGGTTGAAGATGTATGTAGTTTTAAGAAGTCTAGTACTTTTATACCAGTTAACTGTCTGGTTGTGAATGCATTTTTGAGTGTTTGCGAGCATGAGATACGGCAACTTTATGCAAGCAAAATTAAAAAAAGTTATAATATTACTTATGATGGATATCAAGCTTTAAAAGAACTAAAAAATAATGATGAAATCATCCCAAAACAAGCGGATAAGGGGGGTGCAGCTGTTGTGTTTAGTAGACAGTTCTATATAGAATTGATGTTAGAGTTTTTGGCAGATAGTAATGCATTTAAGATATGTTTTGAAGAAGTCAAAAGGTTAATATCTGAAGTTAATATGTTTGTTTATGATGCACAACTTCAGGGAGATATTTCATTAGAATTGTTTAATTTTCTAACTGTACCATGTCCACGAACGCCTTTTATATTATGGGATTCCAAAGTTGCACAAGTCTGTGTCCTGGACCCCAATGAAACCAGTTGTTTCAGGAAGGGGCTGGGTCACAGAACCACTTTCAGTATATGTGCAAGGTATCTTAAGCAAATATTTGCCACTTTGTTAAAGTTACATCAAAGACACAAGAGACTTCTTGAATAATTTTATTTATTTTACATTTGATGACCGGGCTGGTCCAGCTGGATATTGAGTCCATTTTCACTGGAGGCCCGGGGAGAAAAGCTCCAAAAATACTTTCATTTATAAACAGAATTACAGAGAGTAACATTTTAGTTAATGAGCATTTAAAGTGTCAAGTTCTGTCAGGAGAAAAAGTTAGGACATGAACATATCAACAGTCAATTTACTTGTGGACTAAAAAAAAAAATTAGTAGGCAGAAAAGGTGGAAGTGGTAGAAATAGATGGAAATGTTAGTCAGGGTTTATGCAGGGGCAGAGCCAGCAGGTTATAAGGAAAGTTTTGAGCTTGGTTTTAAAGCAGTGAGGAGAGGAGATGGAAGAGAGGTTGTCAGGAAGAGAGTTCCATGATTTTCCAATAGTGTTAGAGAACAAGGAGTTACTTGCCAAGTTGTTGGCTTTACAAGTTGCTATGAGGTGTTTGTTAGAGGAACGTAGATGTCTGAGGTTGCAGTATGGAGTTATAAGGAAGTGAGTATAGGGGTATTAGTGGGCTTGTACATAATTTTTTGGGCTACGGAGAGCTGATAGAACAAGATCAGATTTTGCAATTCTAGCCATCCTAATTCCTTTAAGTTTTTGCAATGGTGAGTTCTGTAAGTAGAACCAGAGCAAATCTAGTGATACTATTATAGGCAGTAGACAGTTTCTTGAGGTTAGATTTGGAGAGGTTAGTATAAATAGGTGAGGCATAAAGGAAGGTAGAAACCAGATGGGAGTGGGCAATGGAGGTTCTGGCCAGTGGAGTAAGGAATGGTTTGATTCTATAAAGTGAGCCTAGTTTTCTGTTGACTTGTTTAATAGTGTTATTTATGTGAGAAACAAAGGATAGGTTGTTATCTATTTCAACTCCCAGGAGCCTAGTGGAGGGGTCTGGAGATATACTGGTGCCATTATTAGAGAGGACTGAGAAGTTGAGAGAAGGGGACTTGCGGGTGGGGGAGAAGAGTAACAATTTGTTTTTTTTAGGGTTTAAGATTAGACATCATTTAAGGAACCAAGTTTATGCGGTTAGAAATGTCTGCTGGGTGATAGAGTGTAGTTCAGAGGATAATGAGGCAGAACAGATCAGAGTAGAATTGTCAGCGTATTGTATACAGGTAGCTAACGGAATACTAGTTTGCAGATCATTAATAAAAATAGAAAACAGAAGGGGGCCAAGAATAGAGCCTTGGGGAACTCCTAGGGAAATGGGGAGGTGGTTGGATAAGTTATTATGCCAGAGTACTGCCTGTGGTCTATTTTGAAGGTAGGACTGGAACCAATTTATGGCACTAGAGTCTAAGGCTAATGTTTTCAGTAAATTTATTAGAATCTGGTGATTGACCACATCGAAGGCTTTGGATAGGTCAATGAAGAGAGCAGAGGTGAGGATATTATTGTTCCTATTTTTGTTGATGCAGTCAGTGAAGGAAAGGAGGGCAGAAGTGGTGCTATGGAAGGGTCTGAAACCATGCTGACAGTTGGATAAGAGGTTATTTAACAGGTGTTTAAGAAGCTGTTTTTGGATACATTTTTCCATTATTTTGGCAAGGGGGGAGAGAAGGGCTATGGGTCGGTAGTTAGAAAGCTCTATTGAGTCACCACCTTTATGCAGGGGAATGATATGTGAGGTTTTCCAGATTGAGGGAATGTAGCCTTTGGTAATGGTTCTGTTAATTAGAATGGAAATATGGAAAAGATGATTTTTTGATGGTTACATGACATAAGTTCCCTATTTACTGTGATTCCAAATACATTTGGCATTAATTCAATATGTGAATTTTTGTGTAAGAATTCAGGACTGGATGGTAGAAAGATAGAAAATGTATGTAGTATGATAGAAGTAGTGTTAACTAAAAATGCATTTCTGTTTGATGGGCAACCATATCTGCAAACTTCTGGAGTAGCCATGGGTACGCCCATGGCAAATACTTATGCAAATATAACATTAAATGAATGGGGATGGGAATTTTTATATGGTAGTAAGAACCAATATAGAGACAACGTGTTATTCTATCAATGCTTTGTAGATAACTGCTTTTTGATTTGGAGAGGAAATGGGGAACTTTTGGAAAAGTTTGTTGACTATCTAAATAATACCACTTCTTTCTTAAAATTTACCATGTATTATTCTAAAAATGTGATATAATTTTTGGATATACAGCTTACTAATGCACTTGGTGTGATTAATACCTGTGTTTATAGTAAGGATGTTCAGGTAAATAGATATACACATATAGACAGCATGCATGCTAAGCATGTATTTTGTGGTATAGTGAAAGCACAATTTATGCAAATAAGTAGATTAAACACAGAAAATGTTAAATTTAAAGAGCAAATGTTTCTATGTGGGTAAATGCTCTAGGTGGTTAAAAGACTGAATTATAGAGCATAAGTCAGATATAAGGAGAAATGTGATGACAAATGCTTTAGCTAAGCATGTTAGTGAATATGATGCTGGACACACTTTTAAATTTAAAGTTTTGGAAGTTGTTTACAAAAATATAAGAGTGGGTGATATGATTAATAGATTGGATATAGCTGAATATGGTGGATAACCAGACTAGAAGCTGATAAATTTCCAGGTTTAAATAACATGATTACTATAAAGCCTTACTTAGTTGAAAAGCAAATGAAATATAAGTAATATGAACATGCACAAGTATTAATTCTAAATGTGTGCTAACATGCTTTGCAAGCATATATAGTTATTTTTTATATTGTATCGTTGTTATTACTTATTTTCAGATTCATTATCTGTTAATATGATGTTGTTGTTGTGTCTTTCGGCTTTTCCCGGTTAGGGGTCGCCACAGAGGAACTCCGCTCCGCTAATGATTGGCAGTTGATTTTTAAGTGGCAAGTTGCCAGCCCTGACACACAACCTTCAATGAAGGTACGCCCATTCATGCATGTCTCCACGCAGAAGACGCTCTTGCTGAGAGTCAAACCGGACAGCGTCTTACTGTGAGGCGACAACGCTACCGCAGCACCACCACCACGGATTCTATCTGTTAATATGATGTGTTTTTTTTATTGGTTGGCTATGTCATGTGCTATTATGCTTTTGAGAATATAAAATGAGATTACTCTAGGTGAAATATATTCTTTGATGACTGAAGAAGGGTACATCCTGAAAGCTTTTATCTAGTTTAAATAAATTAAGCGTTTCTACTTTGTGAGCCTTTTTTTCTATTGGATTTTGAAACACTGTTCCTGGTGGTTTACTGCAGTTTGTTCAGTTATTTTTACAACAGTAAAAATGTAGACAGAGGTAAGGGGATTAGTGTAAGGGATGAGAGTGTATTTGAGCAAGTGTTGGTCGGTTAAGGTTAGAGTATGGTTAGGTAATGGGAAAGCTTTCATGTTGTGGGTGTTTTTTGTTGCATTTTTCTTTGTCTTAACCTGTCTTGTGTAGTGGTAATATTATGTAAAGGGGTTTTATAAGGTTAGGTATTGGGTTAGGGTTAGCAGCAAGGGAACGGTTAGAGTTAGCAGTCATTAGTAAGGGGTGCAGGGGGTCCCTAACTCTACCCCAGCACCGTACCTTAGGGCAACCCTTTCTGTAACACTACTAACTTTCCAGACAAACCACGTCCTATAATATTGTTATGGTTTAGGAATTTCTGTTTGTTTTATTTTATTGAGTTTTTAGTGTAAAATGACCAGAGAAGTAGAGTCTTTTTTGCAATTTATTTTAAGTAGGTTTGAGTGTCTTTTGTCTGTATTTTGAGATTCAGTATTTTGATGTGTTGACATTACAAAATGTCAGTCTTTGAGTTGACATTTTAGTGCTTACATCTTGATGGAGCTGTCGTTTTTTTCCATCTTAATCTACATATAAGATATATATATATATATATATATATATATATGTGTATATACAGGATGTGAGAATACTAGAAGCGGTCTAAATAGAATAAGATTGGCAGAAACAATATCAGCAGTAAAATATCTGAACACAAAAATATCTAAAGTCAAAAACCTCTAAACTCAAAATATTGACAAAATCTAACCATATCCAAAACCAAGGTTTTTGCTTGGGGGGGAGGGGGGCAACCATGCACCTCTTACACTCCATGCTAATTATATATACCAACTCTGTTGCACAACAGTGAGGAAGGGCATAAACCCTTCTTGATTTTGTCAATATTTTTGTGCTTAGGGTATACACATCCCCTTTGTGGCATAAATGATAATCTTATAATATCTATTCTCCAATATTCTAATTTCTTTCTAGCCATGTATACATATTATATCATCACTTAACTTGCATGAAGTTGCTGCATTTGATGTCTAATAGCATAAAGTTTTGTAAATGTATCTGCGGTCAGAAGATCATGAGTCAGAAACACTGCAGTAGCAGCCTTTCTGTCCGTGCCAGATTATGAAAATGGCAGTTGTTGCAAGTGCATGCATTTCTGTTACATGACACACTGGTACGGATGAGAGAAGCCTGAGGGCTTCATCAATTCCTGTAGCACTGACAGAGGGGAAGCCAACTGCCCAGATATAATGGAAGTGTTCAATTCATAATCTCAAGAAGAAGCATAAAAGGCAGAATAGGTAGGATATTTCAACCCTACATCTAACTTAGAAGTACCACCTCCTTTGAGTATTGTACCTACTATGGTCACCCAAATATTCACTTATAAGTTCACCACTCTGTAACTGTTCTCCCGCTGGCTAAGGTGAGATATATCTGAGAGCTGCACATGGTATGCTTTCTTGGAAGCAATACCTCAGCAGACATTCAGGCACAAGCTTTCGCTCCACAGGCATCTGATGAGTGAGTTCTAAAGGCCATGGGAATATTTCTGGATCTGAACTTGGGCCTGGATATTGGTTGGCTGCTCCCCAGTGAAGGTGGCTCCAATTCTGGTAGACCTTCCATACCCGTTACTGGTCTTTTAGCCTTTTCACTCCCAGTATCAACACTGGATTTCTGCACATGGTGGAGGATTGCTGAGTATGCCTCAAAAAGCATGGAATAGCAAACAAGTTTGACATTTATGATAAGATGTACAGTGTGCACCAGTTTCTCATATTCTAGCATTACCCAGACGTGCATCACTAACCCCTGATTATGTCATGCTGTGGTCATGCACCAGTTTCTCATATTCTAGCATTACCCAGACGTGCATCACTAACCCCTGATTATGTCATGCTGTGGTCATGCACCAGTTTCTGATATTCTAGCATTACCCAGACGTGCATCACTAACCCCTGATTATGTCATGCTGTGGTCATGCACCAGTTTCTGATATTCTAGCATTACCCAGACGTGCATCACTAACCCCTGATTATGTCATGCTGTGGTCATGCACCAGTTTCTCATATTCTAGCATTACCCAGACGTGCGTCACTAACTCCTGATTATGTCATGCTGTGGTCAGTTGTCACACATCTGTAACACATTTGCAGCTCTGTATTTTGTTTGGGGAGAGGCACAATAACTAGACCTTGACTACTAGTGCATGGAAACCTTCCATCTATTGTTTTGATTTCTCAGCTGTTGGTGAATGAACAGTTCAGAGGTCCTTTGCTTGAGATAGACGGGGACAATGAATCTTCTGCTAGTTTCCATCTGTACAATGGCCTTTTTTTTCCCTATTCTGCCTCTAAGAAGTGTTTTAATGACTGGTGAAGAGAATAGAGGATCTATTCCATCCTCTCTGAAGCTGGTACGTAGGAATACAGGATTTTTGTTATATTTGGAGACAGACAGATTCAGGTCCTTTAGCAATTAAGAAGGCTAAATGTTTATATAAGCTATGCTCTGAATGGTTTTCCTTTGTGACTAGGTACCTTAAAGCTTACTCCATAACTCATATTTCCTCTGCCCATAGCTCTCAACTGTCCAGATTTTTGCCTCATGTTTATTGTCTGTCCCTCATAAAATTTTAGTTTTTCTGGCAAATCACTGAGAATTGGAATCACTGAATAATATCAAACATTTGAGTTTCAGACTTGATACGCTCCAGAAAAATGCATGTTAATACAAATCTATTATTCTACTAACTTTCTAAGTTTATAAGAGCAATATTTTAAAATTGTCCATGATTTGTGAGCCTTTGACCCCCATTACTTTTGGCTTTGTCCATATATCTTATACTTAGAGGTTAAGAGGTATGCCTCTGCCTACCATGTCTCAGAAACCACAGCAGTATGGAGTCCTTCCTTTGGAGAAGGAAGAACCCCCCCCCCCCAGGCTACTGACAGGTCTGGCAAAATAATTTATTTTTCTGCCATAACTTGGAACTGACAGTTAGCAAAGAGGGTTAAGGCTATGAGTTGTTAACAAGCTACTTCCTGTGGTACAGTGTTTGATTCTGTCAGTCTTTATTTGCCCAAGGTGTGTCCTTTAGGAAGTCACTTAACCAGACAATGCTTTAGGACAATTGTGAAATTAGGGTAGGCTCCTTAATGGCATCCTGGACTATAAGCCTAATAACTGCCTATGAACCTATGTGTGGTCTTAATAACCTGTCCTGTTTGCCTTTCTTCTGGTTCCTACTGGTAGGCCACATCTTGGAAAAATGATCTATCCTTCTTGAGTTGTTGAATCAGAAGCTTGTGAAAAGACCCTTAATACTATGTCATTAACTGGTGTCCATGTGACTTTCTGCAGGTATACTGGTTAGAACTGCAACCACCACTGCCTACCAGTGCAAGGCAGCCTGGCAGTCTGACTCAGGCTTTCTTCATTCAACGAGGAGCTGCTCAGAGCATTGCAAATGCTTTTTTAGGATGAGGTTCTGGGAAACTGTTTTCAACAGATCAAAACTGATTTGTGGAAGACCAGTAAGCCGTCTTCTTAGATGGATGATATGTATAGTTTCCCTCCTTCTTAGTTATCCTCCATGCCTTTTCAGTCCTTTAAGGGAATGATGTGAGTAGTAAATTGTCACTGAGAGCCTGGCAGCTGCCAAATAATTTACCTCCCCTTGTACTTCATTGAACCTTTCAGGTTTTGCTGGAAGGGTGGCAGTTGTTCAGATATGCCGCAGCCTGGAGAGACATCACTCAGGACATATAGGTGACCCTGTTTCTTACAAAATTTCACAATGATGGCACTGATATATAGACTGTATTTTATGTAGGTGCTGGGGTCTGAATAGAGAGATGATAAGTCAACAAGCAAACGAGACTAGTATTGCTGAAATTGAATTCATCCTCACGTCTTGGTGAGTATCCTCATGAGGAGGACCCTGATACTGATTGATATATATATATATATATATATATATATATATACATATATATATATATATATATATATATATATATATATATATATATATACTGCATTTTTTATAGCATATATCATGGACAGAAGGAGGTCAACAATTATAAAAGGTAGCTGGATGCACAAGACCCAGGATAAAAAATGCCTATTCCTGGTAGGTGCACTGGTGTCAGGACTGGAAGAAATGATACTGTATAATCCTCAAAATATGGAAACATTCATACAATGGCACCAGGCAGGGGAGGAGGCCCCTGTAAAAAAAAAAAGCAGTCCACCACAAAAATCACAAAAACTGATAGGCCAAGGAAGAGCCATAAAGACGATTGAATGAGGATAAGAAAGAAATTACGTATTGTTACTGTTATGCAAAAAGCCCAGAATTTCCTGACACAAGATGTACAAAAAGATTAAGAGAGAAATTATAGGAAAGAAAAATATTTCCACAAGAAAAACTGTCAGAAGCTTCAAATAAACATTTGTGTTCATTAATACAACAGATTTGTGAAAAACATTATAGACCAAGAAACGTTGATATGTTTGGAAAAAGAAGCATCTGAGGAAGTGCAAAAATATAAACAACAAAACCTAGAGATTTTTGAAAGTATAAAAAAGAAATATGGACATGTGAAAGAGAGATTTGATATGGTGCAATATTTATGCAAAGTCTAAAACCAAATTAATCGATACAAAAAAGGCAGCCCCAAAGATATTTAAAAAGAAATACTGGCAAAGGCATCCAGATATGGAAGATTTCACAATAAAAAATATATAACAAAGAGGGAATGTAGAAAAGAAGATTAGCAAAGCAGAAGTTAAAAAAATAGAAGTTGAATTTATGGAATGCCTGTGAAGTGAAGGATTTGGTGTAGAAGGTCTAACACAGGTTACATCACAAAATGATGGAACGAGTCCCCAAAGTAAGGAGAAACAGATGAGGAGACATCTGAAGAAGAAATACGAACACGGGAAAGAAAAAGATTTAATATGGTGTAATATTTATGCAAAGGAGAAAACAAAACTAATCCATGCAAAAAGAGCAGCACCAAAGATATTTGAAGATAAATACAGACAAAGGAATCCCAGCATGGAAAACTTTACAATATAAAAAAGAAGACAGAGAAAAAGTAGAAAAGAAGATGAGCAATAGAGAAATTAAAGAAATAGAAACTGAGGTTATGGAGTACCTGTGAAGTGAAGGATTCAGCGTAGAAAATCTAACTCAAGCAAGCACCACAGCAGGATAGAGCAATGGACAGCCAAATTAAGGAGAAACCAGTGGAAGAGGAAGCAACTGTTCAGTTGTCATATGAAGATATTTTGGAGCCTTCTGCAGGAAACCAGTATAAATGTTCATTTGAAGCTGGACAGCAAGGGAAGCAACAGGAAACTGTGGCAGCTCGACACAGACAATGTTGAGGAGTGATAGGCCAGTGAGTTCCCATATGACAGAGCAATGGATGACACAGGATGAAATTGAGGAGAATGTGCCACAGGAAGATGCTATAGAACTTTCTATAGTATGCCTGCAGGAAATGGAGAACAAAAAATGTGCCTTTAGTTTAGATGAAAATTAGCTAAGAGAAGAGTTGCTTTATTTAATAGCGATAGCTAGACATATTAAGATCAATGAAAGAAATAGACTGTAGAAGGTCAATAAAATCCCCAAAAGTCAGAAGTTTGATAAAACAAATGAACACATTAATTAGGGCTGTCCATAGAGATCCATGCAATATAATAGAAGTAAACAGCAATATTACTGGGCAGCTAAATTAATAACAGATAAAATTCTACCACAAGAACACAGGGTAGCAAGGGAAAGGAAGGGGAGAAATCAAATACCATCATGGAATTATCGAATAAAGAAACCTATAAAGCAATTAAGATAAGAAGTGTCACTGTTAGAAGAATATAGAAGAGGAAGCAGATCAACAAAACACTCAGAAATATAGATGTGATAAAAGCAATGCTCAGTATTAGAACAGACCAGGATCTATCATGCACTATCACAAATAATAAACTAAAAATATCAGCACAGGCAGAAAAACTTAGAAGATGCATAAATATAAAGGAAAAGTACAAAATAAGCAATTTATTGATGACTTAAAAAGTTTTATAGAGAATTGGGAAACAGGGTAAAAGGAATTAAAAGGCCACAAAAAAGAAGAAATAGATACATTTTGGAGAAGTATCTATGAAGATCCTGTAGAACATAAAGATGCTAAATGGATAGAAGAAGTAAAAGAAATAACAATAAGTTCAAAGGTACAGGATATGAAATGTGATGAAATAACAGCCAGAGAGATTGAAATAAAGTTAAGAAAAGTCTCTAATTTGAAAACCCCAGGCCCAGATGCAGTAACTAACTTTTGGCTAAAAGTATTAACATCTTTGCATGAAGATTTAACCATGAGTAAGAACTATTTATATGCATACCCTGAACAGATACCAACCTGGCTAACAACAGGAAAAACAATGCTCCTACTTAAGAGTGAACCTGCAAGCAATCCTAAAAATTATAGACCAATAACTTACTTCCGACGATCTATAAACTATACACTGGAATTGATGCCGACAGAGTTTATAGTCATTTAGAAGAAAACTCAATTATGCCAGTAGAACAAAAGGGGGAAAAAAAGAGTCATATGGAATAAAGGATCATTTGTTGTTAAATAAAGTCATAGTGGAGAACTGTAAAAAGGTGAAGAATCTAAGTATGGCATGGATTGACTACAAAAAAGCATTTGACAGTATCCCACATTCATGGATAAAAGAATGCTTAAAATGTATAAGATATACCCTACACTGATAAACTACATCACAGGGACCATGAAACAGTGGCAAACCACTTTGCAGTTAAACCATGATAAAGGACATATTATTATTCCAGGGATAAAAATCCAAAGAGGGATGTTCCAGGGTGACTCTGTTACTCCTTTGCCTTGCCATTAACCCATTAAGCTGTCTGTTTTAACAGATTAGGTCATGGCTATAATTTGCCTCTCAGAAAGCAACAAAGTGTAAAGACTTCTCATCTTCTCTTTGTTGATGACTTAAAACTGTATAGCTCATCAGATGAGGAACTGAAAGCAAACTGCAAGTAGTCAAAACTTTTTCAGATGATATAAGTATGTCATTTGGTCTTGATAAATGTGCAAAAGCAACCTTTAAAGCAGGAAAGCTGCAGCACCAAGAAAACATCAGTTTGGGACAGGAATGTGATATAAAAGAAATTGAGCAAGAGTGAGTGTATAAATATTTGGGAATTGGTGAAGGATCAATAGTAAAACATGAACCAATGTGAATAAATCTTAGGAATATTTTAGAAGACAACTTAAAACTTGAAAACAGCACTGATATCTAGGAACAAAATTCAAGCTATAAACCAGTTTGCTCTTCCTGTCATAACTTACTGTTTTGGAATGACTGACTGGCTCCAAAAGGTGTTGGATAGATTAGACAGGAAAACATGAAGGTTGCTTTATGCTCATCAAATGATTTATAAAAATCAGTGCATGCCGAGATTATATATTCCCCATTCCGAAAGAGGTATGGGCCTCCTTGAAACTGACTCTATGTATAGATCTGCAATCATGGGACTGCATACATATCTGCTGACCTCACAAAATCCAAACATAGTAAAAGTTTTGAAACACGAAGAGAATAAATCTAAGATGACTTTCCTTCTTAGTCTAGCAGAAGCATATCGGCGTCAAGCTGGAATGGAAATCAAACCAGAATTAGATAAAAATCGGGCGGCAACTGAATGTGCCAAAAACAAAAAAAGAATATAAGGTGAAGGATCAGAAGAACCTTATATTGATCAGGATCAAATGCAAGAATGGTTAAAGAGAGTTGAATTCAAACCGGTTAATATCGGCAGCCCATGATAGTCGACTATGTACATGTTGGTTTACAAAATCCATTGAACATGTGGGAGAAACAGACAAATGTAGGTTTTGTAAAACAGAATTGGAAACAGTCACACACCTTATTGATGGTTCTGATGTACAATGGCAGAAGGAGTGTATACTGAAAGGCGTAATAATGTGGCAAGACTGTTGCACTGGGGATTGTGCAAACATTATAATATTGAAGTAGCTGAAAAACACTGGATACATGAGCCACAAAGCATCATAGAAAATGATGAAGTCTATATCACATGTGATCACCCATTATCAACAGTTCAAAAGAGAGATGTGAGAAAATCAGATATAGTGGTCCATGAAAAGAAGAGAAAAGTAGCATTGATCAGAAAGATAGCCAGACAGTTCCAATAGTAGTAGGAGCAATGGGTCTTATATACAGTCGTATTTAGATATATTACCAATGCATGTAATGAATTGCTGAAGGAGTCATTACTGGCACATTGCAGGTGCTGCAAAGAACACTTCTGGTTGACATCAAAGATTGAAACAATACTAATTTCATGAGCTTTAATCATACTTTGACTTAGGAATGGGGTCCATTCCAGTCATGGTATTAGAAACCCAAAAGATTTGGAGAAATTAAGAAAAGGTGCTGGTTATTATAGAAATGTGGAACATTATGAAGTTGTTTGGGCCAAGACCTCTAGAAAACACTTAGTGGCAGAAGTGCTTTGGCATAGTCATTGCCTCTCCATGTCAAAGGGTGTGTGGACCCTGTACCAAAAATAAAATGTAGAAGAGAATTCTACTCCCATGTTTCCTGGTTTCCAAGGAGTTGGAGGTTGGTGTCACGCTCTTCTGGATCTGACTGGTTTCAACTTTCCCATCAGTTACGTAAATGTTTTGCATGATTGTCCTTCAATCTTTCTTGCCATTGTTATTGCAAAACTTTGAATGACAGAGAGTGACATGATGGATACTTATTTGCACGTCAATATTTGGGAACTGTATAGGAGGTGGTTGCACTTTGCTCAGGGTGAACAGTATTTTAAGTATAAAATAATTCAGTCTGGCCTTTTCCCTTCTTCCAGAGTATTCTCCAGCCTGATGGCCATAATTATGGAGGTCCTAGGTTTTACAACAGTGCAGGTGTGACCTTCACTTGCATGACTGGTAGCCAGTGGCCCACACACAAGTTTCCCAGGTGTTAGCAGTGCAGGTGTGACCTTCACTTGCATGACTGGTAGCCAGTGGCCCACACACAAGATTCCCAGGTGTTAGTTGCAGTTTAAACATCACCATAGCTGGGGCAGTATGAAATCATCAACTGAAAGAAATCTTTCTAGTTTCTGGTCCTATATATTCCCGGTACAGAAGCAATTCTGAACTGTCTCTAGAGCCACCCTTTTCTTTAGGGAGGACCCTTAGAGCTCAGAGATCTTGCATCCCATATGACAAAGAAGATACATGATCATAAATGCTTCCAGGGGCTGATGACAACAATTGACTTTATACTCACTGTCAATGCCTTGATAGACAGGACCTTCAATGGACAGGTCACTACCAGTGGCTGCAGAATCATCATTCTCTTTTGGACCTCTAACGTGATTCATACTCTTCTTGTCTCTCTCTGAATTTTTTATTCTTGACTGAGGAATGGCTTCCCATTATTTAATTTGTTCTGTTGCAGTCCCTCTTGTTGGATGCATTACTAGAAAGTGTGAAAGCTCATTTCTTGTTAGCAATGATCCAGTGATACTGGAATTCACAGAGAAAGCTTTTTCACAGCAGCCTTTTCAAGGTCTTATTCCTGACCATGCAAAGTCTGGAATTACTCTGGAAGCCTAAAACTTTCCTAGTGAGCTTATACTGTTACTGGCAAGGTAACTGAACAGGTGTGATGGGGGAATCGGCTCCCACTCCCTCAGTAAGGAAGAAATCAAGTTTTGATATGTATCACCAGCAGACATCTTTCTTATGGAGGTCCATATCTCAATGGATCAAAAGTCCTAACAAACACTGAATCTTTGCTGAAGCACCCCATCATAGAGCTTCATCTCTGAAGAAAGCGAGAGAGAGAGAGAGAGAGAGAGAGAGAGAGAGAGAGAGAGAGAGTGTGCAGGCCATCTTTAAACTTGGGGTTTTGGAAGTCAACCTGTTCACTGTCTGGTAGACTGTATCACTCCCCACATCCAGGTCCCTGAAAATAAAGGAATGGGTAGTGGGCTGCAATTACATTCCGAAAAGAATGAAGAGATTTCTGTATGCAGTCGCCATTCCCAGCTCATCCTTTGCTTTGGTAAAGTTATATTTGGAAAGGGTATCAATCATTGCCCATAGTGTTGTGGCAGTCCATAAAAGCCTGTCTGCAGGACATTTGATCAATGGCCATTCCAGAGAAACATTTCCAACCTGAGTCACCATGACTCCAGTGTTATGACTTGATAACTGCCTCCATACCTAAGCATGCCTGCTTTTTAATTCCTGTCAAACTACTGCACCTCCCCATACAGACAACAGAGGTCTTTAAAATTGATACTATGACTTTGATGTATTTATTTTCATTACATTACAGCAGAAAACAGAATTTTAAGATGTATTATAGTGTCAGTTGCCACTGAGCATCACTCCACTATTATTTAAAAAGCTAACCATAGTTACCCATCTCTGCCAGAGTTAACTTCTTGCTAAATACGTTTGTTTAAGCTGTCCAGTGAGAGAGATCATGGTGACTCTATATTTGAGTATGTATGTTGCTACATGAATCTTTTCAGCCACATTCCAAGTCAAAAGGCAAAATAATGACAATACAGATAAGAAACAACAGGAATAAACAAATGCAGCCATAGATGCATAAACAGGCAGTATAAACATATACGTGCAAACTAATAAAATAAAATTGAAAAACAGTATATACATATCTATATTGTATAAAAGTCTTAGTAACAAGAAGTACATACTATTAGCATATCAGAAGTAGTCAGAAAGAGAATGACTTAAGTAAACTTGCTTGAAATTTGTATATGAATTATTTCAGGTGACATCACTTAAACAGGTACATTTGTGTTCTTGGGTTAGATACATTTTCATCTTTTGTTTTAAACTGTAGGAGATAATTTAAAGGTTATATATCTTTGAACGTCTGTTCCATGAATCGGGTACTAGTCCATAGAATTTCTCACAGGTCACAAGTGAGATAGAGGGTTCTTAGTTTAACTGCTCCATTGCTTCTTTGTGCATATGAGGACTTTTAAATGGCAGGCAAAATCTCTCTCACTGGGCAGCTTAAATAAAAGTATTTAGCAAGCAGTTAACTCTGGCAGAGATGGGTAACTATAGTTAGCTTTTTGAACAGTAGTGCAATGAGGCTCAGTGATAAGTGACACATTAATACATCTTAGAATTTAGTTTTTTTGCTGTTTGTAATATTGAAGTGAACTGAACCTGGAGTAGGGATTGTCTATGAGTGTTCAGTTCTTGGGAATAAAACATTAAATGCTATGACTCACTTAACACTGCAGGTCAGTAGATGTGAGAAACTGTATGCAGCCTTAAACTCTTGTATCACCTTAGTCATCATTAGTTAATTGTAATCATGGAAGGGAAGGCTATTGTCAAGAAGCATTCCTAGGTGTCATTACTGGTTGGTAAAGGGAAGAATTTGCATAATGGATCAACAATCCTAGGGGCAGAAGAATTAAACAACCTTTTAATTGCCCCAAAGAGCATAACAGTAGATTTGACTGAATTGATAGTTTGTAATTTGGAAGCCAGTTCAAAATAAATGTACAATTACATTGCAGTTTTGGGATTATCTGAAGAGAGGATTTGTGAGCAGAAATAATCAGGATGTCAACAGCATACATGGTGATATTTAAATGTGATAAGACTCAAGGAAGATTGTTTACTTTTAGTGCCTTGCACAGATCCTTGAGGAGCACTGCATGTTAAGGTCATGGTTCCTGAAAAATAATTTAGAATGGCAACTCAAAGGGTTTTGTTGAATAAGTATTTTTTAAGCTAAGAGGTAACTTTGTGAAGAAAAAAAAAATACATACATTTAGTTTAAGTAGAACATTAACCGCTTTAAATGCCATTTTTAAATCAAGAAAAAAATTGACCTGTTAAAAGTATATTAGTGAGGTTAAAGTGGAAATTGCTTCATGCCACATACAAGACCAATTAAGAAAATTTCTGTTCCCTGGCCATAAGATGACATGTTTTCCTCAGTCTATAAAACTTTAAAGTTGCATAAACCTTTTCATGTATATTTTTGATCTTGGCCTCAGTTATTTCAGCATTAAGCTGTTTGTTTCTAACATACTGGGAAAATCTTACTGAAGGTAAAATTCTGGCCGATCATGGATCTTTCACCATTAGCCTCTGTTGAAGAGCATTGCTCCATCTTGGAACCCAGATTTAATGAATGACATGCTGTTAAATCCACAAGTGAATCAGCAGATTGGTAAACCTAATGGTTGTGCTCTGGAAGACACTAATTCTAGAATTTGTTACCTTAGTTTAGTAGATTTCTGACCTTCAGAGTTTTCTGCATTTAAGAACCCTATACTTTGCCTTCTAGAAGCAATAGGTATTTCTTATGGTACATCCAAATTTCCTCTTAGAAATGGTTTCTTGCGTGTTGCATGGGGAATCTGTTCATCTTTTTATACTTTTTCATGCTGTTGAGAATGGGAGTGGAGTGTTGCAGGGGAGATCATGTGGGATTCATGGGCATTTATTTATCTCTTTGTCTGTTTACTAGTGTAGAACACAGAAACAACAGGAAAATTTTCAGGCCAGCTGAGGTTTGAGACCAAGGAAAAAAAGTACAAGCTTGAAAAACAATTTTATAAAACAGGCAGTAAATAATCATAGATAATATCTACATTGAAGGCAACATTTAACTTGAACTAAGCTTGTTTGCAAACACCTAGTGATTAACACTCATGTGATCAATCACTGGTCTGTGACTGCCAGGCTTTACCTGAGAAGGTCAACTTGTCTGTGCACTGGAGAGTTCCCTGTGATAATTCCGCCTTAGTGTTTGTGTGTGTGTGTGTGTGTGTGTGTGTGTGTGTGTGTGTGTGTGTGTGTGTGTATGTATATATATATATATATATATATATATATATATATATATATATATATATATATGTATATATATATATATATATCTATATATCTATATATGTGTGTGTGTGTATATATATATATATATATATAAAACAGGTGTGGGTGTGTGCGTGGGGGGGAACTTTTATTTGTTTAGTTTTTCTTTTTCAGAATGAGGTTTGCATTTCCATCAGTTTGCTCTTTTATGATTACTATCTATTCTCAGTTGATCAGAAATGAGCAGCTGTCTTGTCAGGACGCCGATTTAACATCAAACAGATAAATGTCATTATAGACAAAGGCAATACATGACACATAATGTTACTATAATAGAACAAAACAGAATTTACAATTAGAGGCATGCTTTGGAATTTTCTGCAGGTATCAGTTGAATTCTGACAGTGGACCCTGAATACTTAGCAAGAAAATGACAAGGATAAGTAGACTGAATATTTAGCAAGAAAAGGGCTAAAAAACAGTAGAATGAAGGAGTTAAGTAATTCCACTGTAAAGAACACATGAACATCTGGCTTTCATTTTAAGGTATTAAAAAAGAGAGCAGTTGTTTGTTTCTCCTGCTTGTAGTATGATGGCTTTGCAGTTGCCATCTAGACATTATCTATCTATCTATCTATCTATATATCTATATCTATATATATATATATATATATATATATATATATATATATATATATATATATATATATATATACACACATACACATGTATATATATATATATATCAGTCGACTGAAATTCACTGACTATCTTTGGTCGACATCTATTTAGCTGACAAAATTTAGATAACTAAACAGATGGTCGACAGGTGTGTAAGATCCGACAATTATCAAGGTAGGGAAACATACCCTTTCCCTGAGATTGTGCAGTGTCAGAGTTAGTATATATAATTAGCAGGGGAGCTTGCCTCCTGGAAAAAAATATATTTTAATACTAATTTTAATATGAAGATTTGCATGTACTGATCACAATAGATGGCTTGCTGGCACAGCTTGGGTAGTCTCTACAGGGTTCTTGTCTTTATCAGATAAAATAAATAGGTGTGTGTCTGTGTGTACACTTATACATACACACGCATATGTATGTGTGTGTTTGTGTATATATATATATATATATATATATATATATATATATATATATATGGGTCTACTGTATAAGTTCGAAAATACACTTCTTTGAACTCACACAGTAGACCCTGGGTTACGCGGAAGTGCACTTAATCAAAATGCACTTTCGCGAAACCCGCTTCAGCGAACAGGCTACTACTGAGGTTTAGTGTAGTAGTTAGGGACCTTAGGGTTAGGGTGCGGGTCATGGTAAGGGGATAGCTAGTAGAGCTATGCCCTTACCATGACCTAAGGTCCGTTCTGCACCACAGTGGAGGATAGCCTGTCCTCCACTGTGGTGCGGTAGTCACAGACATTAGGGTTAGGGCACGGGTCATGGTAAGGGGATAGCTCTACTAGCTATCCCCTTACCATTACCCGTGCCCTAACCCTAAGGTCCGTAACTACCACACCACAGTGGAGGACATAGCACATTTTCCTGCTGTCCTCCACTGTGGTGCGATCCGTTCGTAGAAGCTGAGTTCGTGAAAGTGCACTTTCGAATAAGTGCACTTTCATGTAACTGGGCGGTCTACTGCTCTTTTTTGAATATGTGGTATTCGATGAAAAGCAGTAGACCCATATATATATATATATATATATATATATATATATATATATATATATATCTCAGCATTATCAGCATATATATCTGTGTGTGTGTGCCTGTGTTTAAGCAATATGCCATACATCTGTACATGGTACAGATATTATAGCACACTCAGAGGTGTTGTGAACCATGAGCTCAAAGCTTATAACTGCTGAGCATTCTGTAATATCCATCTCTTGCACACAGATGTTACTGCATGTACAGCCAGGGGTGTTGTGAACCATGAGCTCAAAGCTTATAATGTCTGGGCATGCAATCATTTCTATTCCTTGCACACTTCCTGGCAACTGAAAAGGTTTGTTGAATAAGCATTTTTATTCTAACAGGTAACTTTGTGAAGAAACAAACCCACAGTACTTTAAGCAGAGCATTATGATTTATTGCCTTACTGTATTTCTAAATGGGTGGACATCTGCAGCTGTTTTTTTCAGTTTTAATTTCACTTTTAAGAGTTTTTGTATGATAATGATATGTTTTGTAGTGAATTTTAATGCAAAGTAGTTTCTTTGCTCACTATAAATAAGTGATAGCTGTGCAAGATTACTAACATTTTAGCTGTGTGAAATTTTGGTCTGAAATGTTCAAGATAGGCATTTAAGAAACTCTCCTGTCAAACTGTTATGTGCTATTCCAGAATCCAGTTTAGAAACAGCTAGTAATGCTAAACAGTGCCTAAATGGAGCTCTGGCAGGTGAATGAAGTGAGAGGACTTACGTGTCAGTAGCACAGTGCTTCATAAATGTGTATACTGCCTTCCAGATAAAACAACCTCAAACATATTCATGAATGTAATCATTCTGATGGCAACTCCAATAAATGAAAGACATATATATGTAAGGAGTAATGTTCATGCCAAAGCTGATTTAGCTAATTATATGCTTGCTATACCCCAAAAATATTTACATAGGTAATCATTTTGGTGGGAAGTTCCAAAACATGAAAAAAATATGTAAGCAATAATGCTTCCCCGCATTCATATTTTTTTTAATTGTTTAACTAATGGTGTACTTGTTGCCATTATTTAATTGTGATTCTATGGAAATGCTTATGTATGTATTATTTCTGTTTTAATTTGCATCTATATGCATGCAGTGTCTCAGTTTTGTATACTGTATCTTCAGATTTACTTCTTAGATCAAACAATGCCTGGTAGGGTATTTCAACTGCATTTGTGCATGTATGGAATTTGATGCATTGGCAGATGAAACAAATACTTCAAGAAGCATTTGAATGAAGAAAACCCCACAGAAGTTACACTTCTGCATGCACATTCTACAAAGAAATTAGGAGAACCCGCACTAGAAAATGTATAAACTGCACTAAAGAAAATGAAGCCAAGCAAAGTGGAAGGCCAGGCTCAAATGAAGTCAGAGAAGGCATGATTAATGGATTGGGTGCATTGGGAGACACAGAAATGGCTCCAAAGAGATAGGAAGAGGTAAATCCCATGTGACTAGAGAATACACATTCTACAGCCAATATATACAAGAACAAAGGAGCTATTCACAGCTGTGGACAGTACAGAAGAATCAAACTTCTGTTACACGGCAGAAACTGCTTGATGGTCAGCATTGTAAATGTGTAATAATTCAGTGCATACTGTATATCTATATCTATCTATCTATCTATCTATCTATCTATCTATCTATCTATCTATCTATCTATATGTATACAATTGCCTGAGTTTTCAGAACCATCTAAGCTTGACAGAGCTAAGGCTAAACTTACCGTACCACTAGGATGGGGCAGAGCTGTAGCTGAAGCCAAACTGGACCTGTAAATCTGGCAGATTAAAACAAGAAGAGGAACAATAATCCCAGTCCTGTGAAGCATCATGGACATAGCACTCAGACCTTTACATCCAGAACTGGAGCAAACCAAAAATAATTAGGGAAAAATATCTCAACTTAAGGGCATTTAAAAAATACTGGTTGTGTTAACAAAAACTATAAAGGTTATCAGTAATTACTATCAGTAATTACTGCCTGTAATCTAACACCTTTTCTAAAAAAAAAATCAGATTTTAGAAGGGATGAAGCTTTTGAGCAAACGTAAGGATGCCCCTAAAAATTAGGGAGATTTAAGAGTTATGCAGATAGAATTAATTGGGGTGGGGGGTGGGGGGAGTGGAGCACTCTAAATATAAGTAGCTTTCCCTTCAGGACCTGTATTGTTAGGGCCTAGGGATAAACTGCTGTCAGGTGAAATGTTCTGGAATCTGTTGCTTCTGACTGAGAACCGCATCTGCAAATCAGCAGGTGGAGTTGCAGCTGCCACTGTTAGTGTGCTTGTGTACAGGTGCTTGCAAACGGCAACATAAACAAGGTAAAAATTAAAAACACAGTTATTTTCTTAATAACTAACTTTAAAGTGTACACAGCAGTGTATGAACCTTCAAGGAAAAGAGTTGCTTGTTCTTTCTGGTTTTAAAAATGTTGATTATGTATTAGCAGGGAAGGACAGAGTTTTACTGGAACTTTATTTCAAGCAGTCAAGTTCTGAGTAACATGCAGTCCTGTTTTTTTTGCATTGCCTAATACTGTTTAAGTACTTGAACTGTTTGTCTATAGAAACTCTGATATGAAATGAAGTGACAAACTAATTTGTCATATTTACCAGTGAATACCACTTTAGGTTACAACCCCCCCTGTTTTTGAGTTATGAGACTCCAGGTGTTTTATTCCTCAGTATGGCCAAACAGACCAATAATATGCTATGCAGGGTGTTCTACTGTAGGCAAAAGCAGAGCTGTAGCCATATTGGGATGAAAGTGACAAGCCTTTTTTGTTTTTTTTTTGTCTGTGGGCACAAGTTTGGGGACCTGCACAGGGTGCTTGATAACCTAGCTACACTTATGGGGATAAATTATCCTAATGACCTATCCCTCATTAATAAGTGGGCAACAGCGGTAGTTTTAAAACAAATAAGGCATCTGAAGTGTTATTTTTCAATAGGTAATTACTTCTAAACCAGTTTTTTTTTCTGAAACAAACTGAGGTATTTCTTTTCAAATATAAGCCCTGTGCCTATACAGGAACTTCTGGGGAAAAAAGAGGCTTGTTTTGTTAATTATGTGTCTGAATAGTTGATTATCCTTTCTAGTGCATTGGAAATATGGAAAAAGAAATTAAAACCATTTTTAAAAAGTATAACTGCAAATGGGCAGCAAAATTAAACAAGTCAGCAACAACAGTAGAGCAGTACAGCTTATAAGGCCAGCCTACAGTAGAGTATAGCTGTCAAACAAACCAACTTACAGCAGAGCTTGGCTTTCTAGGAAGAAATAAAGTAGCAGATGCAAGGATAAAAAAAGGTGTTGTTTCAGAATATTAAGACCTACGGCAACAGAGTACCAGAGCCTAACACCAGAATTCCCCTGTTCATTAGGAGCATCCATTATTAGTGCCCATTGCTTCTTGCTAAAATGGACACCAGCAATCATGTAGAAGTTGAGGAGCTGCTATGTGAGAAGGGTGGTTTAAAAGCTGAGTGGGCCTGAGTCATTGGCCGAGCATTTATGGGAAAGCACAAAAGGCCTACTATAACTTAGAACCTAAAATGCCAATAACTATGACAAGTTGTAGAATACAGCTGCCAAACAAACCAACTTACAGCAGAGCCTAGCTTCTGCCTCTACTTCTTAATGGTATAAATAGCTTCACTGCACCTCCCCCCTCAGATGGAACTGGCAACTATGCCAAGTTCTACACCAATGCTTTATACAAACACCTGTATAACTGCATTGACTCGGCTGTACTTGATAGGACCAAAACAAGCTCCTCAAGGAAGAGCAAACCTGCCTGGTGGACAACAGCCATTAACAGGCTTTACAATAAGAGGAAGAACTTGCTAAGAATAAGAGGGAGTTGGTAAACTGGAAACACTCCCTCCCCAGCTTAAACAAGGAAACAAGACCTCTTGTGAAGTCCTCCAAAGCAAACTACAAATCCAAATTAGCTTCCTCAACTAAGGACAGTCATAAGGCATTCTTTAGTTACATCCGTAACCTAAAAGGAAAGGCTCAGATTTGTACTGAACTGGTAGTTAATGATACCACATATACTGAGCCTGTGAACATAGATAACCTGTTAGCAGACAGGTTCTGTGAAAACTTCACTCCCCTGTCCCCATCACACATATCCCATGACATCCCTACCACCTGTCCCCTACCTTGTATCTCTAAAGAGCAGGCCAAAAACACAGCATCTAGAGGACCTGATTACATCTCAGGATGCAGCCTGCATGGGCTCCAACAAGAATTAACAACACCATTGGATACTTTTTTCAATCACAGTCTAAGCACTGGCTTCATCCCAGCTGAATGGAAAATGGCCACCTTTAATCCCTTGCACAAAGGTGATGCTTCCACTGACACCAGGTATTATAGACCTATTAGCCTGACTAGCCTTATCAGCAAGGCCATGGAGTGAATCATCATGGAACTTATCGGCAAAGATATACGTTATCTCCAAACACTTGACCCTACTCACTTTGGATTTGTCAAAGGGAGATCATGCCTGTTAAACCTGGTGGACTTCTTTCAGACAGTCACCAAGGCCCTGGATGAGGGGAACTCTGTGTATACAACCTACCTAGACTTAGCCAAGAATTTTGACACTATCTTTTACTCAGGCATCATTGACAAACTCACCCAGCTATATATCAACCCTTATATCATTAGATGGGTCACTAACTGGCTCAGTGATAGAACACATATTCAAAATAGGGGAATCCACCTCCAGCACCAGACCTGTAACCAGTGGTGTTCCACAGAAATCAGTCCTGGGACCTCTACTGTTTGGAATCTATTTCTCCGAAGTGCAAGCAAAAATTAAAAGTCTGTGGCTGACAAGGTTTGCTGATGACTGCAAACTGGGCGTGGTCATTGAATCTCCAAATGATGTCAACATCCTACAAGAGGGTTTTACACAAATGACTGGTGCCAAAGTCATGGCTTTAAACTCAATGCAAAAACATGTATTATCATCCCTTTCCATAAGAGCGATATTCCTGCTAAATACCACATAAATAGCAATACCCAAGCATGCAGTCAGTGGTGAGTGACCTGGGCACACGTGTTGACAGCAACTTTGCCTTTGATCATCATGTCTCCACAGTGATAAGAAGGGCATTGTATATTGCTCATCTCATGAGTAAGGGCATTGCCTCCAGAAAAAAAGAAGTTATAACCTTCTTTTACTCTTTCCTCATCAGGCCAAAAATTGAGTACAACGTCCCTTTTGGTATGCACCTTTCCAAGCACCTGCAGCAATTGGAGAGACCACAAAGGTTCCACTCAAGGAAAATTCAAGGTCTTCAGCATCTGTCCTATGGAGATCATCTGAAATCACTGTCACTTTATTCTGTTTCATAGAGACTACTAAGACGCAATCTCTGCCTTGCATATAAGGCAATCTCACATGGTACATGGGTTACTCGCTCTAAAGACCTTAACCTGGTATGTGACATTAATAGAACCTGCTGGCGGGACAGATTTATCTTCCAGAGGTTATCACCTTACTCATATGTGTTTTTTTAGTCAAGGTACCTTTAAATGTGAATTGTTTGAATTAATTGCTTAATTGGACATGATATATATATATATATATATATATATATATATATATGAAGTCTGTTTTGCACTGTTGAATTGTCTGAAGAAGTTGGGGTATTGGCCTCAACGAAAGCGCTAACATTAAAGGATTGTGTGTGAAGTAACAACAGTAAGCTTGCTTTTGTGTTTGTTTTAGCACCTCACTGGTACTCTTGAAATGCAATCTGGACAATTGGATGGATAACTGTAAATTCACCCTGGGGGATCCACCTGTATCCCTCTTGGACAGGGGCAATAGGTGCTGATTGTGGAAATAAGGGTATAACTTGGCTAGGCTTGTAATGGGCCCTAGGGCCATTAGCCTAGTAACTTTCTATGATGCTATAATCCTAAATTGAAGGCTGAGTTATTAGCCTGCAGTGGGATTATACCTTCTTTAAGATCACAAAGGTTCCTTGCATGGTTGGACACCATGGTAGAATACCATGGAAAAATCCCCTGGCTTCCATTTGTTTGACCTCATACACCTGGTATGAAAATGGCTATAACCCAAAATCCATGATACCTGAAGCTCATTGAAGATCGTTGAATTGCTGGCAATCAGTTGCTTTCTATGAGCCATATTCAATGCTGTTCACAAGGGAATGTTGCAAGGGAAACCCTGAACAGCTGACTAAGCTATAATACATAAAAACAGTTATCAGTTACATGAAACAGTAGTTAGAAAATTGAACCAATGAATTACAACCACTGGAGACAAAAGATACATATCTAACAAGTTGATCACTTTCCTCTTATCCATAGAAATGTCTTTAGAACTAAGGCATTATAGCTAGTGAGAATATTAAAATAACACACTGCATTCATTTAGCCACTAACTGCAGCAATTACAATATAGAACTAAAACTCTTCATTTGTAGATGTAATCTGATCACATTTATATGTGCTTTACTTGCTGTTGCGCCTTTCGGCTTTTCCCGGTTAGGGGTCGCCACAGTGGAACTCCGGTCCGCTAATGATTGGTAGTTGATTTTTTACGTGCTGAGTTACCAGCCCTGAAGCACAACCTTCAACGAAGGTACACCCATTCATGCATATCTCCACGCAGAAGACGCTCTAACTGAGAATCGAACCGGACAGTGTCTTACTGTGAGGCGACAACGCTACCGCAGCACCACCACATGTGCTTTACTGCACTTTTTAAATTATAACCTCATTAAGCCCTGGAAGTTGATTATCCCCAGTAGCAGTGATTTCCCTTCTGATGTCCTTATAATCTAAAATTATGTCAAAATCTCCTTTGCAAGGATCGACTCTAGCACTGTTTATCACAAAGAACACTGCTTGTTGTGCTTGCAAAATGCATTATTTTCATGCTTTTTGTAGCATAGAGGCATCACATATTTGATTTGACAGCCTCTTTGTCATTTTAGCCACATAAGCAGTTACAGTGAACACTATTAGCTGCATAAGCAACAACCTGAGTGATAAAATAATGACTTATTTTGTCAAATACCATCTGACTTTGAGCCTAATTTCAAGTATTTCTTACAAGTATAAATGCGCAGTATTTACAGTTGTTACATTGGGGGGTACCCCATGCGTTTCTTGTCTCTTTTGGAGTCTTATGGATATTGGGTCTATATTACCTTATCGAAAGATGAAAAAGAGCAAACGCTCTTTCATCGATCCGAAAAGGTCAAAATCCCAAAAGAGCGAAGACACGGACCATAGATTTTTTTCCCAGGGAAAAAGTTGGTGGGCTGTCTTTGGGACTTTGCCATTTCCTCCACTATGGTGCGATCTCAGAGCTGGTATATTTAAGTAGGGTGTGTGGGGGCACAACCCCCCCACATTGGGGGCTCTGGGGGGTGAAGCCCCCCACTTCATTTTGTGTTTAAACTTTTTTTTTTTTTTCCATCATTTGATAAGGTAATATAGACCCTGGATATCTATGTGTTCTTAAATATCCTTTAAATTTGAAGCCTTTTTATTCATGAATTATGGGGATCTCCTACTACTTTAGTGAGATCTTGATTAAGTGCCAAAATCTGTCAGTTACTTTTTATTATGTTTTTGATCATAACTTGTGTTAGTGGTATGAAGTATACATGTAGAACAACTAACATCATCACTGTTGTTTATTATTTGTAATTTTATTTCTAAACCTTTAAAAAAAAAGCAGAAGAATACACAATGTGTTATATTCAACTACATAAGATACAGTCCTTTCAATATAATTTCTTCTATAATCCCTTTCTGTAAAATGTTGTACTAAATTTTCGGGTCTATATTATAAGATAGACGGTTGAAAACATCGAACGACATATGGTCGACACCATATGGTTGATGTCTTCAAATGTTGACTTTATAAAAAGACAAAATAAAAAAAAAGAAAAAGTACCCTAATGGGTTTAAGTAGGGGGGCAAGCCCCCTCTGCACTCCCCACACCCCCCGCTACTTAAATATACCGACTCTGAGACTGCACCACATTGCAGTAAATGGAAATCTCCCCTTACGGAGATTTCTGTTTACAAGTTTGAGATTCTGAGTGTTCAATATTCTCATGCCGACAATGTCAGATTCGACATTGTCGGCTTTCGAGAATATAATATAGACCCAAATTATTGCATGAACACATTTTCCTGTGGTTAATCTAGAAATTCTGATAAACTGGCTCTGAGGCTCATTTTCTTTCATTTTTAGGAACAACTGTGGCTTTCTAAGTATGAATTCACAAATGTTATTTTCCTATATATATTTTTTCAAAATGTGTTTGGTCTAATTAAATGAAATATCTACATCCAGAAAAATGTAATACGGTCATCAATAAAGTTATCAATAAATTTAAAAAAATCAATGCTTGTTCCAGTGGAATAGAGGGATAAAGTCTTAACTCTGGTCTAGGTAACCTGAGCTTGAATATCAACTTGTGAGCTTGATGGCACAGGCAGGACAATAGGCATTGCCCATGCTGGGGGGTGTGGGTGGACATGTTTGGATACATTTTCATGGTCCGTCCTTGGTACAGGTCAGGGATGCATGAGGATACTGACCTCGGGGGAGGACAATCCAGTAGCTAAGTCATCATGGAGGTAGAACAATATGCCATCTAGCCCCATTTCATGCCCTGTCCTGGGATAGATTGGGTTCATGCAGGTATCAGGAATTTAGGAGCAAAAAACACTCTTTGGCAGCAGTGTGTAGCTATCCCCTAGTACCTTGATTTTCTCATAGTTCAGGGAGGCTAGTTGGGTTCAGCAAAACCTCTGGACTAGCAGAGGACCTGGCAGCCAATAGCATTAAAATGGAAATCAAAATCTAAGCCAACTATTATTGAAGTACTGAATATTGTAATGTAATGCAAAATTGTAATGATGATACTAGAACATTTCTTCTGATCCATCCTACTTTCATTAGAAGGAGGGATACCAACCTCAAATAACTCTTTGAAAGGAAACAGGTTGCTGACAGGTTACTGATGAAGTAAGACGGGGGACTCACAAATGTGGAGCCTGCTAACAATGTGGATACATTTTGGACAAGGGTGAGTTATATATTCCATCTAGGGGTTTTAGGTTGAAAGCATTAAAATACTACAATTGTAATACAAAAGGGGTGGTGTATATTGGGATTTGTGAAAATTGCCAGAGTTTTTATATCGGTAAAACCAAGAGACCACTTAGAAGAAGGATTTATGAGCATTTATATGAGGTTTCTAAAGGGAATGAATCAAATGCTTTCTTTAGACATTCTTTAACATGTAAGGATATGAGAATAAATTTTTTTGTGTTAGAAGAAGTGTTAGTCGATCCCCAGGGAGGGAGCTGGGAGTCCAGGGTGGAATACAGAGAATTGTTTTGGCAGCTGAAGTTACAAGCGGGTAGACCCCCTGGTCTCAATGACCATATTAGTATTAACAGTGTTTTAAAACTCATGGCTGCTAAATTGTAAGATATATATTTATTCACTAAATATTTTGTTGTTATTATTGTATTTATTGTTCTGCATGATTGATGTATTTTACATATGCATTTATTTAATTACTTAATTAACTTTTATATAACAGGATATTTATTGCCATAGTAGGGTTTTGATATTTATTTTATGAACTGGATTTTAAGGTTTAAACCAAACACACATCTATTGTAGAGTGGATATAACATGTATTTTTTACTGAATATTAGAGCTGCAATTCATCTTTGTTAAATTATTATGGTTTTAACTGGGTTATTCTATGGTAATTAACTGATGGTATGCATACTTAATTGATTTGTGGATGTGATTGGTTGTGCTGTATTATTTAAATGTACTGGATGGGGCTGCTTTTTTATTCTGAAGAAGCCTAGTGTTTTACTGGGTGAAAGCGCGCTAAACTGACTTTTCTTTTTGTGAATTTCTGTTATTATTGTGTTGTTGGATATTAAAGGCAATTATATTCCTGGCTCTGCTGTCCTGACTGCCTTGCAAATGAGACAATAAACCTATCTGCATCTCCTCTAGTCCTATCTTTTCTCATCACCACTTCTCTAACTGTCACATGCCTTCTTGAATGCTCCACAGATTCTCTTTCCATAAAGAGGAACTTGAGCAGATCTAATGGTGGTTGATTTCTGCATTTTGCTTGCTGTGCCCTCTCATTCATTCCTTCTCTGACATTCCTCTTCAGAACAACCTGGCATGTTTGGCAGTTAGTACAGAGGACTAAAGCTCTGAGCTGTTAATGAGCTGCTTCCTGTACCCAGGGTACAGGGTTTGATTCCTTCCACCTTTATTTGTTTACTTTATGACTCTGAGCAAGTCACTTAATCAGGCAGTGCTCCTGGGGTGACCGTGAAAAAAGTCAACTGCTTCTAGGAGACTTACTCAGTCATTAGATAGGTAAAAATAAAATAAAAAATACACCCCCTTCACCTGCTTCCTTTCATTCTCTTGTGCAGCCATAGAATGTTCCCCTGTCTCTTTTGTACTCAAGTGAGGATAGCTTTAACTCCTCTACTTTCTGTCTATGTCCTTTTCCTCTATTCTATGGACCCATCTGATAGCTTGCCCTATGGACTCCATCTAGAAACCTATTATCTCTCTCTTTGTATGGCCTCCAAAACTGCACACAGTACTCCAAGGTGTGATCTGACTAAGGCTCAGTAGAACAGGATCATTAATTATCAGCTTCTGAAATCTGTTACCCTGAGGATATACCCAAGTATTTTGTTTGTATTTGTCATTGCCCACTGACTGTTTCTGATGGTCCAATCCATGCATGGGCAACATATTCAATACTCACTTTCTGCTCTACAATTAGTTTTATTCACCTGTTTGTGACCCAGGTGCATACTTTTGCAATTATCTGATCTGAGTCTGAATTTCCACCTTTCTATTCACTTGACTGACCATTCCAAGTCCTTCCTTCCCTATACTCTGTCCCCCCCATCCACCACTTCAGCACACATTTTCTGTTATCAGTGAAGAGGTTTATGCTGTTCCCTATTCCCTCAGGTATGTCTGAAGTAAACACTTCGTAGAGAACTGGATCGTGTCAGAGCCTTACATTACTCCACTAGATTTTTTCCTTATTCCTGACACCAATGCTTTCACCATAACACCTACGTCCTACTATCTAACCATGCAGATGTCCAATTCATTAGTGTTGTTCTTATACCCCAAACCCTTCAGTTTTTCTAGCAGCATCTTCTGTGAGACAGAGTCAAAAGCCCTGATGGAAGTCCAGGTAGACCACATCTATCACATCTCCCTTGATAAGTTCACCTGTTAACCTAGTCATAAAACTGGATTAGATTCATTTGACACCTTCTTCTGACCATGAATGTTTGTTAACTGTTATCGTGATTGTTTTTCTTTAGGAAAGCAGCCAATATTTCCTTACTATTCTCCCTGTGACTTTCCTTGCGACAGGCCTGTCATTCCCTGGATGTTTCTTGGCCCTCCCTTCTACAAGGGTACTATACTCTTTGTCAGTCCTTAGGCATTTCCATGGTCATTAATAACTGTCTTTCGGCTTTTCATGGTTAGGGGTCACCACAGCGGAACTCCGGTCTCCGCTAATGATTGGCAGTGAATTTTTACAGTGTTGAGTTGCCAGCCCGACACCCAGCTTTCAAAGAAGGCACACCCACACACCTACCTGCATGCCTTTAAATTCACTCGACCAAGGGGAGGACATGCAGACTCCACACAAAAGGTGCTCCAGCCGAGAATCGAACTGGAGAACCTCCTACTGTGAGGTGACAATGCTAACGATCTGTTAAAAACCTTGGTCAGGGATCTGCCAGCACATATGGTTAGGTGAATGAGTTTTGTACAGGTCTTGGAAATCTATCTCTGATTACCACAATCTTCCACTGTATAATTTGTGATTTTTGAATTGCTTAAATGTATATTCCTAGAATAGACAGTAGTTATAACAGAAAGACATTCCCCAACTCCAGAGTATAAATTGGGTAATAAAAATGTGCTGAACAGTAAAACACAGGTTTTACTAGGCAATGAAGAATAAAACAATGCTTTTTAAACTGGCATCACAAGTATAGAGAATAATATAGTAAGGACATCTGTAAGACAGATAGTTGGTGTCTTTCTCTACACATACCTGAGTATTTGACATGTGCCTTCACTTTTAATTGGCAGGCTGTGCAGCTACATTCTCAAAACTTCTCATGCAATCAGAAGCGGCCTTAGGTCAACTGGTGTCCTAGGCAAAAGGGCTCCACGGCACCCCCCACCAAACCATCTTGGTTTACCTACTGGAAAAGTGCCCCTGTTAGAGCGGCGCCATAAGCGGCCATCTAGTTGGCCTATGCCTAAGGCCGGCTATGCATGCAATCCAGCAATAATCACACATTCTAGAACTAAACCACAACTTTCGGAGAAAGCATGACATTGATTCTAATTAATTTATTACTAAACATGAACCTACGTGTATTAACTTTGCATATTTAGTTCCATTTCTTAATAAACTGTTAGCATATATTTTGCCCTCTTAGAGTAACCAGCATGCAGCTATAAATAATTAGAAACAAAATGCCAAGTGTTGTTTCTATTTATGCCACTGATAAATGTTTTGGTGTAAGTTACACACAGTCTTAGATCAGTAAAGCATACAAAAGAGAATAAAAGAGTCACAAAAATATGTATGAATGCTCACAAAACAGGGTACTGTATCATTTGAAGGTTAACATACTTAGTGGCAGAAGTTACATTGAGTAATCTAAATTTGCATTGGCACTGCTTACTAGCATATACGGTGACACTTTTGTGCTTAATGCTGTAACGGTTGTGTACCTCAGTAAATTAGGGGTTCCTCGGTCCCTGTCAGCAGAAAAATGCACTGAATGTTTTGTTAGAGTGAAAACAGGCATCACTGCAATTCTGTTTACTGCTGTTTGAAAAAGCACCTTCCTGCTTATACTATACTAATGATCTAAATTGTGCTAATGTTTAGTCTGCCACTCTGGCAGCCAAATAACTCGTAATGCCTTCATATTACATGCGTAGGAATTTTCCACTAACAGAATACAAGGCACAAACATGAATGCAGTGCAGCTACTCTGCATTCTAAATATGCTTCTTTTGAATATATGTCTTCCAGTGGTAACAGACGGAGTGCACTAGTGCTAAATTACAACTTCCTTAGGTGGTCTTTTCCTGGAAGCAACTTAGTAGCAAATATTTAATAGCATATTGCACAACATATGCTCATAGTGTCTCTCACAGCTCAGACTATCCTATTTACTGACGGGCTGAAATGTTTTGCTATGTGTGCATTTACTTTAAAATCAGTTCTCTTCACTGAACTGCTTTTTTTATAATGAGAACCTCACAACTTAGCATATCTACTAAATCCCAAAAGATGTTCTTTTTTCTATAAATATTCACTATAATTTTTTTGCATACACTAAAACTAAATAAGGTGTAAAGCTTCTATGTTTCTGGGTTGTTCATTTTTATTTTAATTTTATATTTGATTATCAGGTTAAATACTGATCCTGTTAGACCAATTTTAGGCTCAGCCATGGGTTATAAAATAAAAAAAGTATTGAATATCTTAGCTATGTATTATTCTTTCTTACACACTTACAAATTACAGCACACTTATATTTTACATACAGCATGACATATAATAAATCTGCACACCATAGTTAACCTATAGACAGAGGAAATATTATACTGTTTAAGCAAAAGCATTAAATTCATGTATTTACATTTCAGAAGAAGCAGAGTATTAGTTAAAAATGTATTAGAATGTGGGAGGCTGATGGCAGTATGATGGAGGGACAAAACAGAAAAGAAAAAAGAAGCATGGACATAAATGGATAACAGATTCTAAAGATGCCAACATCTAGAAAGGAAGCATAACAACTCTGCATTTGAGATTTATAATCAGTGAAAATGTATGTCTGCAAAATTTCAACTACATCACATACAACTTTTTATTTTTTATGCATTTATGCTTTTGTTGACCAGGTTAGCCTCGCTAGGCCAGTGGTTCTTCTCAGGGGAGACCTGGCAGGGAAAATCTGGCCAGGGCAGTGGGGAACTCCCCCTACTCTTGGTAGTAGGGAAAGCATCTGTGTGTAACGCAATAGACTTCCTGTTCCCATTCCAGGGATGGAGGTGACCCAGAGAAACAGTGAGAAATCATGTCTAGTTCAGCTTTTGCTGAAACTGAAATGAAGATTGCTGAAAATGTAGTTAAAATGGTGAAATCACTACCAGAATTTTTTTTATGATATGGGTGCAGAAAAAGCAGTGACATTGGTGGAAAAGGAGATTGTAACTTAAAGAGAGATGTATTCAGAGGAAAACTTTCAGGGGAAATTATTTGAAGGAGAGACAGTTGTCTCTGAAAAATGCATAATTGCAACCCTCCAATCGGGGTGGGGGTGGGGGTTGCAAGATGATTATTTGGAAGAAATGGTAAACCAAAGTGAGCCAGAAAAATTGAACAGCAATTTCATGGAGTGACATCATGGAAAAAAAATAGAAAAAAGAGAAGTAGAGACTGCCAGAAAAAGTTCCAGAGACAAAAACTTATGCACAAACTGTTAGATGAGGGACAAAGAACAAATAAAAGAAACAAAAAAGAAGTATACAGCATGTGTGAGCAGTAAAAAAGAAGAAAATGTGGACAGATATGAGGTTTGGGACTTTGTCATAGCACCTCTGGGTGTCCAAGCAAAATACGTAAGAGCATTTATTTTAATTAATGAGACTTTTTGTGACTTGATATTTGAGACTGGGCAGGCCATGGAAAATTTTTTGGGTGCATATGAACAAAAGAAAAATATTTATTCATGGTCAGAATATGTGGTGCAAGCTTTTTATAGACGAAAAAAAGAATAATGATCTAGTTCAGAACAGAAGCTGAAGCAAAAGAACTGAAGGAACATTTGTTAACTATATGTAAAGAAGTAATGGATACTACACAAATATATGATGAAGGAGTAGTATGGACTGGGGGTGGGACTGTGGAGTAATACTGAAAATGGAACATGACAATGTTATGCATGTACCTAGAATTATTAATGTTCATGGTAACAGGAATTTTGTGAAATACAGAGGTCAACCAAAGGCTTGTTATTTTTGTGGAAACAAATGATCATTTGATCAATGAATGTGATAAAAAGATGTTTTTATGTGGTAAAACGGGATAATGGAAAAAAACTTGATTTAAAGTGCAAAAAATGCGGCAATACTGGTCATTCATGGTTAGAATGTGAAATTAATGTACAAGAACATGAAGTTATACAGGAGAAAGAGAGAGAAGAATGTGTTATATAAGAAAATGTACAAAAAGATGTGACTGATAAAGAGGTTGTACATGAAGTTAAATAAAGTAACAAGGAAAAAGAAAGAGAGGAGACAAGTGAGGAAGATGCTGACTGGCATACAGTAATAAATAAAAAGAATTTGATAGGGAAAAGAGTTAAAGAAAGGAAAAGAACATTCAAAGATATAATAGGGAAAATAAGAAAGGAAAGGGATAAAAAGTTTATTATACTAACTGTTCCTAAAAGCTGAAAATATTAGCTTTAAATGTGAACAGTATGAAAAATCTTATGAGGAGAACAGGTATATTACAATGATGTGCTGCAGTAGATGCACATATTATTGTTTTATAAGATATCAGATTATTAACAGAGGAAGAAAGAACACAAACTGAAACACTTTGGAATGGTGTGGTAATTTGGAACATGGAGAAAGAAACATGCTCGGGCATATGTATATTATATTAAGAAAGCATTGCAATATTAGATGCAACCATAGTGGAACTAAGATGAATTACAATTATAGACTTGAGATGGAAAAAATATGTGCATAGAATTATAGCTATGCATGCATATGTAACAAAAAAAAAAAAAGAGAGAAATGATGTTTAAAAATATTCTTGAAAATGTTTGTCTAAATATGGGCATTATAGCGCTGGGTGATTTTAATTGCAATTTAAGAAAAAATAAGAAAAAATTGTGACTGCTCTCTCAAAGGCAAAAAAAAAAAAAAATACATCTTCTGTGGGACACGATAACTTCCCAGGTTACATCCTACATGAACTCAGGCAGGGGTCTATATTATAACATCGAAGTTCTCTAACATCGAATGTTATAATATCGAACCCGTAATGTTGAACACTGAAAACAGCAAAGGTGCAGGACATCTAATTCTTTCCCAGGGAAAGAATTTGGTGGGCCGTTGCTGTGGCTTTGCTGTTTTCACCGATCAATATGTTGGAGCATTACAGGTCGGGTTCAGGTAAGTGTGCGATTGTGTGTAGGTTAGGGTTAGGGGTGGGTTAGGTGAGTTAGGGATCTGGTCAGGTAAGTGTGCGGTTGTGTGGACGTTAGTGTTAGTGCGCGGGTTCAGGTAAGTGTGCAATTGTGTGTAGGTTAGGGTTAGGCGGTGGGTTAGGTGAGTTAGGGTTAGGGCGCGGGTGAGGTGAGTGTGCGATAGTGACGGACCTTAGGGTTGGGTTAAGGTAAGTGGATAGCTAGTACTGTATGTAAAGTTTAGTTTAAGTGTAGGATTTTAAGTGTATGTGTGTGGATGGCTGTTTTTTTTTTTTGTGTGTGTTTGTGCTGTATGTATGTATGTTTCTCGGACTAGCAAATTTTTTCCCTGGGAAAAAATTCGCTATTCTGACTGTTCGATGTTTACACACATTGGTGTTTAAGGTTCGATATAATAACATTCGATGTTCGAGAACTTTGATGTTATGATATAGACCCCTCAGGCAGTAACTTGCAGCACCATTAGGCGCCCTATTCAGCCAAAGCCTGAGTACTGGCTTTGTCCATGCTGAGTGGAGGACAGCCACTGTCATCCCTTTGCACAAAGGTGGAGCGTGCACTGATCCAGGAACTTATACACCCATCAGCCTAACTAGCCTGATCTGCAAGGCTATGGAATGGATTATCATGGACCTCATTAACAAGGACATTGGCAATCTCCAAACACTCGATCCCACACAGTTTGGCTTCATCAAGGGGAGGTCATGTCTGTTAAATTTGGTCAACTTTTTTGAGACAGTCACCAAAGACATGTACGAAGAGAAGACGGTGCACACCGCCTACCTTGACCTGGCCAAAGCCTTCGACACTATTCCCCATTTGGGCATAATAGATAAACTCTCTCAACTAGGTATTAATCTGTATGTTACTAGATGGGTAGATAACTGGCTCACTGATAGAACCCACTTAGTCAAAATAGGAGAAGCCACCTCAAGCAGTAACAAGTGACGTACCCTTGGGTTTGGTCTTGGGGCCTCTGTTATTTGGGATATACTTTTCTGAGGTGCAGGCCAAAGCCAGTGGGCTATGGCTGATCAAGTTTGCAGATGACCGCAAGCTGGGCACTGTTATCAATTCCCCTAGTGATGTGGTCATCCTGCAAGAGGGTCTCACCCAAACAAATGACTGGTGCCAGAAACATGGCCTCAAGCTGAATACCAAAAAATGCATCATCCCCTTTGGAGAGAGTGATATCCCCACAAATTATTGCATTAATTACAACATCCTAAGCATGCAATCGGTTGTGAGGGATTTGGGCATCCAGGTTGATAGCAACTTGATGTTTGACCACAATGTTGCTTCCATTGTATGGAAAGCTTTCTACATGGCGCACCTCATAAGTAAGGGCATCTCATCCAGGGACAAGGAGGTCATAACATCCCTGTATTCTTCCCTTATAAGGCTCATTATTGAGTACAATGACCCATTCAGCATGTACCCTGCAAAGCACATGCAGGAGCTAAAGAGCTAGAGAGACCACAGAGGTTCCTCACCAGGAGAATCCAAGCCCTCAAAAATCTACCATACACAAAGAGGCTATAAGCCCTATCCCTCTATCCAGTTTTATACAGACTTCTCAGAGGTGACCTCTTGTCTGCCATACAAGGTGATCTCAGACCCTACCTTCATGGGACTGCTGCATATCCGCAAGTAAAGCTCCACTCGAGTAACCCGCATGCGCTGCCTCAACCTTGTCTGTGACATCAATAAGACATGGTGGGACAGATTTATGTCCCAGAGACTCCCCCATCTGTGGAATAGACTCCCTCTCCACGTCAAGCAGAGTACCTCTTTACCCCTTTTTAAGCACAACCTAGATAACTGGATGGGAAACTGAAAATACATCTCTGGGATTCCACCCATGTCCCTGCTGGACAGGGGTATCAGGTACTGACTTGTCTAAACATGGGTTAAACTCTTGGCTAGGCTTATAAGGGCCTCAGGGCCAATAGCCTAGTAACCTCCTATGATGTTAAAATGGTTAAATAAATTATAAGAAGTGGAAAGTTAAATGTATGGAAGAATAACCACTGGACCTACACAAGGAATGAAATGAGGACAGAAATTGATTATTTTTTTTAATATCTGATAGTTTAAAAGTTAAAAAGGGAATTAAGTATGCTGGATTTTTGGAACATGTGGCTATGTGGGTTAAAGTACAGGAAAATGAAGAATATATAAGAATAGGAAAAGGAACAAAGAGAATTAATGAAAAGGAATTATATTTAAAAAAGAAAAAAGAACTTATGGAATTATGGAAAAATCATATAAATATGAGAGAGTTTTATGAGAACTGGACTGTTTGGTGGCTTAATTTTAAACAGAAATATAAAAAGTGTTTTAGGATGCATAAGGAAGAAAAAAGAAAAGAAAACGAGATGTAAGATATTAAATCAAGAAACATTCAAAGACTTATTAGGGAGGAAAATTCCTTTTCTGAAAAAGAAAGGGACATATATAAAATGAATCAAATTAAAATTAACAACTTGTTATATAAACAAAAATATTGTTTACAAGGAAAGAAAGAAGATGCAGCATCATATCTGAATAAAAGAAGGAAAAATAATAAGAAAATTAAAGAATAAGGAAAGTAAGCAAATAAGACAGCAAGAAGGAATATACAAAATAATTGAAGAACATATATTGAATTTATTTGTTAATGGAGAAGAAAACATAGAACACATTTATAAAGGTGAAAAATTAAATAACTAAGATAATTAGTATTTAGAACAAAAAATAACTATGAAAGAGTTGAATGAAATTCTAAAAGATATTAACAGAATTGTGCAACAGGACTGTATGGCATTTAATATGGTATGTATAAAGAAATGAAGGCTTGGCAAAAATAATTTTACAGAAGTTATGAATGAATGGTTAGAAACTGGAATTAAAAAGAAAGATATGCACAGGAGTTATACAATTTATACTTAAAAAAGGAAATAAAGAGGAGATAAAAAACTGGAGACCTAATAACAATAAATAATATGGATTATACTTTTTTATGAGATAATAACAAAAAGGTTACAAAAATGGATAGAATATATGACCAAAATGTATTCAGAAGAAAATGAAAAGGAAGTCAAGAGTTATTATGGATAATAAGAGAAATAATTGATCATATCATAAATAAAAATGCAGAAGCGAAGGTTATGATAGGGTATATACTTAAAGCCTATGATAATATTCAGTATAAATCATTATGGGGAATATTATAGTCATATAATGTAAGCATAAAATATTACAAGTAATAAAATCTGTTTATGAAACGAACTGTGTGAAACTAAATGTAAATGGCTGGATTAGGGCAGAAATAAAAATAGAATGTGGAATAAAGCAGGGCTGCCTAGCTAGTAATGTGATTTTCTCATTAGTTATGAATGTAATAGTGAAGGAAATTAATAAAATGTCAAGTAGCGGTGGATACAAAATGATGAGGGAAGTACAATTGCCAATAATGTATAATTATGCAGATGATATTGTACTAATTGTTAAAAATAAAGTATGGATGTAAGAAATAAATGAAAATTAAGTATAAATTAAAAATGGTTTAAGTATAAATAAAGAGAAATGTAAAGGATTTGGTTTTGAAGGTATGGTAGCAAGTACTGAGTTCAATGAAAAATGTATAGATATGTCGGGTCTACTTTAGAAAGATCAAAACGTAATCTGTCGAACGCTCACATGAGTGAATAATCAAAAACTCGAAAGTGGTATTTTGGGATCACAGTACAGTGAAGATCATAATATTTGCCCTTTCCTCACTGTTGTGCGATCTCGAAGTAGGAATATATATTTTGTGGAGGGTGCGGGGGGCACAACCCCCCACAATACCAATTTCGAGTTTTTGATTATTCGCTCATGTGAGCATTTGAGAGTTTGCATTTTTGGTTTTATGACATAGACCTGACATGTCATGAATGCTGTTTGGAAGGAATGAATACAGACAACAACAGTGGGATAATGTACTCAAAGAAGTAAAGGCAATGACAACTTTTTGGAAATCACATAGAAAAAAGCACACTTGTTGAACACCATGGTAATAGGAAAAATTGCCTAGGTTGCTAACATCTATATAATTCCTATTAAGTGTGAAAAGGAATTGATTATATTTTCTTTTATATGGGAATCTAGACTGAATCCACTCAGGGAATTTGTATATGAAAGAAGAGCAAGGAAGATTGGGTTTAATAAACTCAATAGTACATACAGCATGTTACATTCTATATAAGGTATTAAAAGGAATTATGAAAGAAAACAAAAACTTGATAGTAATGGTACTATATTATAAATACAAAGCATTGTGGAAAGGAATAGAAGTTAAAAAATAAATAAAAGCATTGTTAATGAAGAAATGAAAGAGTACAAAAAGAAAATGATATTATGGAAAATAAAAAAGAATATACTTGAAAAATACAAAGGAATGGTAGTTAAATATTATGAAAACATTTTATTGCATTGATAAGAAAAAATCCATAATGATGAGATATAATAACTATAAAAAAAATAAAGAATGTAATGATTTTTTATGGTGATTGTCTATCAGAAAATTGCTGGTTAAGGCAAATATGCCATGCAAGAAAAAGCAAGATAGAATATGTAATAAATGTGGAGAGTTTGAGACTACCGAGCATGTGATTTTGAAATGTAAAAGAGTTAATTTGTGGAAATAAATATGTAAACGTAATAGGGTGAAAAGTTTGTTAAAATATGAACAAACAAATATGGACATAATAGAATTTGGTTATTATGGTACATGAAAACAGGAAGAAGTGAAGAAAATGGACATAGTAATATTTTATGTTTCATGGACTATATAGAATGAGAGACTAAACAAAATTAAATACAGTGGAAAATGGACTCTGACAAAGATTCTAGAGAAAATAATGTTTTGTTTGTGAATAAAAGTGTGGGAGGAAATCCTTAAAGTTGATAATGTATGGTAATTTGCAAATAGATGTAAATAATGTAAATATGTAAATAATATGCAATGTATATATCAAGAAAAAAACACTATTCTTTGGAGGAGAGAAGGGAAAGACGTTATAGAGTTGCTAGGTGGCACTGAAGGGCTGCTACTACAGTTCTGTGAATTACAAGATGAAGGACAATGCAGCAGAGACAGAGAAAGAAGTAAGAGAAAACTTACTGAAATAAGAAAAAGGAGACAAAATAATTGTTACAGAGTTGGAAATTGGAGGACTGGAGACACATGTGCTGGTAGATTTGATGAAACAGGCAGTGCCAAAGGAAGGAGAGGAATCCTAATGGAGTGACATGGTGAACAGAATGAATCTCAAAAAGGAAAGCAACAAGAAACTTTGAACAAAAACAGTAGGTAGCCTTCCAATGGATACAGGACACGGACACCAAAGTTCAGTGCTTTCATCCACTTTATTTCTGTGAACTTCTTCAGAAAAAATTTTAACATCCCCCATAGTGACATAGTGTTCTCACAATCACATGACAAATCTAGTCCAATGACCTTACAGATATATTCATTCATATTATGAAACAATATAACTTAAAAAATCTATATATGTACATAGACTTACACAAATAAAAAAATTACAAAATTACAAAATTAAAATAATAAAAAAGTAATGAGCATTAATTAAATACTTATTACTTGAGTTGTAAAAAAACATTTCAAGCTAATAGTTTCATTCAAACCTGGTGCACGATCTGCTGCCAGGTAAATCTGCCAAAATGACTCCTTGAATTCAAGTAAAATTGTAATGAACAACTGTACAGACATGAGGTGTGGAAATGGGGGCAAGGGTTGCCCCAGCATTTGCAAATTTAGTCATGGCAAATTGGGAATCTAAATTTCTGACCACACATCCTGCAGCAAATAAAATCTTTTTATACCAGCATTACATAGATGACCTGTTTTTTTTTTTTTTTTTTTTGTGGCAGGGAGAGTATGAGAATTATGTTGAATTTGTATTTTACTTAAATGAAACCACTGACTTTCTTAAGTTCAGTGTCAGTGGTTTTGGTGAAATCATTAATTTTTTTAGACATACATTTAACGTATAACTTTCAATGCAATACGTTCACAAGTAGTATTTATAGAAAACCGGTTTTTGCTAACCAATATTTACACAGAGACATTTTACATCCACCTCATATGAAGAAAGGGGTTATCAAAGGGCAGATCATTAGGTTGATCCGATTGACATCAGATGACAAGACCTTTTTGGATGATTTAAGTTTTTTGAGGTCTTTGTTTGAACCCAGAGGTTATGATGATAAATGTCTCAGGAAAATAGAACAGGAGGTTCTTACACTGAGGTATGGGATAGCTTGTCCTATTTTGCAAGCCAACACACATGGCTTGGATACAAATGTGAGTAGTGCACTTGACATGTCCAATGATAAGAATTATTTCTGTGCCTTTCATTTACCTATAGTCAGCGAAATGTGGTTAATAAAAAAAAATCATTGTTGAACATTGGAAGGTTTTGTTAGGCAATAGAGATTTAGTTACATCTATAGGGACGTGTCCCAGATTCACTTACAAGAAAGTTATCAACATCAAAGGTATGTTAGAGACAGGTTTTAAACAAGACAAATATGACAAGAGAGATGGTTTGTTGGCTAAGGGCACTTTCCCTTGTAGGAACTGCAGACAGTGTAGATTTGTTAGCAGTTCTTCCTCAGTTAAATTTAGTCACATCAGTAGATCTTTTTGGGCCAAACATTACTTTACATGCAGTAGTGAGTTTGTGGTATATGTTGTGACTTGCCAATTTTGTCCAAGTTTTTACATTGGAAAGACCATTAGATGCTTAAAACGTAGGATATAAGAACACCAGTTAGCCATCAAAAAGAAAGATTTTACTAATTCATTAGCCAGACATGCCACAACATGTACAGATTTCAAGACATTTTCATTTTTTGTTATTGATAGTGTCAAGAATGATTGCTTTTCATGTGACTGTAAAATTTTACTTGAATGCAAGGAGTCATTTTGGCAGATTTACCTGGCAGCAGATTGTGCACCAGGTTTGAATGAAACTATTAGCTTGAAATGTTTTTTACAACTCAAGTAACAAGTATTTAATTGCTTGTTACTTTTTTATTATTTTAATTTCTTAATTTTTTAATTTTTTATTTGTGTAAGTCTATGTACATATATGGATTTTTAAGTGATATGGTTTCATAATATGAATTAATATATTTGTAAGGTCATTTGACTAGATTTGTCATGTGATTATGAGAATACTATTTATGTCACTATGAGGGGATGTTAAAAGTTTTTCTGAAGAAGTTCACAGAAATAAAGTGGATGAAAGCGCTAAACTTTGGTGTCCGTGTCCAGTATCCATTGGAAGGCTACCTATTTTTTTTTATGGTGGACTGTGTATTACAGGAGGAAGGAACTGCTAAGAGGTGACCTGTGTCTGGCATACAAGGCATCCTCTGACCCATTACTGATAAATTTACTGCACATCATCAAGTTAAATTTCATCAGAAATACTCAGTCTAGGGATCTAAACCTCTTCTGCAACATCAACAGAATGGTTCGGAGTGACAAATACATCTCACAGAGGGTACATCTGCTGTGGAACTGACTCCTCATCAATATAAAAAAAGCTCATCCCTGCCCATATTCAAGCACAACTTAGATCTATGGAGGAAGAACAAAAAATTACCTCTGGACTGCCCCTTGTACTACTAATGGAAAGAAGCAGCTGCTAAATGTTTTATCCATGCATGGGTCCCCTCAAATTATTTAAGGTATGATCTCAGTTATTCTCATTAGGGGTAATGTATAATTATCGACCATGGGATGGGTAAGGCCACTCCATAACCAAATGGGAAAGGTTATTTTGAGCTCAAAAAAGGAAATTGGCTAGGCTTAAAATAGCCCACAGGGGCAGCTAATATAGTACTTACCTATGAACTTATGAGTGGTTGGAAACAGAAGCAACAGCTGGTAAAGGGAAAACACTGGAGGTATTCTTGGCTGGTGGAGTAGCCAGTTTTAAGGGTTTACTTCTGTAACAGTTTTTTGTTACAAGAAAGAAGAAGTTATGAAGATGCAGCAAAGCTAGGAAGAATGGAAAGAGGAAATGAGAAAATACATAGATTTGTAGTTTCAAAACAGCCACAGAGATAACCAGAGGTGAGAATAAAAAGTAAAAATGATGACAGTATGAACAGCCACTTGGGCTTGACATTACACACTTAAGAGCATTCATTCGTTTGAGAGCTGAAAATTACTGTGAAGTGACATTTGAAAGATTTAGCTTGCTATAGAAATGCACAACCCAGACTGAAAATACAGTAGCACTAAAGTAGAAAGTCTGTTTATTTCAGAGGATGGGACTACAGTTATAAAAAACAAATGTGCAGTTGATGACTTCAGATCTAGATGAACATAAGTTAAACTGTTTTTTCTTTCTTTCACTATTTAGTAAAGTACATAAATTAAAAAAGAAACATGTGATGAAAGAAATATATAGACCAAGGTTTGGAAGTGTGGGTAACAATGGATGTTAAGAATGGGAAATTTCAACATATTTTAAATACAATAATTGTGGGTGTGGCCAGTGCTGGGGAGAGAGGACGTACAAAAAAATGTAAGCATGTTTGTAGAAAATGTAAAGAATTTGGACACTTCCGGTTAACTGTCTCATACAAGAAAAGAAATGAGCTGATGAAGAGGAAAGCTCAGAAGAAAAACAAAGAGTAGAAAATATTATAGAAGATGGTGAAAGAAAAGGTGATATGGGGAAGAGGATACTGCAGAAAGGTTAAGCAGTGAAAAAGTAGTTAGAGAAAAAATAACAGGTCAAAGTGTTGTTATTTATATATAGGAAGAGGACATATTTGCAACTTTAGAAAGTGAATAGGAAGAAGAGGAAGAAATGAAGACAGGAGAAAAAGAACAAAACAGTGAAAAATCAATTGGCCAGAGACTTAAGAGAAGAAAAGAAAAATAACATCCAGAAGTAAACTCTTACAAAAAAGGATTATAATAAAAATTTTGCATTAAATATGAATAGCATTAGAAATGACATAAGATGTTTGGTGGTGGTGGAATGGTGTAAAAAAATAAAAATGGATGTGGTTTGCTTATGTAGATATCAAATGTAAGGAAGATGAAAAAAAAAAAGAATACAGGCAGTGAGGGGCAAATTGTTTGGTCATTAGGAAATGAGACATGTTCTGGGGCAGGAATTCATATAACAAATGAAGAAATAAGAATTCCAGATGTAACAATAGCAGTACAAGATAAGGTAGTAATGTGATATTTGAATGAGATAAAAATGTAAGATTAATAATGATATATGCTTAGAATAATGATGGAGAAAAAATTGTTGTTTGAAGAAATTTAAAAAAATGTGTTAGTAAACATGTCAGTAATGATGGTGGAGATTTTTAACTGTAACCTGAGGAAAGAAAAAGGAAAAATAACATAGGATATTAAGATGTTAATATTTTTAAGACTGAAATTGATTATATAGTTTACTCTAAAGACATGAAAGAAATAAGGGGAGAATGGATGGTAGAGGTTTCAAACCATAGAGCAGTATGTGCTAGAATAGGGGAAGAGAGCAAAATAATAAATGAGGGAAAGGGACAAACAGAATAACTGCAGAGTTTAAAAAGGAGGAAGAAATGGTGAGAGAAAAAGCAATATTAAGGAAAGATCATATGACAATGAGACCACTGTAGCAAATTTGGACACAGTCATGGGTAGTATATAAGCCAAATCATAAAAATACATTTAGCAGTGGAAAGAAGAATAAAAAAATAAGATGAAGTGTAAGTAAGAGACAGAACAGGGGAGTGGCAAAATAAGGGGGAAAAAGACATATGAATGAAAAGAATAAAAATAAATTTTATATAGGCAAATATTTTCTTTTCTGAAAAGAAAAAAGATGAGGTTCCCCCTTACTTAGGAAAATAAGTAAAAATGAGAGAAGGAAGGATGAATGCTATCTTAGATGGCAAAGGAAACATAGATTACAAACAAGACATATTATGGACCTGGTAGAGAAAATGTATGAAAAAAAGAGGAAATGGATAGGGAAGAAGAAGAATGCAAATAAAAAAATCTGAAAAAGTAAGGATTTGTTTCGAAAATGGAATAACAATAGAAGAAATAAAGAAAGTGATAAAGAAGGTGATAATGAATCAGCACCATGATTGGGTGGATTAAGTTGAATAAAGATGAAAGAAAGTTTATTTTTTAAGTTTTAAATGAATGGATAAAGGAAGTTTATAATGGATAAAGACATCTGTGCTGTGATAAATTTATATGGGGAAAGGATGAAAGAAAAGATATAAAAATTTGAGGCCTATAACACTAGGAACAATGACTATAAAATATTTATGAAAATACAACAAAAACAAAAGGAGAAAGTATAGGATGAGGAAGTAGGAGAAGAGATCTATAGTATAAAATGAAGAAAAGTGAAAGGAATGTTTATTATAATAAAATAAGTAGTAGAAATTATACTAAAATAAGAAGAAAGACTGTTAACATTTGATGTAGTCAAAGATTTTGATAATGCAAGACATGAAGCAATGTGGCAGATTTTAGAGACACATGGTATAGGAAAAAAAAATAATGTAATAAAGAAATGTTATGACAATTCATGGGTACAAGTTTTGATGGGTGAATGGGGGTATCCAATCAGTATGTGCTTATTTGTATTAGTAATAAATATATAAGTACAGTTGTGTCATGTATGTATGAATTGAGGGAGGCAAGATGGGAGATGGAAGAAAACATTATATTACCAATATGTATGACATATGCAGATTCTTTAGTTCTGAAAAAACAAGGGATGGATAAGTAAGGTTGTAATAAGGATCAAAAAGCTGTTAAAAATCTAGTCGGCAGTTAAACAAAATGAATTGCAATGAATTTGGTTAGATACAAAATAAATGTAAAATATTCCACAAGAAAAGAAATAAAGATTTTGAGAATGACATGTGGTGAGTAAGAAAGTGTGATATGCCAATGGCGAGAAATACTGGTACAAATAAAAAAGTGTTAGCTTGGTGAAAAAGCTTTTATTTATCATTTTAGAAAAAAGATATATAAGTTACAAACTTATGTATTAGAAAAATAGCATATTTAGGGGGACTATACATTTTTCACACTCAAATAAAAAAAGAGTTATTGGAGATTTTTGTTAGCTTCATTTATGGCTGAAGGCAGAACCCAGTGAGAAGAGGTCTAATTTATAATTAAAAATAATTTGGTTTGAATTGAAAAAAAACAAATCCAGATGTACATTTAGCATTCATGATTTTATTTTGGGTAATAAGAAAGGTAAAAGAAATACAAAAATAAATGATAAGTTAGATGTTATATGAAACAAAAAATATGAGAAGAAAAAAACAGAGGAAATAAAATAAAATGTACACAATGGAAGAAAATGAATATAAGAATAAAATGTTATTATGGCAGGTGAAGTAAGTGACTTTGATGGGAAAAGAACATAATAGTATAACATGATTTTAGCTTTTTTTGTACCCATGGAAGACATTAAAAGAAGATTAAAACAAGGCAACAAAAGACAGAATGAAAAGGTTTGAACATTTTTATGAAGCAGATGATTTATTTATTTATTTTGTGGAGAACTTTATTAGACAAGTTAGCAGTGGCAGGGAACAGAAAATATAAGGTGATGGAGGAAATAAAATGTGTTGAATGTAGTGAAGAAAAAACAACAAAACCTTGCTTTTCGGATTGGAAAAATAATAATGAACTTTGAGAAAAGTTTAGAAAATGAATATAGATAAGAATTATTTAAATGTATAAATATAAATATAATATTTATGGGAAGTATGATAAAGTCCTATGAACTTATACCCCTGGGATCTCTCCTGTGTCCCTGCTAGACAGAGGCACAGTAAACTAATCTTAAAAGGGTACCTTCTGTGACCTACTTTACAGAGGCACAGTAGGCTAATCTAATAGGGAGGCAGAAGCCAAATACACTCTGGCTAGGCTTATAAATGCCCTAGGGCAGATAGCCTAGTATCTACCTATGAACCTATAAGTGATAAAGAAATGTGATACTTATAAATGGGATAAAGTACTTGCACGATATGAGTGTTGTGGAAAAAAGATGCATGCATTTGTTATATAACAAGAAAATGGAAGAAGATTATGCATTAGATGAATAAAAAAGATGTTTGTAGAAGAAAGGGTGGGGAGATAGAGGGTAAATATAAAAGAAAAAAGAATGAAAGAAATACAATTATTTAGTAAAGTTTTATGTGTTGATCACTTGTAAATAATTTTAAGTATGAATGTTAAAAAAATTACAGTGTAAATAATTCAAGAAAAAACTGCAGCCTTGTCTCATACCTTGTATAACTTTTGTAAAATTAAAAAGAAAACCACAAGTAATGGTGAAGCACTGTGTCACACAAAAACACTTTAATCCACTGGTTTAGCGCTTTCAGCCCAAAAATTAGGCCTTCATCAGAACAAACTGTTAAAAAACTGTTCCATTTTTATAGCATCATCAGTACACATCAAACCAATCAGATCTCAGTTTTCTTAAAACTTAATATAAAAAAATATATATGTATAAAATACATCCTAAATAATGCATGCATTTTTTAACAAGCATATAAAGTATTTACATTTATTGTAATAGGCTTTTCTTTTCAACACAATGTTATAGTTGACACCATTTTTAAGCCCTGGTGCCCTGCATGCATCCAAAAGAACCTGTCATTTGAACTATTTAAAATCTAGTTCCCCATCTCTGTCTCCATTGAAATCCACTGGAACATGATCTACAACTGTGAAAAGAAACTTAACACTGTCATTGTTATCCACACAGTTTAAAGTGTGCTTATAAAGAGCATTGTCCAACATTTTCTTTCTAATGGCATAATAATGTTCTTACATCCGGTTTTTAAGCTGCCTATTGGTCTTCCCAATATAAAACGAAAAACAGGTGGAGCATTTTGCCATGTATACCACAAAGGTAGATTTACAATTGAAAATGCCTGGAACATACCACACCTTGTTCTGGGTTACAGTATCAAATTCTAGTCCCTCTGAAATGTATTTACAAAATTGCAGCTTTTGCATTTAAAAGTACCTGTGTTACCTTGGGGCTTTTTTCTTGGTCTACTTTCTAACATTTCTTTGAAATTCCTTGCTCTTGTGTTAACAATTTAATTTTTTATAGTATAAAATGAAGGTAAAGGTTAATAAAGCACCTCTACTCTTTGGAGCTGCTACATGGTGCCAGACAGCAGCTACTGCAGCAAGGAAGTATTCAGAGATGGAGGAGAGATGGGAGAATGCTGACAATGAAATGGAACAAGAAAATACAGACGGCGTTGTGACTGCTATTTGTGAAGTTATGGTGACAATACTGCAAGAAGAAGGTTTAGATACACAGGTCTTGGTAGATTTAATGGCTTCCCTACAGTTGCACAATGTGAAATTGCTTGAACATGTATAGTACAAAAGAAAAGATGAAAGGCATAATGCTATTTTCCATTGGATAACATTAATGTTCGGGTTTCTAAGTGTGGGTGGGAATGGTTCACTTGTTTGGGAGATCTCACCCACAACAGAGAGGGCTCACTCCCCTGCAAATAAATAAATACATAAAACTGATTTTTTTTTTTTTTTATTCTTGGACTTTTTTTGTCCTTTCAGCATGTTGCTTGTGGCTTTCAGAAATTGATGTCTCATATTAGGAATCAGATTTAATGAATCAAGGCAATCCAAAAATGGGCAATGTTGTAAAACAGACTGACTTTTTTAATTTCTCCAAGTCTTTTGGGTTTCTAATACCATGACGGAAATAAACCCCATTCCTAAGTCAAAGTACGATTAAAGTTCATAAAATTAGTATTGTTTCAATCTTTGATGTCAGCCAGGAGTGCTCTTCACAGCACCCACGATGTGCCCAGTAATGACTCCTTTTGCAATTCATATGGGGTTACATGGATTGGTAACATATCTAAATACGACTGTAGATTCTTTTTATAAGACGCATTGCTCCTACTAGTATTGGAACTGTCTGGGTATCTTTCTTTCACATCGCTCTCATTTCTGCCTGCAAATCCTGATATTTTATGACTTTGTGTCTCTCTATATGCAAGACACTGTAGTCACTGGGTGACATGGCGGAGTGTTTGCTGGGGAAGCAGAGGAGAGCACTACAGTGGAATTATTAAAGGAAAGGAGATAATCTGGTGCATGTTTGGCTAGTGCTAGTGAAGATACTAGCTTTAAGGGCATGCACTTGCTAAAAGGTTTTCAACAGTAAAATAACTGAACGATTAATTTAGCAGAAACAGTAACAAAAAGAGGGTCCAGTGGTAAGAAGTATTAAGGAAAAGATAGATAGATATGAAGCACTTCACAGTATTATTGTACCTCTGGAAGTTAAATTACAGGATATTCATTTGGAAAACAGAAGATTTCTATGAGGTGACTTTTGAATCTTTTGCTCTGTTAAAGAAGTTTATGTGTGAGTGGAGAAATAAAAAATGGCTGTTTCATGTGAAGAATATTTTTTTTTTTCATAATTTAGCACTGCGAATGAAAAAAAAAATATTAAATTTAGAACAGCCGACAATGAAGAGACTGAACTAAAAAATATTTTTAACTGAATGTAAGGATGTGAATGAAATTAAAACAAATTTATGATGCAGGAAGTGTATGGACAGGGAGGATGGAAGGTTTGGATAACTTTAAGTATATGTGAAGGGTAGGTGAAACGTTTTAAATGTGATTAACATGAATGGAAAAATATGTACTGGGAGCAGCCAAAAGCATGCCTTTACTGTGTTGCAGAAAATAATTCAGTGCAGGAATGCATAAAGAAAAGATGCTGTCAGTATAGAGAAACAGGCCATACAGCTAGGAATTGTTTCCCTAGTTGTTGGGTATATAATGATTTAGGTCATTTTTTTGATGGGTTGTCCATTGATAGAAGAAAAAAGGGTAGAAGAAGAGAAAGGCACTTTTCATATAAAATAGTCTGAGCAAGATTTTGCAGCTACAGATGATGGGAGAGGAAGAAATGAGGTAGATAATGAAGCAGTGGTACACAAATATGTTTTACAGGATAAAATGTGGAAGAACAGCTACAAAATAAGTTTGATATGCTAAGTTGTGATAGGAGAGAAGAAGGGGACATAAAAACATGAAAAAAATGAGCATGGGAAAGTAAAATTCATTGGGAAAGATTGAGATGGAGAAAATAAATAGTTGCAACAACAAAGGATGCAAAAAAAAGGAAAGCCATCACGTTCCTGTGCTAGCAGTAAACGTAAACCATATTTGAAGTGAAGTTAGATGCTTGACTGTAACAGAATGGTGTAAAAAACAAACATGTACATTACCTGCTTGTTAGATTCAAGAAACATTAGAAAAGAGACAATAACAATTGTAACTGTATAGAAAAAGAACATTTTTTGATCAGCAGGAAATAAGATGTGTTCAGGCATAGCAGTTATGATAAAACGTGAGGAAGTAAAAATAATAGGTATGATACTGGTTATACTGAAAGATTTGTAGCACGTGATACAAAAAAAGAGAAAGAGTAGTAAGATTGTGTGTTACTTATGCATATATAAATACCTGACAGAGGGAAAATGTTTGAAGAGCTAAAAACGTTTTTGCTGGTGAATATGTCAGTGATTATAGTTTTATAGGTTACTAAGTTAACGGCTTAAGGGCCCTTACAAGCCTAGCCGATATAACCTGAGTTTACTTAATATATCGCCCCTAGGAACAAGAGAATGGCATGGATTTACGCCTGCATATTGAGTATCTTACAGATTACTGCTGTCCATAAGGGACATAAGCACTACCCCAGCTGTGAATTTGTGATTTCCCATCCATTGATTCAAACTGCATTTTAAGAGGGCCAGGGAAGGGCTCTGCTTAATGTAAATAGGAAGCCTGTTCCAAAGAAGGGGCAATCTCTGAGACACATATCTGTCTCTCCAGCATGTTTTGTTTGAGCAGTTAAGTTCAGATCCCTAGATCATGTGACCTCCTGCTGTTTGACTTGTGGATGTGCAACAGCTCCATCAGGGCTCGATTTGTGAGTGCCTTGTAGGTCAGGCATAGGTTACACCTTAATAGTTGGTAGGAATCAGAGTAAAGGTATAGGGCTTTTAGTCTGTCCATGTAGTTCATGTTGTTTGCACCCTGTATTTTCTTTCTTTGTGAAGAGCATCTGAGGTCGCTCCAGCTGCTGGAAGTGCCTAGTCAAGTACATGCCAAATGGTGCACTGTACTTGGTTATTAGTTTAATGAGGGTTGAGTACAGTGGGACTATAATTTCTTTGGGTATAGATGCCATACCTTTACTTATAAGTTGTGCCACATAAAAGGATTTCCTCACTTCTTCTTCTTTTGGCTTTTCCCGGTTAGGGGTCACCACAGTGGATCACCTGTCCGCTCATGATTGGCAGTGGAGTTTTTACAGTGTCGAGTTGCCAGCCCGGTGCCCAACCTTCCACAGAAGGCTCACACACACACACTCACACCTAGGGCCAATTTAGAGTGTCCAATCCACCTGCAGCATGTCTTTGGGATGTGGGAGGAAACCGGAGCACCCGGAGGAAACCCACGCGACCACAGGGAGGACATGCAGACTCTGCACAGAAGGCACCCCAGCCGAGGATTGAACCGTAGAACCTCTTGCTGTGAGGCGACAATGCTAACCACTGCACCACCGTGGCTGCCCACAAAAGGATTTCCTCACTACTGTGGACAAATTGCAGTCAAAGTTCAGACTACTATCTATCTGTGTACCTAGATGTCTCACCTCTGAGTCTACTCTAAGGGGTGTGCTATTGATGTTGCAATTTGCAGGGGTATTTGACTTCCCAAAGGGTATGATAATGCATTTTTTGCATTTAGTTTTAGGCCACGGTTCTGGCACCAATCATTTGTCTGTTCTAGACCCTCCTGAAGGATATCTGCAATGCTGAGGGATTCCGTGATTGCCCCCAGCTTGCTTCATTGACAAATTGTGTCATCCAGAGGTCTTCCACATTAGCCTTAACCTCAGAGAAGTATATTCTGAACTTGAATGGTCCCAGTACTGAGCTCTGTGGCACACCACTAGTAACTGGTTGTTGCTGATAAAATTACATATTACGATATGTCATTTACAGAAAAAAAAAAGGAAAGATAACTCAAGACTTAAAAGTTATGATACAAGTTGTTAAATGTGGTGATTCAATATTAAAGAAAAAAGAAACTGGATTTATTAGAAATGTACTTTTGAAACAGAAATAGATTATGCTTTATATTCAAACTATGGGAAAGAAATATTTGTAAGCATGAAACCTGCAGAATGTCATCAAATTAACCTCTCATGGAGACAGAGGAGTTTCTATCCACTTTCAGGGGCAGTGGCACCTCAACAGAGTCCCACAGTACAGTGTATGATATTGGGACAGAGCTGGACAGGCCCCAGAGGAAATCCCGTGGCAATGCCACAGGCATGTATGTATCTATTTCTGTGTATTAACACCTGTCAGTCCTCTACACCCCTTGGTCACTACCCAATTTAGTAAAGCTGTCTGACTTACAGTATACAGGTACAACAGGGGTTCACCATCCACAGCCATTTGCGCAAAGTATGCTGATAAAGGAGTACATGTTATCATGTTTATATCTGTAAAACGCAAGTGCAGTTATACTTCTGCCGCTGGATTGTGCTTACACTGAATATCTGTGTTTTGGTGTACTCACTGGGGATTCTTTATCCAGCAGCAGCACTGTGGAACTGCCCTTCACCTCACATTTGAGGAACTACAACCCCTGATAATGATGGTGAGGATGAATTGGCACAGTCAGAGGGTGCAGAGTATGTTGGGCACAGGGAATTTGACCACTGCATAGAGGTGTAGCTAGCTATTTTGACACCTGGTGCCATTCCCCGATCTGATGCCCCTCCACAACCCTAAGTTGGTGAGCCAAAAAGATCATCTTGAGTAGCAATAAATAAGTAACTAAAGTCTTCTTCCCTATACAGTACCAAAGAACTTCAGTTCTGAAGTCATGGGGGGCTCTTCTCTCCTTTTAAACTGCAGCAACTGCTTGCTGTATTTGTATCAAGCACCTGCTACAGTCCACAAACAGAGAAGTAAAGCTCTAAAAATGAGTAGCAGACCAATGTGAAATATTAAACAAACCAAACAGTCACACTATTTGCACTTTTGGCAGGGCAGTTCAACTCTACAATTCACAATTACAATGGATTACATGAGGAGAGAAACAATAGTGAATTCAGTTGTACTGGTAGACTTTTTTAATGTAGTGAGTGGTTTAACCATTGTATGAATTGCAGAGTTGAGAGGTCCTGCCAAAAGTGCAAATAATAGAGCACTACACCTCTTAATTTCTGAAGTCCATGGATTTGACTTTAAAAAAAGAAAAACTCTTTTTCTGTTTAAACTGTATCAAACAGCTTGCAACATTTTTGATAGCAGCTGCTACAATTTATGCCACTTATGGAGATCTAAAGTGTTTAATTTCAGTCTGCAAATGCAATGACAGTAAATACCAGCATTTAAATGTTGGCATCCCAGTTAAGACTGATTAGAGTCTGAGGACCGTCTCCTTTGTCCCACTCTAGCTATGTTACTGCCACCATGTTCCCATTACAGACCATGGACACAGTCTCTAGGCATGTGGACACTGGGACTACCCACATCTCATAGGGAGGACAGTTTAATGGGGATATCATTAATAAGGGAAGTGTACTGACCTCTAGGAAGACAGATGCTAGAATCTGCCCATAGCACTCATTGACAGAAAGGTACACATGGGTGCGGGTGGGGGTGGGGGGAATAATGGTGCTCAATGGAGATATGGTTACCACTTTCCCCCTTAGGTTGGTATGTCAGTTATCACAACCCAGAGTATGTGCAGGGCCATCATGGAGGCACAGACTAGTGCCACCACAACCATATCAGAGTTAGTGAGGGTGATCCAGGGTGTATGTGATGACCTTGTGAGTGAATTTCCTTATGTGTGATTGCTTAGAAAGACTCTTTCACACATTGGAATCTGCAATGTCTTCCCTGGCTCACCTGATAGGGCTGTCCATGATGATGGTCAACAGCTCCATCCACAGATAGTAACCAATATGGTCACAAACAACCAAGATCTTAGTCCCACAGTAGTAACACTTCCACAGCAATATCTGTTGTTGAGGTACCTACACCAAGGAGATTATGTCACTCTGGTTGTGGTAGTCCCCACAGTGGTGCATCTCATAGTGGATTTCTCTCAAGGTGATGCAGTACACCAACATCTAGCTAGAGTTATGGTAGATCTGGTACAACTCCTGGTAGCGCCAGCTCTCATGGAAGAGGGCATGCATGGGATGCTGAACCCTGATCCATACATGTCCGGAACCTGTCCAGTAGATTGAGTTGCAGTGCTGCAACTTCTGATGAGGTTGTGTCTCTGCAGACCCACACTCATACCATCACATCCCCAGGAACATCAAACACCTCCACTGATACTGACCCTTCTCAATGAGTGTTATGTTAAAGGCTACTCTCCACACCAGAACTCAAACTTCACAGAAAAACATGTTTTAGTTTCAGACTTCACAGCACCTGCACACTTCCCAGTGAAATACATTAACTCCTGTGCTTTCTTCCCCATCTGAGTAAATTATAACTATGCTGTGCCCTTTGTACCTTGTTACTTGAGTTAGCTATGTCTGATGCACAGTGTGGGCAGCCTATTCATGTCTATGTACGGCCTGGTGTTGGATGTGTATGCATCATTTTTACTGTAGTGTATCTGATTTACTGTTGTCTACCATGTTCTAAAGCTAGGTGCAATCTCCTGCTTATTTGCCACTGCCATGGCATACTGCACCTTCCTCCTTCTGGCATCATCCCCTGCTGCTGGATCCTTCATTGGCTCCTTTTCTGATGCAGCCTCCACTGCTTGGTATACTGGTGACTGCTGCACCTGTAAGTGCCCACTTTGCTGTAACTTATTCCTAAGTATGATGAGATGTAATGCTACACACACTGGTATTTTTCACATGTGCTAGGGTCATACACACTACAGGGTAGCACCAAATGAATCTAGACAATGAAAGCATGCCTTCACCAGTCTAAATACATGCCCAGTAGTGTTTCTTATTTTGATTGGGCACAGTAGTACCCCCTGGTCTGTCTGATTTTGTGGATTTCACATGGGTGTCAAGAGTCAAGATTCCTCAGCATATATGGTGTAACTAACAAAATGCTCTTGTGGGAAGTCAACTTTTGCAGCCCATTGGTATATTTCATAGGTTTGCAATATGTGGGATTTGTAATAGCTGCCTAGGTAGCCTGCACACACATTGCAGCTAATACCCTGGGCATTACAGACCACCTAGAAGATGGAGTGATACCCTCTGAAGTTCACATACTTCCTTCCCAGTTCACCAGGTGGGGACTTTATTTCAATGTGGGTACAGTATATGGCCGCCAGTGCTTCCAGGAAACAGGTTATATCATAGAATTCCCACATTGTGCTGGCTGTTTTCTTTGGGGTGCATGAGAACTACACATTTTCTCCAACATGCTGAAGAATGGCATTGACAAACTGATGGAGTATTCTAAAGGCAGATGCCTGAGATACCCCAACTGTATACCAAGCAGGTTGCTGAAAGGTCCCTGTAGCTAATATGCATAAAGCCACACATACCTTACTATCCATTTGGATTGATATTCCACAACTCCCACAGGGCTGCAGCTGAGGCTGACACATGTCCGCAGTTTCTTGGTTGGTGTCCCTATATACTCTGTACCAGTCCAGAATTTAGATGTCGTGAAGTCCATGAAGTGTTGAGGTCGATTAACTCAGAACCTCATGTACTGTTGGGCACAGCGCTGACAATGACAGACTCTTGCAGATACACATTTACTTATCATGCAACAACCCCTAACGTTATTTAGTGATTCCCCAAAACTGAACACAAGCATTCGACCAATTCAAATATTCTTCAGGTGCAGTTCCACTGGGCAGCATTTATACATTTATGATTCATCTTGTGTTGCTTCATTAACATACACAAAAAGATTGATTTTAATAATGTTGCTCATTACCATATCACAATGTGCCATTAGCATATCCTACACTTAACTGTGCTGCTTGGCCTGGCCCCTTCACTGAGTTTGTTTTTCGGAATCACACACACCTTGCAAGTGGCCACTCATAATGCAAATTCACTTCTACAATGTGGAAAAGTTTTCTGAAACCTAGTCATTGTCATTATTTAAAAAATAAGGAAGACGTTGCTTAGCTTTTAAAATAATGGCATTGTATGTCCAAATTTCCTGAGAAGTGTTATCTATTTTTTGTCATCTTACATTGCTAAGAAAGGCTTCCTAATGTTCTGTGTATGCCTGGGATGTGTACGTGGTGATGCTTGCACAGTACATAAATGGTAATTCAGTTTCTACCATTTTTCTTTTAAGGACAGAATATGAACAATGTTTAGGAACTCCGTAATAAAATCTTTATTTTATGTCTCATGTCTCCCAAAGGTAACTGCTAGATAATTTCTTATCTTTGAAAGGTGTCTGGCACTAAATTAAAGTTTTTGTCCAGATTACTTTAATGGTACTTGTGTTGTGTTCATTTTCCTAGAAAAATTGGTTAAAACTGGTTGTTTTCTTTTCTTTCTTTTTTAAAGATACAGGAATCTGCAAGTTTTCTAGTGTTTACATGAGGATGCCTGCAGACTCTTGAAGTCCTGCCAGTGATTTTCTTAATGTCTGACTTGGGGTGGAGGTGGTGTGGAAGATGTCCACTGATGGCTGTAGCTTTAATAGCTACAGTCAGATACATTTCTTCCTGTGCAGAATACTGTATTTATAATAGATGCAATAATTCCTCTGTCCAATTAGTTTTCTTGTTTCTGAATACTAATAACGTTTCATTGTGTAATGGGGGTTACCAAAAATTGATTTCTGTTTTTTGAGTTGTTCTGATTTCTGTTTTTTTTTATTTGCAGAACTATACTTCACTTTTTATATAGACCATTTACATATAATGTTGCAGCTGCTTCCTAATCTTTATTAGTCATATCTCTGTCTCAAATAATCTACCTTTCATTTGCATAATACATTGCTTGCTATAAGTTTATAATACTGGAGTATATTTCCATAGATGTATATCATATAGAATTATATATATATATATATATATATATATATATATATATATATATATATATATATATATATATATAATATTTAAACAGCATCTAAACATTCAGATCTTAAAATCATCAGCTCCACAAATAGGCAATGAAGAAATAATATATACCAACCTCAAAATAAACCAAAACAAAACCATCAACATAATTGGATGCTACTTCCCACCTGGCCAAAACATCCCTCCACTAGAAAACCTCCTCAGCTGGTCTACCCACCATCTCCCCCAAGAAACTATCATTTTAGGTGATTTCAATATTGACTGGCAATCCTGTTCTGGCAACAATCCAACCCATCATATAAACCTTCATGGCTTCACCCAACTAGTCTAGTCGCCAACCAGGATAAATAACAACTCCAGCAAGCACACTACCCTGGATTGGATACTAGTCAGTAAGAGCCCCCAGTCATATATAACAGGCTGCTTATCAGATAGCCCCAGTGATCTCTCCCCAAAATTCCTACTTAAAAAATACATATACCAAGCTAAACCTGTCATCTACCGTCAAATACATAAAAAAATAAACTTTAACCCACTCACATTCATCTCATCCCTCAAAGAATGTAACTGGTATCCCCTAAAGTACCTCAGTCTTGATGACGCAGTTGAATTTTTTAATACTACCTTCCTGAGCATCCTTAATTACCATGCCCCCATAAGACTTTCCAGAACGAAAGCACAACCCTCCCCATGGCTATAGAAAACCTCTAAGTCAGAAATGAAAAACAGGGATAAAGCCTGGGAGCACTGGTGCAAAACCAAAACCCCCTCAACTAGACAGAAATTCCTAGAACTACGCAATGGAGTTAAAAAGCTAATAAATCAGGACAAATTCCAATACTACCAATCTGCCCTAGACTCCTCCCAACATAGCCTCAAACAATTCTGGTCCTCCATAAACTCCATCCTCCACCCAGGTAAAGTCAGTACCCCTTCTCCTAACATCCCTCACTCCTCCAAAAATATTGCTACCTCATTCAACACACACTTCACACAAACCATACTATCACTAGCTAAACAACACAATCCCCCTCCCCTCCAACTCACACCTTCAACTAGTAATCTCCCCACTGCCTTCTCTTTTTCTCCTGTACCTACCTCCAACATAAAAAAAAACTTTTAATTTAAACCCACCAAATTAGCAATAGACAACCTCCCAAGTGAATACCTACAAATCACAGCTGATGCTCTGGCCTACCCAGTATCCATCTTGATTAACCGATCTCTGTCAGAAAGTTACGTTCCCACACTGTGGAAAGTATCACATATAATTCCCCTCCACAAAGGCGGCCCATCCACAGAACTAACCAATTACCTCCCCATAGCTATTCTCTCTCTACTCTCCAAAATACTAGAGGGATGCATACATTCTCAGGTCTCAGACTACCTCCTTACTAACAACCTCCTTTCCAATACTCAGCATGGTTTCCGACCAAACCATAGCATCACCACTGCCTTACTCTCTTTTACTAACACTATCCTTCAGCATAAAAACAATGGCTATCTCTCCTCTGCTACTTTCCTAGACCTATCTAAAGCATTTGACATGGTCCCACACAAACAACTCATCTCTTTCCTCAATAACCTATCCTTTTCTCAGTCAGTCACCAACTGGTTTCAGAGTTACCTGTCTGACTGCCAACAATCCGTTGTATGGCAGAATGACATATCTCCCCAACTACCTGTCTCCATAGGGGCTCCCCAAGGATCCATCCTTGGACCCCTACTCTTCTCTGTTTTCACCAATAATCTAGCCTCTGCCACCAAACATGGCACACTCATACAATACGCAGATGACTCAACCACAGCCCAGTCCCTACCCAAACTGCAAAATGTCACACAGGAAGCTTTTTCCTCTGTTGAAACTTGGTTATCCGATGCCCAATTAATACTCAACCCACAACAAAACTAAACTACTCATCTTCCAACCCACCAAACATACTCAAAACAACTCTCACTTTAACATCACAGCAAAAGACAACACCACTATATACCCAACTAAACACACCAAATTGTTAGGAGTGGAAATAGACAATAAACTAAAATTTGACATTCACATATCCATGACCATAAAAAAAGTCCACAAAAAACTAGGCGCGTTATACAGAAATAAGCAATTTCTCACCAAAGCAGCAAAGATTTCAATAGCAAATTCCCACCTTATCTCCACCCTACTTTATACCTTTCCAATATATACCAACCTAAGGCAATGTGATCTAAACAAGCTAGAGACCTGCTACAACAAAATCGCCAAATTTGCCACAGGGGCATCCTACCGTAGTCACCACTGTCTCTCACTTGCTGAACTGGGCTGGCTTGAACTCCCTCACCTCCTTCAGTGGTATCAACTATCACTCACCCACAAACTAGTAAACCATCCACTAAATGTCCCATCCCTCCAGAATCTACTTCAACCCTATCGCACCACCAGACCACTAAGATCCGGTAACAAAAATCACTTGCAGATCACTAAAGCCAATAGCTCTGCTGGTGAAGCACTATTCTCTTGCTCCATTGCCAAATTATGGAACTCCCTCCCACCCACAATTACCTCCGTACCATCATGCACCCACTTCAAAACTTTACTAAAAGCGCACCTAAAAACATGCTGGCTATGCCCTTGCAACTCCCACTGTAATACCACCCACCCCATCCAACCACTACCTTTCTTTCCACCCCACTAACTACCTTGATTATAGCAAGCTTAGATGCTCATAAGCCTAGTACTTTTTATACAGCAGGAACTTCTTATAGTAACATTTGTTAATGTCTGTTATGTACTTTGCAGATAAAGATTCTAGTTGTCTACTGATGTACTATGTTCTTCATCTGTAAATATGTTTGTAATTAATTGCTATGTTAAATTGTTAATCGCTATGTAATCCAGTGTAACTACTTTCTGTTTATTTTAATTGTGGAGCTTTTCTCCTCGGGCCTCAGCTGAAAATGGACCTACGTCCAGTCGGACACTCCCGGTCAACAAATGTAAATAAATAAATATACATGGAGATGTTTAATTGATATGTTTCAAAAACTGTTGCAGAACAACAATATTACATTAGTGCCTGTACTGTGAACTAGCAGTGCTATGATTTGATGCTCATTCTCTGAGGTATCAGATTAGTAATTCAGAAACAGCAACTGGACCTCTGTCTGCTGTCAGTCAGCACAGATAGAAGGAAGTGAGTGGTTCAGTGGACATTTTGGAGAAGATATTGTTGATGAGGGAGGCAGGGCAGAGCACAGTGATAAGACACACAGCTTGGTGGTAATGTGCATGTTACAAAGATCACATGTTGATACTGGAGATGGTGGTGATACTTATTGAAACGAGGTGCATCTCACGCCGGCTCTTTGCTTTTTATAGTATTACTGCTTTTTTGCCATGGGATCTGTGCAGTTTTGAGTTTGACTTGTATCCCTACTGCAGTACAACTCTCTTGAGCCCTTTCTCATCAACAAAATAGGGACAGTTAACATACTGCTTCTCTGGGAATTTAACCCTGCCAGGCAGTGGTTACCAGGTTCTTTATACCAGTGAGGATGGGGTCCAGCAGAAGGAAAGTGACCCTAGGCACGTACGCTGTTGCCCGAGAGGCAAGCTTTGAATGAATTAGGGCTTCTTTCCTTGTGTGCTGATGCCATGTTTTGTGGGCTGGGAGGACAATGAGGCATGGCCTTGAAAACATCCCTGCTCTTGGCCCTATGATGGCTATGCCTTCAAGATCATCCTTCTCACTCAGCCAAGCAACTGTCCTGTGCTCCAGCATCCATAGTAGCTTCAAAGAATAGCCTACCCCCACCTGAACTTTATCCGTTGCCCCTCCAGGAAAGGCAGGCAGGCAAAGCCTCATTCTTCTTTTCTCCACCCCATACCAGCTTCAGCACATGCCCAAGGCACCAGTCAAACTCAGGTCAGCTGGATCACAGTCAAGTCCTCTGTGCCAACTGAGTTATAATAACAGTGCATGAAATGCTGAGAGGAATTCTTAACTTTGTAAATGTCATTTGCAAGAATGCAACCTATATATGCTGTGTAGTTCTGTAGTATTATATGCAGAGGAGATATTATTTTATAGACAGACTAAATGTCAGGATAGCCGATGCACCCTGCATAGTAATACCATTGTAAATGATAGGTGGGAAATAGACTTTTTTTGCTTAGTTCATTTTTATTACAATTTTGCAATGAAAATAAAGGAATAGAAGGAAAAATAGGAACCCCATCAGCCAATTCAAAGAAATGTAGCAAAAATTCATTCTTATCAGCTTATTCAAGTAACTTACATTTTACATTTTTAAAATAGGGTGAGGGTTTCTTACAAAATCTGTCTACCTAATGCGTTTACAAGTATTCAACACTTTGAATTTCTACAGTCTTCATACATTGAATGTTAACTTCTCCTTGCTAAAATTTCTGCATCCGATTTAATATCATCTACATCATTTTTTTCTAAAATGTCTAACAATGCAGCTAACTGGGTCAATTATCATAATTTACACTTTCAAGGTTATACTGTATAAGTAAAAAATGAATTTCAACATTAGATATTGGGTTGACCAGTGTTATCTATTTCACCTTTGTTGGGATATATGGAATTTTTGCATACCTCTCAACTATATAGATTTTCGCAGAATGTCCAGACTTTTACATTAGATTTTTGGTCTGTTCCTCATAAAATCTGTGGGTTTTCTGGCAAATTATGCAAGAGTGAAGTCACTAAATAATGAAAATAATGACATATATTTGAGTTTCAGACTTCATATCCTTCAGAAAATGCATGCTAACATAAATCCTGTTATTCTAAGTTTATAAGAGCCTTTGTTCCCTCATTATTTTAGGCTTTGTCCAGAGTTCTTGTGTTAAGAGGTTGAGAGGTATGTATATCCGAGTAATAAATTTCCTTGTCCTACCGGTATGATCCAAACTTAACAGCAATGGCTGTTAACACTTACTGGGATGGGCATTAGCAAGGATGATTTGCTTAGATACAACTATATTATCTGATTAGAAGCTTTGAAAACATTGTTACATTTTCAGACAAAAATTTTCAGTGAAAGCATTTAAAAGTATGATTCTAACTACCTTGTACTATATCAGAGCATCTTTTGAAGTTGTTCAGGTATATAAAATGCTGTGCATAAGGACTTCCAAGGAGAGGCTGCTATTTTATGATGAAAGCTGAGAACATGAGTTTGATCTCTGTCTATGACTTTCAATTAAAAATTTTAAAAATTTAGTAGGGATGTCCTTTGAAAATCTAAGTGGTTATAAATAGTATAAAAATATCTATGTGAACTGTAAATGTACCTTTTAGTTTTGATCAACAGTAAAACTATTCATGTATTTTAGCCTGACGTGTTGAAATTCTGAAGACTTTAATTGCAATCCTTGAAAAAATGAGACTAATTGAAAATTAAGGAATTTATTTCTGTCGGAGGTTGTAGTACCTTTAAGTATTGCCCATCCCCCATTCTAAAAGAGAGCAATGCCCGTGTTTGTATATATAAATAGCTGTGGTGTGAAAGGGGCAACACCTATATCAGGTGTTACAAAGGTGCAACGTCTGGCAGAAATAATTAGTGTAAGAGTGAGAGGTCTCTTTTAGATTTGGTCCAAGAATAGAGTCACGAATTAGGAATATTCTTGTAAATAAATCAATATTATAATTTAAGAAATATTCATTGTACAGAGTGGTAATTTCTTATATATTTCAAATGGAAGGCTGTGAGGTCAAATCAAAGAGATTTATAATGTTTATGAGACATAATACATTTCACATCTGATGTTGTAACTGGCTGTACTAATTGTTCACCTATATTATGAGAAAGGGTCATTATAGTGCTGCTGTTAAGACAACCTGAGAGTAAGGTACCTTTGTGCATGTGTATCTTGTTTGGAATACAACACCTGAAGGTAGCACTTAAAGTAAGTTAATATGCCATCAGTATAAGTATCCAGGCTCTTAATTTCCATGTTGCATGTGCTTTTAATTTAATTTCTCTGAGAAGTCAACTTTAAACTGCTTGCTAAGTGCTTATAGGATCATAGGTGTTTACTAGGCTAATGACCACAAGGGCCGTTTCAAGCCTAGTCATGCATCCCAAATCTCTAATGAGTTCTGATACCCTTGATAAGTGTACGCATGGGACTGGGAGATGAACGATGTACTGGTTACCTGTTTGCATCAGAGACATAGGTGCCAAACCAGGGATGAATTTCCGGTTTCCCATGCAATTGTCCAAGTTGCATTTGAATTGCATTAGGAAGGAACTCTGCTTCACATGGATGGGGAGCCTGTTCCATAGACGGGGTAGTCTCTGGGATACATACCTATCTCTCCAGCAGGTCCTATTTATAGCACAGGCAAGGCTTAAGTCTTTAGAATGGGTAATTCTGGTACTGTTTGTTTTGTGGATATGCAAGAGATCCATCAGAGTGGGGTCTGACAATGCCCTGTACGCCAGGCACAGATCTCTTCTCAAAAGCCTGTAGGAGACAGAATACAGGGATAGGGCCTTGAGGCGGTCTGCATAGGACTTATTACTTATGCCCTGTATTCTTTTAGTGAAGAACCTCTGTGGATGTTCCAGTTGTTGGATATGCCTGGTTAGGTACATACTAAAGGGGGCATTGTACTCAACTATAGGTCTGATGAATACCAAATACAGTGGAACAATGACTTCCTTGGACTTAGATGCCATACCTTTATTTATAAGTTGTGCAACATAGAATGATTTCCTCACCACTGTAGACACGTGATGATCAAAGGCTAGATTACTATCTGTGTGTATCCCTAAGTCCCTGACTACTGGGACAACTCTAAGGGTTGTGTTGCCAACATGATAATTACCAGGGACGCATGACTTCCCAAAGGACACTATTATGCATTTCTTGGCATTTAGTTTTAGTCCATGACTCTGACACCAGTTGTTTGTGTCAGCTCCTCCTGGAGAACATTTGTGTCAGTGTGAGATTCAATGACAGCTCCTAATTTGCAATCATCTGCAAATTTATTCAGCCAGAGACCACTGATATTGGCCTTGACTTCTGAGAAGTAAATGCCAAAAAGGAGCAGTCCAAGGACTGATCCCTGAGGGACTCCACTTGTGACTGTCCTCTTTGTAGAGCTGGACTCCCAAATTCTAACTTCCTGGGTCCTGTCTGTGAGCTAGTTGGCTATCCACTGGGTAACACATGGGTTTGTACCTAACCTCTTGAGTTTGTCAACAATGCCTGAGTGGAGTATTGTGTCAAATGCCTTTGCCAGGTCAAGGTAGGCAGTGTGAACAATTTTGCCCTCATCCATTGCTTTGGTGACCTTCTCAAAGAAGTCCACCAGGTTGAGTAGGGATGATCTGGCCTTTACAAAACCAAACTGGGTTGAGTCTAGCATCTGGAGGTTTACTATATCTCTACTGATCATCTCCATGACCATTCTTTCCATGGCTTTACATATAAGACTAGTGAGACTTATGGGTCTGTAGTTTCCAGGGTCTGTAGAGGGCCCACCTTTGTGTAGTGGGATGACTGTTGCCTTTCTCCATTCATGAGGCATGAAGCCTGTTTGGAGGCTACAGTTAAATAGTAATTTCAAAGGCCCTGATAGGTCATGTTTCATGCTATTTAGAGGACATCCTGGGATACTGTCTGGGCCCACTGATGCAAGGTCTTAGAGAGTGCAATAAGGACCTGTTCCCTAGTGATAGTAGGAGAGTTATATTTGATATTTTCTGAGGGAAGGTCGAGGGGGAGAGTGGAGTAAAGTTACCACTGAATTTATCAGCCATGAGGTTTGCTATGTCTTCTGGCTCAGTATACGTGGCTCCATTTATAATGAGCTCTGCACACACTTGTGTATTGCCTTTGAGGTTGTGGACATAGCTAAAGAATATTTTGTGGTTGTCCTTAGCCTGGGAGACCAAACTTACCTCAAATTTGGCTTTGGTAGACTTTATTTGTTCTCTGAGATGTTTGTTTAGTTTAATGAGAGTGATTTTATCCTGCTGAGTGCTGCAACTCCTAATTTTTGCCATGATTTTCTTCCTCCTGTTATACACTCGACTGATTTTGTGATTCCACCAGGGTGGCTTGTTTCTTGAGTTAGTTCTGTACTTCTTCCTGGTGGGTACAGCTGCCTCTATGCAGCTATTAACATGCGTGTACAGGGTTTCTGTGAACAGTTCTGCATAGGCAGAAAGGTTCACAGGGTTTATAGGGGCTTGAAAGTTTGCCAGGTTCTCACTTAACAGGAGGAGGTTAGCCTTAGAATAGTTCCTGAATATTCCCGGTTTAGCTGGGGTCCAGGTTTTATTTTTACTTCAAAGAAGATAATTTTGTGGTCTGACCTTATCAGGGAAGGCATTACAGTAGGTTGTGTGCAGCACTCTCCCTTATTACTGAGGACCAGATCCAGTATGGTTGCACCCCTGGTTGGTGTATTGACTATCTGGTCCAGGGAGTTTGTGTTTACAAAATCCAGGAATCTCTGTGCTTGTATGTTTGATGTCATATAGGATTCCCAGTTAATAATGGGGTAATTAAAGTCACCCATGAATATGGTATTAGGTTGGATGGTTAGTGTTTCTAATGAGTTTAAATACATAGTATGGGTTTCCTGGGTCATAGAGGGGGACCTATAGCTTGCAAGGAAGTGGTATGGGATTATACCTATGGTGATTTGAACATGGATCAGCTCAAGTGCATTGTCCTGTTTGACCAGCCTTGAAGTATATTTATTTTTGATGTAAATAGAGACACCACCACCTTTAGTCCCTGCCTGTGAAGTAGCTGATCTAAATGTGTGGAAGGCATTATAACCCTGCACTGTTGGTGTGTTGTCTGTGGCTTTAAACTACATCTCTGAGACCACACAGACATCAGCATTCTCTAGGGTAAAGAGAGCTTCCAGGGAGTGGAGTTTTTTTTATTTAGGCTCCTAGCACTGAGCAGTAATATCTTTAGATTTTCTTGGTTTTGATTTGCTATGTCGGAAGTACTTTCAGTTTGGCATTGCCTAAAAAAGGCACTATTGGGAAGATAATGTTTTAGCTAATATTCAAAAGCGTTGAGAGGCGCAGACCATCCCTGGCAAAGCAGCGTGGTCTGTTGACCATCACCTTCCATCCTGACAAATATTGCACCCCCTTAGAATGACACCAGAAACTAAGCCAATTACTAAAGTCAATCATCTTTTGTTTGTATTGCGGCATCATCCTTGGAGAAGGTAAAATGCTGCTCAATGCCAGGCTCATACCAGCCAGAGACACATATTCCGAAAGCTCTATGATGTCTCTCTTCATATAGTGTAGGCAGGTATGTCTCAGGTTTATTTACTCTCACATGGACTATGACTCTTAGGGGGACATTGTACAGGTCCACTATGCAATCCCGAAATACTGAAATCCCGAATTTCAGTATTTCGAAATTACATAGCCGAAAACACTAAATTCCGAAACCCGCAGAAGCGTGAAATTCAAAATCCCTAAGCTAGGAGATGTTGAATTAGTGCTCCTGGTGGTGCAGTGTGTGAATGGATGGGTGGAAGTTTAGGTATGTATGTATGTGTAAGTGTGTTGGTTAGAGGCTTTAGTGTGTGCAAGTGTGTGTTGTGACTGTGATGTTTGTATGTGTGAGGGACTGTAAAATGTGTGGGTGTGAGTTTCATTTGTGTATCTGTTTGTAGGATATCGGAGTTAGAATATTTAAGTAGGGGTGTGTGGGGGGTTTCCCCCCACATGGGGGGGTGAAGGGGGCCTTGCCTCTCTGCTTATCTGTAGTGTAGGATCATATATTTGATTGTGGGGGAAAGTTGTGTGTATGTGTGTGCTGTATGTGAAGTGGACGTTTGGGATTTTAAATTTCGTAGTTATGGGGTTTCGGGATTTCATATTTTAGTAGTATTTTCAGCTATGTAATTTCAAAATACTGAAATTCAGGATTTCAGTATTACATAGTGGACCCCATTGTACATAAATGAGCTCTTAATTTTAAAACAGCTGTAGCTGTTCTTTTCTATAAAGTATTGTGCTATATTTTATACTACTTTGGAAATTGTTATACATGTATTTAATTGTGTTTTTAATTATAAATTTGTTAATAGGAAAGTACACTGGTGAATTGACCCTTCCCAGACGTGACCCAGCTTTGTGGCATACAAAGCAGATATTGTACATGCAACTTAAATCGATGTATAGAAGTAAAATACAAAACATATAAAAAGGTAAAGCAGCAGACAAAAATTAAATATGGCATTGTATATAGTAATGAAAATTGAGATATACATGTTATATATATACCCATATGATTATATATACAACTGTGCAATAAAAGAATAGTATTTTCAAGGCTATCAGGTTGTATACATTTTTAGATTTTAGATAAGAGGGAGGAAAGAACTATCATGCTATTGTGGTTTTCAAAGCAGTGGTATTATATAGAATCAAAATTACATGTCTTAAGGTCATTTTTGAAAACTGTAATGCTAGGGTTATTACATACATTTGAAGGAAGAAGAAATCAAAACAGTTGCAGCTAGCTTATTGAAGGCCTTAACAGTGCAATTTAATGTAAAGAATAGACACTGCAAGGTAAAGGTGCTGGAGTCAAGTGTTTTCTTTGTGAGAAGTGAGTTTGTGTGTGTGTGTGTGTGTGTGTGTGTGTGTGTGTGTGTGTGTGTGTGTGTGTGTGTGTGTGTGTGTGTGTGTGCTGAGGAGTTAGGTTCAATGGAGTGCTCTACTGAATGTTAAATTAATGACAGCATATTTTATTGAGAGTCGTATGTGTTCTTTGAGTTGATAGCTGTGATCTCCTTCTCCCAATGTCCTTAAATGGCATGGGCCTAGGAAACTTAATGGGTCTATAGGGGATGGAGATTTGATGGTCGTAGATATAAGTGGGACCACAAAGTCATTAAAACTATATTATAATTATAATCCAACTTTAAGAAAGACTAGCACAGCATCTCTTGATGCTTGTAAAATCCTGCAAACAAGTACTGTTGGTTCTCATGCATGTGTGATTTTATGAGTAAGATTAATGAAGTGACCAGCGTCAGCATTATAAAGCCTATTTCCAAAATCATATGGCTTGGTAGAGGGTATATGAGATAGCTAAGTAAATCAGTAGAAGGGATCAAGTTATGAGCTGTGCTAAGGCAGGTAACTGGTGTAATATATCAAGCCACATCCTTGGTACACTGCTGAAGAGGTGTATATTTTGAATGGGATCTTATGCAGCTCATTATAACAAGAGAAGTGGGTATTTGTGCTTAGCATGCTCTACGTGGGCTATGGATACTGCAGAGCAGGTGACTTGGGTGATCATGGCTGAAAACAGTCAGCAACCTGCATGGCAGAATGCTTTGGAGAAGGGAAGGAGTAGATGATTGCTGACCTCACAGTTGAGAGGGATCACTTACTGACCCACCATGGAGGAGTTAGTGGTAGGTTCTGACTGGCATATATTGCTAGACAGAAGTTAAGTGCTGTCAGGATGGGTAAGCTGGGAGGCAGACATGGGATAGCAGGGGGATCTGATCCCTGTCAGAATGGATGAGGTAGAGGAACATGGCTCTGATTACTGACAGGACAGATAAGGGAAAGTCACCTGTACTCTAATCACTGACTGCAAGTAGTAGGGGTAGCAGGGGGTCAGATCTCTGACAGGATGAATCAGGGGGAGGCAGATGTGCTCAGAGTGCCACAAAGATGTACAGTGACTTGGAATAAGGTCTCTTATAACTGTTGAAATGCATATGGAATTGGGGAGTTTTGCTGGTTTCTACACTGATCACAGTGCATTGACCATTTCAAGTCTGAGCAGTATTGGAGGGGGCTAAGGCAGCAATCACCTGAGTGTGTGTGTGTGTGTGTGTGTGTGTGTGTGTGTGTGTGTGTGTGTGTGTGTGTGTATAGATATGTGAGGGACATAGGTGGTAATCCCTATTACTATGTGTATGGAGGCTGTAGTTACTGATCATTGTAAGTTTGTGTATGTTTGTGTGTGTGTGTGTGTGTGTGTATGTGTGTGTGTATGTGTGTGTGTGTGTGTGTGTGTGTGTGTGTGTGTGTGTGTGTGTGTGTGTGTATAAATGTGAGGGGCATGTGTGTGTGTGTGTGTGTGTGTGTGTGTGTGCGTGTCTGTGTGTGTGTATAGACATGTGAGGGGCGTAGTTGATAATCCCTATTATTATGTGTATGGAGGCTGTAGTTACTGATCATTGTTAGTTTGTGTGTGTTTGTATGTGGGTGGTCTTTTGATGATTATACAATTCCCCATTTTTTATTGTTTATAGATGAGTGGATACACATGCCCATCTTTCTTTTGCTATTATATGGATTTGTAAAGCCATTGCAATTTCTCTGTTAAAGGCTTCTATTTTGATATTCTAAATTCTGGTTATTGACATGACTAAACCAAATTTGTAATATCTCCACCTTTAAACCATCACTGGAGCTAATTGTTAACTTGCTGAATAGTAATAGTATAATGTATACATTTCCATTAATTACTTAGACACATCTCTTTTCCTTAAGTATAATGTTGACTGTCTATCCAACACTCATTTCAATATGTTAATGTCAATACATTTTCTTAGCAGTAGCAGTATGTTTATAAGGCTGGGCAGTGCAGGACAGTGAGCTGGGCTCACAGTGGCAGCATGTTTATAAGGCTGGGCAGTGCAGGACAGTGAGCTGGGCTCACAGTGACAGTATGTTTATAAAGCTGGGCAGTGCAGGACAGTGAGCTGGGCTCACAGTGGCAGTATGTTTATAAGGCTAGGCAGTGCAGGACAGTGAGCTGGGCTCACAGTGTCAGTATGTTTATATGGCTGGGCAGTGCAGGACAGTGAGCTGGGATCACAGTGGTTGTATGATTATAAGGCTGGGCAGTGCAGGACAGTGAGCTGGGCTCACAGTGGCAGTATGTTTGTAAGGCTGGGCAGTGCAGGACAGTGAGCTAGGCTCACAGTGGCAGTATGTTTGTAAGGCTGGGCAGTGCAGGACAGTGAGCTGGGCTGACAGTGGCAGTATGTTTATAAGGCCAGGCAGTGCAGGACAGTGAGCTGGGCTCACAGTGGCAGTATGTTTATAAGGCTGGGCAGTGCAGGACAGTGAGCTGGGCTCACAGTGGCAGTATGTTTATAAGGCTAGGCAGTGCAGGACAGTGAGCTGGGCTCACAGTGGCAGTATGTTTATAAGGCTGGGCAGTGCAGGACAGTGGGCTGGGCTGACAGTGGCAGTATGTTTATAAGGCTGGGCAATGCAAGACAGTGAGTTTGGCTCACAGTGGCAGTATGTTTCTAAGGCTGGGCAGAGCAGGACAGTGAGCAGGGATCACAGTGGCAGTATGTTTATAAGGCTGGGGAGTGCAGGACAGTGAGCTGGGCTCACAGTGGCGGAATGTTTATAAGGCTGGGCTGTGCAGGAGAGAGAGTTGGGCTGACAGTGGCAGTATGTTTATAAGACTGGGCAGTGCAGGATAGTGAGCTGGGCTGACAGTGTCAGTATGTTTATAAGGCTGGGCAGTGTAGGACAGTGAGCTGGGCTGACAGTGGCAGTATGTTTATAAGGCTCGGGAGTGCAGGACAGTGAGCTGGGCTGACAGTGGTAGTATGTTTATAAGGCTGGGTAGTGCAGGACAGTGAGCTGGGCTCACAGTGGCAGTATGTTTATAAGGCTGGGCAGTGCAGGAGAGTGAGCTGGACTGAAGGATGAAGCAGACCTTTTAACATATTTTGTTTTGACCAAAATGTCTAAATGCAAATAATTCCATTTGATAGTGTGTAATAAAATAATTATTGGCTTTTTGGTAGCAGAAGAGAACTGAGATCCATTTCTTTGCTGAAATAATTTCACACAGTTGTTTTGCTAAAAGTGTCACTCATCAGTAGCTTATTTTTAGATATTTTTAGCCTCCACTAAAGATGAACACCAGGCATTGCTAGTGCCCCTCCTCTCTCTGTACTCACTGAGTACCTGAAGCCAAATGTAAAATTAAATTGAAAGGATGGTTGTACAGTGATTAGTTGTGGCTGCTACAACCATGAACTGGGTTTAAGCTGGCATAGAAAATTAATGCATTTCTCAGATCTGCTAACTTTTCCACTTATAATTTACTATTTCAGTTTGCAGCCACCACTTTTAGAACTGATGACTGATTGGCTTTCTGACTTGCTTCTTCAAGGGTGCCTGTTGTAATTAGATTTCCTTTCTGGCTGCTTTTTTCTGCTCTTTCTGCTACCTGTTTTCACATTCTTTCCCATTTTGTAGCTTTTATTTTGTACAGTTTGATCACCAGACCCGACATGCTAACAAGCACTTATCAGATGCTGCTTAATTGCAGCTGCCTGCACAAGAAAAAATGTAGGAATAGTTCATATCCTCAAACAACATAAGTTTTCTTATTATGGGGCAAGTCCTTCCATCCCCATGTACTGCGAACCACCGAAGTACCACCTACTAATATATAATAACTTTAAGGTTGCTGTACCTCAGACTTTTTGGAATAGCTACATCTGGAATCTTCTATTGTAAAATCTAATGTTTACACAGAAAATGTCAATGGAATAACTGTTAAACTGTTTCAAAGATATGACATGGTACCACTGAAAACACAGTATTGAAGTACAGTGTTGCAGAAGTCAATATTACTTCTTTGCACTGCTTGTTTCTCTGGTTCAGTTCCCTGGAAGAGTTTTCATGAGAAACTTTCATTTTTTGATGAATCTCAAAGACATGCAGTAGGTGAATTGATAATCCCCTAAACTGCCATTAGGGGTGTGTGTGTGTGTGTGTGTGTGTGTGTGTGTGTGTGTGTGTGTGTGTGTGTGTGTGTGTGTGTGTGTGTGTGTGTGTGTGTGTGTGTGTGTACCCAAAAAGAATCATCAGCCTTATCCCAGTGCTTGCTGTGATCTTGAACAGGATAAAGTATATATATATATATATATATATATATATATATATATATATATATATATATATATATATATATATATATATATATGGGATCTGTACAGATCACCGGATGCACTTTCCACCGAATGATTATTGGTGGGGCATATTTACGCGAAAGTGCTTTTCACCGAAAAAGCACTTTCGCATAAGTATGCCTGTTCCGGAGATCGTACTATGGTGCGGGTAATGGAAAATTCTCTTTTCCCCACTGTAGTGTGATCTTGGAGTGAGAATATTAAAGTAGGGGGGTATGGGGGGCATAACGCACTTTAATGAAAGCGCTTTTCGTTGAAAAGCGCTTTCCTTAAAATGTGTTTGGTGATAATGGATTTGGGCTTTTGCACTTTCGTGCAAAAGTCCTAGATCCATATAAATATATATATTTGTGACCTTAATCTTTCAGTCACTACCCAAAGCTCATGACCACAAGTGAGGAGCGAAACATGCACTGGTTAGGAAATAGAGAGGTTCATCCTATGACTCAGCTCTTGCTTCAAAATCATAGTACTGTTCAAAGCCAGCAATACCTAGGGTACTGCACACATCTGTTGGTCAGTTTTCTGACTGTCCTCTACCTCACTCACAAACAAGACTTCAAGATACTTAAACTCCTTTTTCTAGAATAGCTGCTGCCCCCTCACCTGCAGATAACAATCTATTCTTTTCTGGGAGGTCACCTGCAGATAACAATCTATTCTTTTCTGGGAGGGTATCATGACCTGTAATTGGGAAGTGCTGATTTTCATCCTAGATGCTTCCAACTCAGCACAGAATCAGTTCACAGCATGCTAGTAACTGGAATCACTTGATATTGACAATAAAGATGCAAACCTCATGCTACCAAACTGGATACTCTCCAGATCTTGGCTGTGCCTCGGTTTCTTTTCTTGGAAAATCACAGACAGGTAAGGAACAACATACACCCTTGGCAGAGTGTCATGCTCACCTTGAATGTATTTGACTTATATCTAAAGATGCAGGCACAACTCTCACTCCTCAAGTGCACTTGCCAAATGGCATGAAGGCATGCCCCCAGGAGCCTATGCTGTTGTAAAAGATTCCACAAGACCTGCCAAGGTACACAGTCATCTGCTTTTTCTAAGTGCATAAAACACTTGTTAACAGTATTGGTAAACTCCCATGACCATACTTCTCAACTGCACAGATTTTTGCAGAATGTCCACAATTCTGCCTCTTATTTTTGGTTTGTTTCTCATAAAATCTGTGTTTTTCTCACAAATCACTGGGATGATCTGAGGACTGAAGTTACCAAATAATGACATAAATTTGAGTTTTGGACTTCGTATTCTTCAGAAAAATGCATACTGAGACAAATCCTGTCATTCTATCTACTTTCTAAGTTTATAACAGCAGTATTTAAAATCTGTCCCTGTTATTGGGCTTTAATCACCCTGTTATGTCAGGCTTCATCCAAATTTCTTGCTCTAGCAGGTTGAGGGGTATGCCCATGACCACTCCAAAATCTCTGCAATCAAGGATAAAAAATAGTATATTAATTCACAGTCGAATGTAATCTCATTGCTTCTCCTGAATCAGAGGTTTGCCTGTTGGACAAATCTCCTTTTTAGCACTCAGGCATATGCTTCACCAGGGGAGGTTAATGATTTCGCTATAACTGGAACATACCCTCTGAGCCCCCTTTCTGAAAACTGGGACCACTACCCCCATTTGCCAGTTCAGATGAGCTTAGCTTTGGTTGCTCACTCACATACTCCTCTGCCTGGCCATTCAGCACCCATGTCACTAGTTAAACACAACTCATCTGGGATACAGCAATATTTTATTCCTCTTTGCCACAGGGCATGTTCAGACAATAGATTTGCTGTGCAGATGGCCACCATGTTCAAACTGTGCTGAGGATGCAGCTGAGGTGCAAAAAGGTAATGAGTCTGACAGGGTCTTCCTGGAGGAAGGATTATGGCCCCTTAACGGCAGGTATTCTGACTGCATTTCCTAAGGTGGCTCAGCAACAGTTGGAGCAGATGATGGAGGCTGTGGTGGAGAGAACATTGAGCATATATATGCCTTGTGTGAACACAGTCTTCTGAAGCAAACTCCCGCTTCACTTGACTGGCTAGCTCCTGCTGTCATGTCACTGGGGGGTGGCATATACCACCTGCCAGCCTGATCTATGTGGGGATGGAGCCCTGTAATGTCCAGTGGGCCAGAATGGGAGATGACACCTTGTTTTGTCATACCTCACATTATCCCCAGCCATTTATGTACCCTTCCTTTTGTATTACACCCCATACCCTGTGCATTGCCTGACCCTCCCCCTCAACATTTGTCTATCCTTCTGTTTTCTTTATATTGCATTTATTTCCATCCTTTTGTATGTACCTCCAACCTTATGTCTGTGATGTTCTCTGTTTGTCTGTCTAATCCAACACACTATCCTATGCCCTCCTCCCTTTATTACTCTGCTTTCCATTTCACTATTCCTTATCTTATCTTTTCTCAAAAAACATGGGCCCTATTCCCACAAAAAAGTCAACCTCCTTCCCCTGCATCTTGCACCCTCCTCCATGTTGTCTTTGTGTGCAGTTGTCTGCTTGCTCTTCCCATTCTCCATCTTTCCTGAATGCGCCTTCCCTTCCCTTTTAGGAATCTAGCAGGTGATGTCTACATGTATGGACACCACAGCTGTGCTGCAGCAAATAATGTAAAGCCACTTAGCTGCAGCACTTGGTGCTGTTATGCTGATGGACACAGTAACAGTTGCAACCTAGGTGCTACAAACGCTGCTTTATATTGCAATATATTGCTCTGAGTCCACAATTTCTGTTTTTGAATGATTGCACTATCTAGCATACAAGTACTTTGTGGATTGTGTTTTGTCACATCTGTGTATACATTTCACTGTATAGCTTTGTCTGCTTGTATGGATTCCCTGCATTATCTAGGTCTGCTTCCACACTTGCTTCATGCGTCATCTACATGCCATGAAGTGCAGCTCTCCGCACAGAAAACCTGCATGTTTTCACTTGGATATTCAAGGTCTTCCTCTGACACCATGTAGTGCTACTTATCAGTGCAAAATTTGTGCAGAAGTGCAGTGGATCTCTGTGAATCCAAGGCACTGTCCCAACCTTCTAGTATTCCATCAATTAATTTGTTTGTTTAACTTACTGTGTGGACTGGCTAGTCCAAGAACCCTTTCCAGCTACAACTTGAGCCAAAGCCAGCAGAAGGCAAAGGTGCAAAATTACAAATATTATGTGAAATGCATAATGCAGAGATGTAAAAGGCAGCAAACAGTAACTATTTTCATACATGCAGCAACAAGAAATATCAGTTCTAATTATACATAGTCATGTAGTCATACTCTGACTGTAGGAGTAGAAAGTTACAATTTCAGACAGACAGCTATGACATGATAATGGAACAGATAAACTGCATTAATCAAATAGCACCCTTATTTAGATCATTTCCATTATATTTTGTGAGCCTTAGTTTTCACTGTTGTTTTAGTAAAAAGTTAATTCCTCTGCTAAGCTGAAACTGTGGCCTGTTTTCCATGTTTCTTCAAAAGGCACAGAACGTCAGTGCTTAGTGTGTGTGGGAGTGCATTCTGCAGAATTTGAGCAGCTTTCAGAACAGCTCAGAATGTTGGCAACCAAATATACAAGACAGTTTTAAATCAAATGATGATCATGGGATGGCAGACATGTGAGAAGCTGGAATTGAAAAGTGTATGGAGACGATATTCAATTAAGTGGTTATCATGGATTAACCACGTAGATACATTAATAGATCCTTAACGATTATATGTAGTAGGATGTCTGGGAAGGAGATAATTAATAAAGCAACATCTGGGACACTTTTTCTTTTTCCTAACATGACCCAGACTTGCCCCCCATCGGATAAAGGTCTGAAATGTGCCAGGATGCTGTAGTATGCGAAGTATGCAAAGCAAAGCATTCATAATTTGTGTATTTGCATGTTGTCTGGGTTTTCTGCAGCTGTGCATATACGTGAATTTGCAATGCTAAGATTGACCCTAGGGTGTGCGTGTGTGTGTGTGTGTCTGTGTGTGTGTCTGTGTGTGTGTGTGTGTGTGTGTGTGTGTGTGTGTGTGTGTGTGTGTGTGTGTCTGGACCATATAGCTGTGCCAATGGGGAGTCTTATTGGGGACCTGGAGAGCAAGAGAGTGACCAGCCCTGGACTGACTGTGATCTCTGTGTGCTCTTAAGGGAAATTGCACTTCCCTTGCTCTCCAGGTCTCCAATAAGACTCCACACTGGCACAGCTATAGGGTCCAGGTCTCAGCTTAGTGGGCATGCTAAAACCTCTAGCACCTTCTCTGTCCAACCAGTGCTTCATGTCCCTGCCCAAGTAGCTCACACACACACACACACACACACACACACACACACACACACACACACACACACACACACACACACACACACACACACACACACACACACACACACACACACACACACACACACACACACATATACACACACACACACTTTGAGAAGACTTTATACAACCACGCAGACACTCCTGGGGAAGGCCGGCACAGTTTCTCCAGCTGTGCCCCTTTCTCCCAGACTATACGGTAGTTCCACTTGCAACCACCCACTAATACTTATCAGCTACTCAAAGGCCCTTAAAAGGGTGTCCAATTATTACTGTGCAATATTATTAGCCAATTGGTAGTATGACTAAACAGTCAAGGCTTATTAGAGTGCCTTAGTACACGATCCTTATTATACATGCAATGTACTCTTAGAGCTTAACTTATCTCTACACAAAACAGCCACAGTTGAAAGGTTTTAAAATATTTAATATTAAATAATTAAAACCACAAGACAATACTTTCTACTACACAGTGCTAGTCAAGAGTTCAGAGATCACACAGAAATACTTACAATAACTCAGTAGTACAGTTCTGACATCACAGAAAAACACAGTCTATTCTTTCTAGTTTCTAGCTATTTCTAAAAGAAAACACAAGTCTAAGATAACTTACATATGAGCAAGGCAGGGCTGTGAGTTGGATAGTCAAGACAAAAAGGTTACCTATTATATTCTCAAAAGCCGACAATGTCAAGTCCGACATTGTCGACATGAGAATAGCAAAAGTGCAGAACGTCGAACGGGTAAACAGAAATCTCTGTAAGGGGATATTTCCGTTTACTTCAATGTAGTGCAGTCTTGGAATTGGTATATTTAGGTAGTGAGGGGTGTAGGGTGAGCAGCCCCCCATGTGGGGGGTGCAGGGAGGCTTGCTCCCCTGCCTGCACTCTTTAGATTTTCTTTTTTTTTTAATTTATTTTTTTCTGAACATTTGAACATTTAATGGTTCGATCATTAAAGGTCGACCTTTAGTGATTTGAACCATCAAACTTTCAATGTTCTAATATAGACCCAGACAAAAATGTTTAATGCCTTCTGATTCTCTCTATTTAAATTGCTATTGCAGTCTTTATTCCCATTACATCATTTTTTTACACTTTCCTGGTGTTCCCAGGCTGACAGAAACAGCATTTACATTCTTTTACAGCTAGGCAGAAACCAGAGCAATAAAGGACATTCCACATGTAAATTCTGGTTATTAACTTTAGCCTTAAAACAAGGGTCTATATCATAGGTTGGTACTAGGCTATCGGCCCTAGGGCCTATACAAGCTTAGCCATAACAACTCCCTGGCTATTTCTTCCCACACTATTTACTTCCCTGGACCCCTTTGTCTAGCAGGACGACTGACATGATCCCCGGGTGAATTTCCTTTCTTCCATCCAATCATCAAGGTTCCTTTTGAAGAGGGCCAAAGAGGCGCTCTGTTTGACATGTATGGGCAGTCTATTCCAGAGTCTGGGGAGTCTCTGGGTCAGGAACCTATGTTTCCAACATGTTTTGTTTATTATGATGACAAGGTTTAGATCCCTGGACCATGTGGCTCTGAGGGATTGGGATTTCTTTAAGTGTAGCATGTCCAACAGTTTGACATGGCCTTGTATGTTAAGCAGAGATCGCCTCGGAGTAGACGATATGCGACAGAGTATAGCTGGAGTTTTTTAAGGCGGTCAGCATAGGGCATCTGCTTTAGGCCTGTGATTCTTTTACTGAGGTATTTCTGCAGCCTTTCCAGTTGTTGCAGATGTCTTGAGAGGTACATACCAAATGGGGCATTGTATTCTATAATGGGTCTAATGAGGGATGAGTACAGTGGGACAATGACCTCCTTTTTTCTGGATGAAAAGCCCTTAGTGATGAGGTGTGCCACATAGAAGGATTTCCTGACTGTTGTGGCGATGTGGTTATTGAAGGTGAGACCATTGTCCACCTGTGTCCCTAGGTCTCTTATCACACTTTTGGTGTTTAGTGTACTGCCAACTATGTGGTAATTCATGGGTACATGTTTTTTTCCCAAAGGGGATAACTATACATTTCTTGGCATTGAGCTTGAGCCCATGGCTCTGACACCAAGCATCTGTTTCTGTAAGGCCCTTTTGTAGAGTATCCACATCATTTGGGGATTCAATAATGGCTCCCAGTTTGCAGTCATCTGCAAACTTTGTTCACCAGAGTCCCTTAGTGTTGGCCTATACTTCAGATAAGTAGATGCCAAACAAGAGAGGTCCCAAGACTGAACCCTGAGGTACTTCACTTGTCACTTGTCTGGAGCTGGATTTGGAGTCAGCTACTTTTACAGTGTGGGTTCTGTTAGTAAGCCAGTTGGCAACCCATCAAGTGATGTAGGGATTAATGCCCAGCTTTTTAAGTTTATCTATGATTTCAGAGTGGGGGATGGTGTCAAAGGCCTTGATGAGGTCCAGATAGGCTGTGTGGACTGCCTTACCCTCATCCACGGCCCTGGAGACTGATTCAGAGAAGTCAATCAGGTTCAGGAGACAAGATCGGCCCTTCACAATCCCAAACTGGGTGGGGTCCAATGTGTTTGTTTATAAGTTCCATGATAATACCTTCCATGGCCTTGTAGATCAGGCTCTTCAGACTGATGGGGTGGTAGTTTCTGGGATCCAAGGTGGATCCCCCCTTGTGGAGTGGGATAACTGTAGCTGTGCACCACTCAGTGGGCATGAAGCCTGAGGTGAAGGTATGATTAAACATGACACTTAGGTGAGGTGCCACTTCATTTTGTAGTTCATGTAGTACACTGCCCAGGATGTCATCTGGTCCCATGGATGCTGTATTCTTAGCTTTGTAGAGTGAGTTTTTTACCCATGTGGCCGTTATTACCGGAATTTGGCTATCTTCTGGTATTGAGATGGGCCATTTAGGGGGTGAGAGGGGGTGAAGTTGGCACTGAATTAATCTGCCAGGATATTGCCAATATCCTTGAGATCAGTATATTTAATTCCATTCTGTTGTAGCTCAGTGCAGATTTGAGCATTGCCATTTAGATTCTTGACATAGTTATAGAATGCCTTGTGGTTGTCTTTAGAATCTTTGGCAATTTTATTTTCGTACCTTGCTTTGGAGGATTTTATGAGGGATCTCAGCTTCTTACTGTGGCTGGTAAGGGAGTTTTTTGCATCCTGGGATTTTCCTCTTTTCTGCAACAGTTTCTTCCTTTTGTTGTAAAGTTTGTTTATGGCAGGGGACCACCAGATTGACTTCATTTTTTTGGAGGAGAGCATCTTGGTTCTATTTGGGATGGCATAATTCATGCATGAGTGGATGTGCCCGTACAGTGCCTTAGTGTTGGACTCAGCAGTCATACTTTCAGTTCCCTTCTGCATTGGTGTCATGAAGTTTGTAACTTCTGACTTGAGTAGCATGAAGTTGGCATTGGAGAAGTTTTTTTATGGAGGGGTTTCCTTACTGGGGGGTGGGGGTAGGATGTGGATGTTAAGGGTGATTAGCTTATGGTCTGACCTGATCAACGATGGGGTGACCATAGGTGTGGAGCATCGATTTCCCTTGTTTGTAATGACCAGGTCTAGGATAATGGAGCCCCCGGTGGGACTATGAATTAGTTGATCCAGGGCATTGGAATTTATGAATTCCAAGAACCGTTGGGCAAAGGTGTTGGTACACGAGTAGTTTTCCCAGTTAATGGCAGGGTAGTTGAAATCACCCAGTATTAGGGTGTTTGGTTGTATATTAATATTTTCCAGTATGTTTAGAAAGGTGTAGTGAGAATCTTGGGGCATGGTGGGGGATCTGTAGCAAGCTACAATTTGGATTGCAGTCTTACCTAGTGTTAGTTGCTCCTGGAGAATTTCAGACGCATTGTGTTGGGCAACTAACCTGGTGGTGTGAATATCCTTGGTGAATATGAACACGCCTCCACCTTTATTGTTTCGATCCTGGTTAGGTGGCCAAAATGTGTGGTAAGAGTTGTAGCCTGATATTGCAGGGGTGCTGTCTGGAGCTTTAAACCAGGTCTCAGTTACTGCACAGATATTCACGTTCTCCATTTTTAGGAGTGCCTCGAGAGAGTGCATTTTGAGGTTTAGTCTTCTAGCATTGAGTAGCATTACCTTCAGATTTTGCATGCTTATACCTGTTATGGTGGTGGTTTTGTCCTTTGAACTTTGCCTAAAAAAGGCACTATAGGGGTGGCAAGAGCCTTAGCCAGTAACCTGAATCCCAGGGGCTACAGGTGCAGACCATCTCTGGCAAAGCATTGTGGTCTGTTGATCATGTCGTCCCAGGCAAACAGATACTGGATCCCCTTTGAATGACACCAGAAGCTTAACCAATTGTTGAAGTCAATCATTTTGTCCTTATATTGTGGTATCATTCTGGGCGAAGGCAGGATGCAACTTAGGGCTAGGGTCATACCTTCCTGGGCCACATGATCCGAGAGCTCTTCCATGTCTCTTTTCATGTAGTCCAGGGAGGTATGTCTCAAGTCATTCGAAATTCCAAAATGTTGAACACCATATGTTCGAACTTGGAATTTCAAATATTGAAAACATCAAATGCTCAGAATAGCAAATTTTTTCCCAGGGAAAAAATTTGCTGTTCCGAGAAACATACACACAACACAAGCACACCAAAATAAAGAAACCACACACCTACAGTTAACAAAACCCAACCCCACACTAAACCACACATACATTACTAACTATCCACTTACCTTAATCCGCACCCTAACTCTAAGGTTGTAACTATCGCACACATACCCTACTAATCTATACACAAACAAACTAATTAATACACACACGTACAGTTAACAAAACACAACCCTACACTCCTCCATACATATATTACTAACTATCCACTTACCTTAACCCGCACCCTAACCCTAAGGTCCATAACTCTCGCACCACAGTGGAGGAAATAGCGAAGCCACAGAACGACCCACCAAAATCTTGCCCTAGGTAAGATTTCGATGTTCCTGGGCTTCGCTATTTTCACCATTTGATATTTTGGGTTCGATGTTTTCACGTTCGGCAGTTTCTCTTTTCTGAATTTTGATATAGACCTTAAAACAATCCTTCATCTAGCCCGGCTGGAGGCGAATTGTAAACATCAAAGACAGTCATGAAATAATTTTAATTTCAAAGGACAGACAAGAAATGCTTGACTTAGCTTTCTTTACAGCAGAGGGCAATGTTGCTACATTGTTTTGAGTTCAACATTTCACAGCATATTCTTTCATTTAAGAAAAGAAGCCTGTAATTCAACATTTATATTTACAAATGACAGGATTATGTATAAAATGCTATCTGGCTAGGCTGGCAGCCTTCACACACCCCCCCCCCCCCCGGAGAACTCAAGCTAGTTTTTCAAGTGACCCTTGAGAAACGCTTGAGGATCAGGTCTATCAGAGTATACCTACCCCATTCCCTGTCTTGAGAGCCCATCTGCATTGGCATTGCTACTCCCACTGCGGTGCTGCACTGACATATCATATGCTTGCAAACTCAGGCTCCATCTTAGCAACTTGGCATTTTGCTGGCTGGCTCTGTTTAACCATGTTTGGGGGTTGTGATCTTTCATAACAGTGAATTTCCTTCCATGCAGATAAGGCTGAAGTTTCTGCATTGCCCACACTATGGCTAGACATTCCTTTTCTACAGCTGCATAGCATTCCTCCCTGGGTTGGAGCCTACAACTGAGATAAACCACTGAATGCTCTTCTCCCTCTGAAGAAATCTGGCTAAGTACAGCCCCCACCCCATGGTTTGAAGCATTCCACCTGCACAACAAATTCTTTGCTGTAATCTGGACTAGCTAACACGGGGGTCCTCCCAAAGCTTCTTTAAGCTTCTGGAATGCCTGCTCACATGCTGGGGTCCGCACTACCTTATCTGGCCTGTTCTTTCTTGTCAGGTCTGTGAGGGTAGCAGCTATGGTACTATAACTGGGGACGAACTTTCGGTAGTACCCTGCTGTCCCTAAAAATGCCCTCACCTGCTTTTTAGTAGCAGGTGCAGGCCATGCCTGAATGGCTTCCACTTTGGCAGGTTCTGGCCTTATCTTACCACTCCCCACTCTATGTCCTATGTAGGAGACCTCCGCCATACCCACCTGACATTTGCTTGACTTAATGGTCAACCCTGCCCTCTGTAGTCTACCCAGCATCTCCCTGACATGCTGAAGGTGCTCTGGCCAGGAATGACTGTAGATGGCAATATCATCTAGGTAAGCAAGGGCAAACCCTCCTGCTCCTGCTAGGATATGATCTACCAGCCTCTGGAAAGTTGCTGGGGCATTCTTTATCCCAAAGGGCATCTTTGTGAACTCATACAAACCAAAAGGAGCCACAAAGGCTGACTTCTGTCTAGCACTGGGAGTCAAGGGCACCTGCCAGTAACCCTTGGTAAGATTGATGGTTGTAAGATACTTAGCCACACCCAGCTGCTCTAGGGTCTCATCTGTCCTAGGCATGGGGTAAGCTTCCGACTCTGTGTGACTATTTAACTTCCTGTAGTCCACACAGAACCTGGTGCTGCCATCCTTCTTTGGCACCAGCACCACTGGGGAGGCCCAGGGACTGTTGGACTCTTGAATCACCCCTAGTTCCAACATCTCCTGTACCTCCTCCCTCAGAATCTGTTTGACTCTCTCAGGCACTCTATAAGGGGCCTGCCTAATAGGCCTTTGGGATCCTGGATCCACCTGGTGCTGCACTAAGTGGGTGCACCCTGGTTTCCCAGTGAACATGTCCCCAAATTCCTGCCACACTGATCGGATTTCTCGAACCTGGGTAGGAGATAGCGGCTGGGACATTGGCACCCCTTCCCCTGAGGTGTCAGCCCAAGCCTCACTGAGGAGATCAGTCCCCGGATCTCCCTTAGACTCCTCCTGCAGTCCACTGCAAATGCTCAGCACAAGGGCCTCCCTATCATGGTACAGTTTCATCATGTTAACATGGTACAATTTGTGCCCCTGCCTTCTGCCTAGCAGTTCCACCATGTAGTTAACATCACTTACCTTTCATACCACCTTGTAGGGTCCCTCCTAAGCTGCTTGCAGCTTGTTGTGTCTGACAGGAATGAGAACCATTACCTGCTGCCCCGCAGCATACTTTCTAGCTCGAGCATTCCTGTCATTTCACACCTTTTTCTGTTGTTGGGCTTCTGCCAAGTTCTCCTGGGCCAAACCCATGAGTTCCCTGAGCCTTGTCCTGAGGTTTGGGACATATGCCACAACAGACTCCTTGTGAGACTCGCACTCACCTTCCCACTCATCTCAAATTAAATCTAAAGGTCCCCTCACCCTGTGCATATACAGCAACTCAAAGGGTGAAAAACCTGTGGATTCCTGGGAACTTCTCTGTAAGCAAACAACAGATGGGGCAACTATTTGTCCCACTCCCTCTTAAACTGATCTGCAAATGCCTGTAGCATGGACTTGATTGTAGAGTTTAAACTCTCAACACGACCATTAGTCTGGGGATGGTAGGGGGTAGTCTTCATGTGCTTCACCCCAGAGGACTTCCACCGACAAGCCAGCAGGTCTGACATGAAATTGGCACCTCTGTCAGTCAGTATTTCTTTTGGGAAATCTACCATGCTGAAAGTCTCTAACAAAGCATTTGCCACCTTCTCTGCCTCAATGGAGGACAAAGCCACTGCCTCAGGGTATCATATAGCATAATCCACTACCACTAGGATATACTTTTTCCCTGTGGAACTTGGGGTACTCAGAGGACCCACAATATCCATAGCTACCCTCTGAAATGGCTCCTCAATCACAGGCAAAGGCATCAAAGCAGCTCTCATGTTGTCTCCTGCCTTGCCTAACTTTTGGCACTCTCACAGGTCCTGCAGTACCCTGTTACATCTCTGGAAATTCCAGGCCAATAGAGGTTCTGCATAATACGCCTCTTTGTATGTTTTATGCCCATATGACCTGCAATGGGAATATTATTGGCTATGGCTAGAAGCACCAGATGGTAAGCTCTAGGCACTACCAACTGCTGTACATTCTCACCTTCTAACCCTCCCTCAGGGGTCCACTCTCTGTATAGTAACCCTTTGTCCCAGTATACAGATTCCCCCTTTCCTTGAGAATCAGGTGCCTCCATAGCTACCTACCTCAGGCCTTGCAATGTATGGTTTGAGAGCTGAGCCTGTCTCAGCTCTCTCCTTGTAACCTTTCTCAGCTCCCCTTCCACAGGAAGTCTGGCATCCTCTGACAGTGGTGCCTCACTGTCAGCCTGGGTACTACTACTCACCTCTACCTTTGCACTCACTCTGTCCAAGGGACCATCAGTACCCACAAGCAGCTGTGGCTCACATTCAGTATCACTGCTACAGAGTAGCTCCCTCCCTGAAGTAACCACCTCACCAGTCCTGGCTGCAAGTATGCAGTCTGTCTGGGTCTCCCCCAGGCTACCAGACCCACATACTTGTCTCGTAGCCTGACCACATGTAACTGCATAAGTACATGGTGCTGCCTCATCCAAATCCTTCCCTCTCAGGACATCTGCACGATAGTAGTTTGGTACCCATGATGTCTCAAGACAACCTACTATTCGCATTTTGTCTTTCCCACTTACTGGCTCCCTCACCTTTTGTTCCCCACCTTGACTCCATGGACACCTGTATGCCACATGGCCCCACTGGTTGCATTCAAAACATTGGACGTGTACCTGGACTAGTGGCTTCCCCTGCTACCGGCAGATTCTGTTGGGGCATTATGTGCTGCCCACCATGGGTTCCTTTGGATACATGAGCAGTACTGGGGGTCCATTTCCTGTGCAGGGCTGCCCTGCTTACCAGGTATAGGTCTGTTTTCTTCCCCAACTCATTTGAAGTAGCACATTGTCTTTCAGCTAACCAGATCCTCATGACCTCAGGCAATGTTCTAAGGGCTTGTTCTCTCACCAAAAGGTCTGCCAGCCCTTCAAAAGTGGTGATCTGACATCCACTCACCCACCTATGGAAATAAGTGCTCAATTCAGCAACATATTCACACACATTTTCATCTGCCTTGCATCTATGCTCACAAAACGTTTTCCTATATGTTTCAGGTGTTAGCTTAAATAAACTCTAATAAACAATTTTTTACAGTAGTATAATCAAAACATGCAATTTCAGACATTTTAGATAATACAGTTACAGCTTTACTATGGAGTAAGGGGGTCAGGAACCGTAGCCAGAGCCCTTGGTCAACTTCATACTCTTTACATACCCTCTCAAACACATGAATTAAAATATCAAAATTATCCCCCCCTTTAAACTGCAGAAGAAATTTATTAACCTTTTCTGCTTCTGGGGTCCAGTTACTCCCTTCCCCATTACCTCCATGGCTCTGGCGAAGAGTCAGCATCTCCTCCTCATGCTGCCTCTGTCTCTCTTTTTCCTCAGCTTCTAGGCATAGCAGATTCTCAGTCTCACTCTCTAGATGTCTCAATCTCTCAGCTGCTTCTAATTCCACATTCCTGGCTTCCAACTCAAGTCTCTTTAGCTCCAGCTGGATTTTTAAGTCCACTGCAGAAAGGCTGAGCTATCCATTCTCCGAGGGTATTATATCTCCACTACTAGTCTGATTGTCCTCCTGGTTTCTGTTTTCTGATGCAGCTGTAACCAAGGCTGCAATCAGGTCTGCCTTAGTCAGGTTTCCATGCACCAATCCCCTAGCCTGGCACATCACCACCAGCTGGCTCCTTGTCAGCTTTCCATGCTTCTCTGCTGACATGCTGCTTGCTCACCCTGACTAACTAAGCTAACAAAAGAAATAAAACAATTGTGATCTGAACTCTGAGTATTCACTGCGTGGCTGTTTTAGAGTACAAAACACCTTCAAAGTTCACTGTACACAAGCTACAGGATTCACTCTACCCACACCACTACAAGCCAATTAGTATTTGCCAACTAATTAATATGTGATATGGATATCCCACCACTGCTAAACAATTAATATGTGATGCCTGTGCCCTGGCCCAGCAATTAAGGAGCCTCAATCCTCACCACTAACACCAGAGAGGGCGTCTCATATATGAGGAAAGGATAACAAATACACACAGTAAAGTGCAATTTCCCTTAAGAGCACACAGAGATCACACTCAGTCCAGGGCTGGTCACTCCCTTACTCTCCAGGTCCCCAATAAGACTCCTCATTGGCACAGCTATAGGGTCCAGATCTCAGCTTAGTGGGCAAGCTAAAACCTCTAGCAACCTCTCTGTCCAACCAGTGCTTTGTGTCCCTACCCAAGTAGGTCACACACACATGCACTTTGAGAAGAGTTTATACAACCACACAGACACTCCTGGGGAAGGCTGGCACAGTTTCTTCAGCTGTGCCCCTTTCTCTCAGACTATATGGTAGTTCCACTTGCCACCATCCACTAATACTTTTCAGCTACTTAAAGGCCCTTAAAAGGGTGTCCAATTATTACTGTGCAATATTATTATCCAATTGGTAGTATGACTAAATAGTCAAGGCTTATTAGGGTGACTTAGTACAGGATCCTTATATACATGCAATGTACTCTTAGAGCTTAACTTATCTCTACACAAAACAGCCACAGTCGAAAGGTTTTAAAATATTTAATAATAAATAATTAAAACCACAAGACAATACTTTCTACTACACAGTGCTAATCAAGAGTTCATAGATCACACAGAAATACTTAAAATAACTCAGTAGTACAGTTCTGACATCACAGAAAAACACTTAGTCTAATCTTTCTAGTTTCTAGCTATTTCTAAAAGAAAACACAAGTCTATGATGACTTACATATGACCAAGACAGTGCTGTGAGTTGGGTAGTCAAGACAAAAATGCTTAATGCCTTCTGATTCTCTCTGTTTAAATTGCTATTGCAGTCCTGATTCCCATTACATCATTTGTTTACACTTATCTGGTGTTCCCAGGCTGACAGAAACTGCATTTGCATTTCTTACACCTAGGCAGAAACTAGAGCAATAAAGGACATTCCACATGTAAAGTCTGGTCATTAACTTTAGCCTTAAACAATAGGCAGGAAACCTTCATCTAGCCCGGCCGGAGCCGAATTGCAAACATCAAAGACAGTAATTAAATCATTTCAATTTCAAAGGACAAACAAGAAATGCTTGACTTAGCTTTCTTTACATCAGAGGGCAAAGTACATAAGAGGGCAATGTTGCTACATTGCCCTCTGCTGTAAAGAAAGCAGAGGACAATGTTGCTACATTGTTTTGAGTTCAACATTTCACAGCATATTCTTTCATTTAAGAAAACATTCATATTTACATATGACAGAATTATGTATAAAATCCTATCTGGCTAGTCTGGCAGCCTTCACACATGGGTGTACAAAGCCTAACTTTAACCCCAACCCTGCCCCTAGCCCTACAATCTATGCCTTAGTAACCAAGAAATGACTGCCAAAAACTATGCAAAGAAAGAATTACATCTAAATAAAACACACAAGCACTTTCACACTTACTCATGCTTCATTTATTTTCATTGTTATTTATCCTTTTTTCATCCAGCTGGTCCCACCAAGTTAGTGGCCTCTTTTCAGGGGAGAGCCAGGATAATATTTATATAAAAAAATGTTGGTCCAGGCTAGTATCACAGAATTTAATCAACAAGTTAAATGCTTCCATTCCATAATGTAAAGAACTTCTACAGAACTGAAAGCTACATCATCTTCCTGTGCTTTAAAATCACTTCCTGCTTCATAAGAGATGACATCACTATGCATGCATAATTAATTAATCAAAACTTTGAACAGTACTTTTAAAGTCACAGAACTATTTTAAATGCATATACTAAGAAATACTTAAAATGCTTACATTAATAAATATAAATATGAAGAAATATACATTGTGAACTCTGCTTAAGAAAAAACAAAAAACAGCAAACTAGTCTTCACAAACGCAAACAAATTTAATGTTGAACAAAGCTTTCAGACAAGATAGTCCTTCATCAGTGTTTTCAAAAACAGTTGATTCTCACTTTCATTAAATACACATTTCAAAATAGACACATGACACAGCCATCCTATCACCAGAAACATCCAACTGAACATTTAAATGAGCTCTATCATTCCTATTTAAAAGCAAATGGTTACATCATAAACTAATATAAAATACTTTATAAAAAAAAAAAAATATATATATATATATATATATATATATATATAAAATACGAGACAGAAAAATATTTAATAAAAAATAAAAGACACACACACACACACACACACACATATATATATATATATATATATATATATATATATATATATATATATATATATATACACACTATCTACTAATAAAATTAAAAAAGCATACATTTAAATACAAAAACATATATAAGAGCTTTTTATAAACCAAAATATACATCATCATGTAATTTGTATTTATGAACTCTGCTTAAGAACCAGCTACAACCTAACTGCCAAGGTACAAACCTGTAAGCACTTTGCGCCATGGCAGCCCAACTGCTGAAGATATCTGGCTAGATGTTTAGGATTCATCTGCTGCTTAATTGCAAATCATATACAAGATATTTTGCAGCAGTTATCCTACAGCACTCAACAGTTTAATAGCAGGATTCTTTGAATGACTACCCAGAAAATGTCATACCAAAATTCCACACAGTTAAAAGGATGCAGTCCTGTAAAGTGATTAATTAAAATGGGAGGAGGAACTATCTTACATTAAAATATACTGTAGGAATTATAATTATCTTACATAAACTACTAAACGTAAAATTCAAACTGCAGTAGAAGTACATATGTCCACTTTATCAGTTAAGTAAGCACTTGGAAAGACACATGGTACAGATATTACTCTCCACCCAGTGATTATATGGCACTCACCCTTTGGGTATAAAAAATGAATTAATCTTAATGACAATGTTTTACTATGAAAGACCAAAAAAGTGATTTAACATGAGTGTCTGTAGTTCTGGAATACTCCTGCTTGAGGAGACAGCAACTAAAAAAAATGTGTTGTATAAAAAATGTATTTTTATTGGATCTGCAGGTACAAATGTAGATAATGGTAATTTCTCTAACATAAAATTCAGATCCCCATGGGATGAGTTGAAACTCCCTTTAGTAAGTTCTGTGGTTGTATCATGATAAGGTCATCTGGTACATAAGCAAAAATTACTGAGACATGAACCTTGACTAATGAATAAGACAAGTTACAATTGTTGTTGTTGTTGTCTTTCGGCTTTTCCCGGTTAGGGGTCACCACAGCGGAACTCCATTCCGCTAATGATTAGCAGTTGATTTTCACAAACGCTGAGGTGCCAGCTTGACGTCCAACCTTCAACGAAGGCATGCACATTTACGCATGTCTTTCGAACGCCCACCCATAAGACAAGTTACAATTAAATATAAATAATTCAATGATAAACGTACTGTATGTGACTGTACAGTTGACCTAATCCTTGTGAGATAGTCCGAGCAGCAAATAGTTTACAATTTTTAGGTACGACTTCCTTGTGTTAAGTCTTTAGGCCTCCTTCCAGACATTTAACACTTATGGAGAAAAGGAATTACTGTTAGGAATTAGAATTCTATCATCCAAGATGATCAATTTAGTGTCTTGACAATGGGATGGAACACGTTGCCCTGCGGTTGTGTCATTAAAGACTTCTAAAATGACAAAGGCCATGTGAAAGTGTTGTTGGGGTCCTTAACAGAGAGTGCCATGATTATCCTTTTTCACTTCTCTATTTTTTATTTTTATATACTTTTATTAAATCATCACTTAAGACATAGGCAAAAATACCTTAACAGAAAAGAAAAACTGTTTTAACATTGTTCCATTCAAATACAATATACATCGCATATATTTTCTTTGCTACTATCATCAGGCCAACCTTACAAAAAATTGCTGAGTTCCTGCCTTCCGTTAAACCTCACTCCTCCTCCTGAACATTATTTTCATGTAAAATTCCCACAATTTCCACTTACTTCCATGTAAATTGCTCCGTATCTTTTCTAAAGCTCCCTCTTGCAGTTATTTTATCTATTTATAATATTCAGTACTTCAAATACAGTTGGTTTAGATGTTCATTTCCATTTTTTATTAATTTCCTTTTTTGGCAGCCAACAGAATTAAACTTAATAATGCCTTACTATCTTTAAGCAATTCAGATCATGCATCTCAACTCCAAAGAATCATTTCCTTACTTATAGCCATGTGCTCACCCAATATTTCCAGTAGAGTACTCTGTATGGAATTTTTAAAATCTGACAACTCAATATACTCCAAAAATATAAGTGCCCAATTACATTTTCTTGTCTATCATACCTCCAGCATTTGCTATCTACATGAGGAATAACTCTTTGAACTCTTTGGGGTATAAAAATAGCTATGCAAACACTTCCAAGCAAAGATCCTAAACCTTCTGGACCTGGATGAATATGTGGAAGTCATACATATGTCTTCCCATTGTTTTTTGTAAATTTCTTTTCCAATCTTTTCTAACCTCCTCTAATTGATTCTTACAGTTATCATGCAATATGCTATATGCCCTGTTAATTTCCATTTTTAACAGCTGCTTCTGTTCTATATTCAACTAAAAACTCTACCAGAACAGGCCTTTCACTTAAAATCCCCCTATCTTCATCCTTCCCCATTTCCTTTCCTGCTTGAGATATTTGTTCGCAATATCTTGGTTCCTTTGCCCCCTTTACCTATCTTCTGTTCCCCTAATTGCAGTCATCCCTATTGGTAAAAATCTCCTTTCTTCCTTCTCATATTGGCTTAGATCTTAGAATACTTTCTGCTACTTTATGAATATAATATTCTATATGGTTATTATTCTCCTTAAGGATCTGCATCCAAAATCCCACTCTCTCTCTATTTCTTGAACTTTCCCTTGCTTCATCATCATATCATCATCCCTTTCCACTCTGAATTAAAACTTATAACTTTCTGCTTGTGTTTTATATATATATATATATGAGCCTTAACTCTGTAGCTCTAAAATATCCCTTCAAATCAAATAAATCTAAACCACCTTGGTCTATTAAAAGGATCAACTTATACCACTTAACTCTTGCCCTCTTTTTCTCACAGATAAATTCCTCCAATTCTTTATTATTGTCCACAACTTCTCCTCAAATTGATAAAAGAATGCCTGGCCCATATACAAGACTAAATGAACTAAAACATTTTCACTGCTTGTATCTTGCTATCCATATCCATAAATAAGTCTCCAGTTTCTAAATTTTTGGATTATCTTTTGTTTAGTCTCTTCCCACATATCCTTAGCTGCCATAACAGAAGGTATTTTAATCCATACTCCTAAATACTTCATATTATCATGTGGGTGCATAATTTATGGCTACAGTCTTTGTTTTATCTTCATTAATTTTATATCCCAAAAAGACTTGAAACAGACTAAAAATGTTCCACAACACTGAGATGTCCTTTTCTGGATTTATCAAGTACAAAATAATATCATCTGCAAATAAAGCCAGTTTTACTTGATTACCATACCAATTATGTTCTTGTATTTCTGAGTCCCTTATTTTCTTTGCCAGTGGTTCTAAATATAAAACAAATAACAAAGGGGAAAGAGAACACTCCTGTCTGGTTACTCTGTTCAAACACAGCTTATCTGAGAGGAACCCTTCCACTTTAATTCTTGCCTCTGCTTCTTCATATATCCTTTTGTGTAACCTTATTATTGTAGCAAGGAATGCAAATGCATCCAATGCCCTATTCACAAATTTCCAGCTCACTCTGGAAATGCTTTTTTTGGCATCAAGACCCACTGACAACATTTCTCTAAGATACAAAAACTGGGCTAGGCTAGACAAAATATACATTTCACAGGATCATGTTGATTTAATTTAAGGTCTTGATACACGCCCAATAACTATTTCAGATTATACACCAATAATAAATAAAATAAAAACAAAGGCTAATGAAATAACAATGAGACACTGGTGCTTTCCCACCTATCTGTTGAAAAGAGAGGAATTTCAGGAATGGGTAGTGGAAATTATTCAGGAGCTATTAGAGAAAATAGAAATTTCTTTTGAAAATACAACTAAGGAGTGGGATAAAATTAAAATGGAATATAAAAATGGGGTGGAAACAAAAGAAAGGGAGATATGGTTAAGAAGTAACAAGAATTACTTTGAGGGACTGACAAGTGTTAAAGTACTACAAAATGGGGGAATCTCACAGAAAAAGAAGAAGAGCAACTGCAGAATGCTGAACAGAAAATAAGGGATTACCTCGATAATATGCATGAAGCCGTGGTGGTACAGCGGCAGCATTGTTGCCTCACAGCAAGAGGTTCTCCTGTTCGATTCTCGGCTGGAGTGCCTTCTGTGTGGAGTCTGCATGTCCTCCCCGCGGTCGAGTGGCCTCTGAAAGACATGCGTGAATGGGCGTGCCTTCACTGAAGGTTGGGCATTGGGCTGGCAACTCGGCACCATAAAAATCTACTGCCAATCATTAGCGGACTGGAGTTCCACTGTGGCGACCCCTAACCGGGAAAAGCCGAAAAGACAAACAACAACAAACCTCGATAATATGCATGAGTTTAAAAAGACTGCTGTTAAGCAACTGTTTTTGATAATAACCCTAGAGCACAAAAACTTTTAACACAATGACTGAGACAACAGAAAATAGAAAGGGCTGTCACCAAGCTTAGGGAGCCTATAACAAGGAAGATAACAAGAGATCATGTAGAAGTATTGGAAATATTTGACAATTCTATGAAAGTCTGTATAAAGCAGAGAAATATGGAAATCAAGAAAGGGTACAAATGGAAATGTTTATGAAATAATTAAATATGCCCAGGCTAGCGGTAGAGGAGGCTGAATTACTAACAGGACAGCAGGAGATGAGATAAAAATGGTGATGTATAACCAATCTACAGGAAAGTTCCCAGGAACAGATGGGAAAAAAATTATAAAGATCTGGAAGGTTTTGTTTAACAGTATTTTAAGAGGAGGAGAAGTACCAACATCCTGGAAGAAAGCGGTAGTAGCTGTAATACCTGAACAGGGTCAAGATCCATCCAATCCAGCTTCATACTGGCCCATTTCAATACTAAATCATGATTATAAAGTGTTTATGTCTATATTGGCAAAAGGAATGGCAAAAGTGATGCCAAAATTGATACATATGGATTAATGTGGTTTTGTGGAGGGGAGGTAATAGGGATGACTGTAATTAGGAATACAGACAATAGGCAAGAGGGGGCGGGAGTATATTGGAGAAAACTGGCAAAGAAACCAAGGTACTGGGAGTGAATAACTAGACAGTGAAAGGTAATAGAATGGGAGGATGCTAAGAACTTATTTGGACTGCAGGTGAGAGATTGCCTTCCATATCAAGGACTGATATCAGAGTATAGGCAAAGAGAAAGAAATAAGGGGGGGTCCTAAATGAAAGACCAGCACTGGTAGAGTTCTTAGTAGAATCTAGAACAGAAGTGGCCATTAAGAAAGGAATAATTAGTAGAGCATATAAAATATTGCATGATAACTATAAGAATCGATCAGAAGAGGTTAGGAAGAACTGGGAAGAGAGAGGGATTGGATAAGCAATTCACAAAGAAACAATGGGGGGATATATGTGTGTCTCCCAAATATGCAACAAAATCTAGAATATTTAGGACCTTTGCCTGGAAGTATTTACATAGACATTTTTATACCCTGAGCAGGCTCTAAAGAATCTTTCCTTGGCTAGACAGCAAATGTTGGAGATGTGATGGGGAAGAAAGAGGTAACTGGGAACATATTTTCTGGGAGTGCAATGGGTTGCCTGCCTTTAAAGACTGCCTGCAGACTGCTCTGTTGGAGATGCTGGGTGAGCAAATTGGAGTGCTTAGGGAAATGATTTTCTCGATCTATGATACAGAGTTGGAACTACCTAGATGGATCTAGGATGTTTGCTCGACTGAGCAAATGTCCGAATCCATAAAACCCGAACACACTTTAATGAAAGCGCTTTTGTTAAAACGCGTGACAAAAAAAACCCAAAACACTACATTTACATTTTAGCAGGGGGGCTAAGCCTCCCTGCACCCCCACACCCCCTACTTTAATATTTTCCCTCTGAGACTGCACAACAGTGGAGAAAAGGGAAATTTCCCTTACCCACACTGTAGTACAGCCTCGGCAACAGTCAAAATTACGTGAAAGTGCTTCTTCGGTGAAAAGCACTTTCACGTAAGTATACCCGGCCGTTTGGATTTCAGTTGTTTGCTCAGTCGAGCAAACGTCCTAGATCCACCTAGACATAGTAAGGCCTTGCTGAGTCTAATTATGATGGCTGCCAAAAAAGCAATAACTGGAAAATGGAAATCATCATTTAAACCAATGTTAGTAGAAGTAACAAAGATAGTAACAGAGATAAAACAACTGGAACTAGGATCTTTAGAAAAGGGTACGAGTAAATTACACAGGAAAAAATGGGAAATGTGGGACCACTACAAGCAGAGGAGGAACGATGTTTAAAAGAAGGCAGTATCTGAATAAGCTATGTAATGGTTGACTGACAATGACTGGATATGTTAAAAGTGATGTATAATGTTTGCAGTTACAGTTGTGTTGGCATGATTTGTAAGGTATAATGTTTGCAACTGAGATTGTGTCGCTATGATTTATTTTCACGTACATAAATGTATGATTGTCTGCGTCATACATGATAATTTATTAAAGATGTTTCTATATATAAAAAAAAGACCCACCAACAATAGAGGTATTTTCTTACATTCTGCTGTCCTCTGAATCATCACTGTTCTGCTAATGCTGTCAAATGTCTGCCTCCCCTCCACAAAACTGCACTGATCCATATCTATCAATTTTGGCAACACCTTTGCCATTCTTTTAGCAAATATATACATAAACACCTTATAATTGTGGTTTAAAATTGAAATGGGTCTATATGAAGCTGGATTTGACAGGTCTTTGCCATCTTTAGGTACCACAGCCATCACTGCTTTCTTCCAAGATGTTTGTGCTTCCCCTCCTTTTAAAATACTGTTAAACAAAATCTTCCAGATCTTTATCACTCTCTTCCCTCCTAATTTCCAAACATCCACATTGATGCCATCTGTTCCTGGAAACTTTCCTGAACATTGATTATACATTACTGTTTGTAGTTCATCATACATTACTGTTTGTAGTTCATCATACATTATTGTTTGTAGTTCCAAACATCCACATTGATGCCATCTGTTCCTGGAAACTTTCCTGAACATTGATTATACATTACTGTTTGTAGTTCATCATACATTACTGTTTGTAGTTCATCATACATTATTGTTTGTAGTTCATCACTTTCTATCTAAACTGTTAGTTGTTGAGCCTCTTCTAATTATAACCTTGACATAATTAAATCCTCCATATTTTTTATTTATTTTTACATTTGATTACAGGGAAAGTCTGACTGGATGGAATGTCCATTTTCAGCAGAGGCCCGGGGAGAAAAGCTTCACATAGAACCAAGAAAGAAAAAATGTCTAAAGTAAAGATAAAAGAGGAAGATTACAAATAAAAAACAGCTGTATGTAGGGTAGAGTTTTTCATAGTTTAGATACCCACAAAATCTGTACAAATAAAGGTATAACTGAGATAAATAAGTAGCATAAAGGGGATGTGAAATAATGTTGGAGTATAGTTAATACAAACAAAAAAAAATCCACAGTTAAAAAAAAAATCCACAGTTAAAAAAAAACATATGAAGGTGTTATTAAAAAAGAGTTTGTAGGAAACTTTAGTCTGAGGCAGAGCAAGAGCAGAGCCATTTAGTGGCATGGTGGGTTTTTAGTGTTTGTTTAAATGTAGTTACTGTAATGCTAGATATGATTTTACTAGGTACAGAGTTCCAAGTCTTAGCAATATAATGAGATTAGGTGGACTCTCCAGCACAATTGTGTTCTGTTGAGATTTGTATGAGGGGTTTATTGTTTGATCGCAGCATTCTGCCACAGGAATAGGGCTCTAGCAAGTCATGTAATGATGGCGTTTTTGCAGAATGATAGAAGATTTTGTAAGCCATGTTAAGTTGAGACAAGTGTAGGAGATGGGGAAGTTCTAGCCAGTGTAGTTTCCTTAGGGCAGAGCACTGGTGTGATCTCATTGTGGAGTTTGCTGCATATCTAGCTATTTTATTGTAGCAGGCTTCTAGTTTTACCAGCTCAGTTTTCCTGAGGCTAATAAATAGAGGTGATGCATATAAAAGAGTTGAGGTCAAATGAGTTTGGGAAATAGCGATTTTTGTGCTATTTGCGAAATATTGCTTTTTCCTATGTAGTGTGTCTATTTTTTTGTGTACTTTCTTAATTGATTGAGAGATATGGATGTCAAATCTCATATTAGTGTCAATTTTGACCCCTAGTAGTTTGGTATGTGGGGAGGGAGTGATAGTAATGTTATTTCTGGAGACAATCTGAAAAGATTGTGTGTTTATAGTAGCTTTGTTAGGAAGGAATAGCGTGAGCTTTGTCTTGTTGGGGTTTAATAATAAGCAGGCATTTGTTAGCAAGGACTCTGTTCTGAGGAAGGATGACTGAGTGAGTACCTGCAGTTCAGGAAGGGAAGGGGAAATATTTCCATTTGTACTCTTTCTCTATTTCCACATTTCTCTACTTTATACACATTTTCATAAAATTTCCAGAATATCTCAACCTCTATAAGATTGTTTTTTTTGTGACAAACCTTTCAATGTTCTGTTGAGTAAGTCGTTATGTTAAAACGTTTTTGTGCTCAACTATAAAAATAGTTGCTTAACTGCAATCTTTCTAAACTCATGCATATTATCCAGATACTCCCTTATTTTCTCTTTAGTACTGTACATTTCCTCCTCCTCTTGTTCTGTGAGAGTCCCCTTATTCTGCAATACTTTAACCTTTGTCACCCCCTCTAAATAATTTATATTACTTCTTAACCATATCTTTCTCTTTTATTTTGACCCTACTTTTTAAACTCCATTTTAATTTTACCCCAGTTACTAGCTATAACTTCTGAAGATATTCCTGTCTTCCCTAACAACTCTCAAATAATCTCCACTACAGATTTCTTATACTCATCTCTTTTTAACACATAGATGGGAAAGTGTCAGTGTCTTATTTTTATTTCATTAATCTGCATTTCTATCTTAGATTTTATCGGTGCATGATCATAAAAAGTTATTGGATGTGTGTTGAAGCTTTCAATAAATTCACATGTCCTTGTGAAATATAATTTCTATCTAGTCTGCTTAGTTATGGGGAATAATATATAAATTCTGTCTGACTCCCTACTACTGAATTCATAACTTCCATGCCAAATATTTTCATAAATTGCTTCAGAAATCTACCCTCGTTTGTTATATTGTCTCTTCTAGGTCCCTCAATACATCCTCAGTATTGCAAATCAAATTTCAGTCCCCAGCTATAGATAATATTCCCTGCTGAAAGTTGATTATTTCTCCCAAAATTATCTTAAGTGCCATAATAGCAGTTTTTTGTGGAATATAAATATATGCCATTATAATCCTCCCCCTTGCCAATAACCCCTTACTACCACAAATCTACCACTTTTGTCATTTTCCCCTCATCTGTCACTATTGCAGCCCCTCCAGCAATTAGTGTAATTACTCCCCTTTTCCTCTGTCCCTGAAATTCTGCTCAATATCCATTCTGAAATCATCTCTTTCTCAAATTCACATTCTCATTTATTTCCAAATGTGTCTCTGCAGCACTGCTATTTGCACTCTGCATTTATTAATACAATTCAATTATTTTTCCTTTTTATCTATACATGTAAGGCCATTCACATTCCAGGATAATATGGACAGCATAGCTGTCATGATAAAATCTATTGCTCCCACTTATTATATATGACATTTTTTTTTTATGTATATTTCCAGCTTTTGTGTTACATGTATATACTAATGTTTGGCTGGCTGATCTTTTGTATGGGTCTTCTTCTCATCTCCATTTTAACCTATGTCATATTTTTCAAGACTTTTTATTTTAATGAAAACCCTCAAACAAACAAAAAAATAAATGCAAAACACTCCCATCCCCTATTAACTTGGAGCAAACATACAAAACTATGTACATCTTCAAAATATGACGTTTAACCCTCCAAAAGTGAACAATTGCCCAAAATTGATGGCTGCACCCACAGGCATTATTTAACCTAAATTAAGTTTACCCATGCTAAAGTACATGCTATAGCCTGTGCTCCCACTAACACTGATTGATGTAATTTCTTTTCTTCTCTCTCTTCCACTCCCAAATATGAAAAAACAGCCTGTCCAGTGTTTTATCAGCCACTTTTTCTTGCAAAACCGTACTTTACAAATGTGATAGGATGCTTCATATCCTTTAATTTATTCTCTAATTTCAGAGTTGCCTGTCTTCTTTCTGTTCATTTTACTCTCCCAACACCAGATTCTGGTTGAAGTCCAAGACTCTGCTGATTCTTTTAATCAACTCCTCTGCTTTTTTCTGTCTCTCAAGCATTTTCCTTTGGAGCATTGGAAAGGGTTTCACTGCCAATGTCTCTCTATGAACCCTGCCATCAGAAGAATGAAATAATGAAAAACAGAGTCCCCTTCTGCTTGCTGACTCACTTTTTGTTGGATAAACTTGTTTCTTTCTTAGCCTGTTCTATATCCAAGGTGACTTTGATCCTCCAGGAAAAACACTTTGAAGACAGCTGGATACAACACGTTGAATCTCACACCTGTCTCTTGACATTCTCTGATGTGTCCTTTCAATTAACAAATTCTACTGTGGAACTCCAGTCCAGTTGTTTATTTGTGCTTTTATAAAATTAATACAGTCTGTTCCTTTCAATTTCCCTGGTACAGCAGAAAATCTCAGTTTTTGTCTGTGTGCTCTGTCTTCTAACTCTATTTTTTAAACAGTTCGTCTTGAGAAAATCTCATATTTATACAGTTTTTTCTTCATGTCATCCTCTGATTTTTGCAGTTTTATCAGTAGATCTGAATGACTAGTTAAAGATTCTTCTATTTTGCCAGCCTTTTTTGTTTGAATTGATATATTCCTTCAATGTTTTGTGTATTTTAATCACCTCTGAGTACTTATTTATTTTTCCTCTAAATTACTGGAAGCCATCTCTTGAACCAAAGCTGAAGCTTGAAGTGTTTTGCTGAACCACTGCAGAATCCTTCCCAGACAGTGCTTTCTCTCCACCTTCTCTGGTTTATTTTCTTTCAGTTTTTTCAAATTTCTTCTTTGCTGGCATCCAGGCTGTGTATTTACTAGGCAGTCACTGAATTTTACCAAAAAAAATGTTTTCAATGGCACTCCTTTTTCTCATTTTTGCTTTCACACTGAGACAGTTGAAGTTATAGTGTTGATCATTAAGCAGACATCTTGGAACCACGTTAGAGCCATGATTATCTTGACCAAGAAGAAGTCATTAATATCAGACTGGTTTTCTCATTTTTTTGTTTTGAGCAGTACTTTCTACATTAGATGAAATGGCTAAAAAGCACAGAGTAAGGTCCGAGTCCATGCAAAGGAGAGAGTGTCTGTCTTTCAAGCAGTTCTACGAGGAGCACATGAGCAGAAGGTTTGGACTTGATGTGTGCTGAAAAATGTCCACTCTTGGAAGACCACATATCTGTACAATGTCCTGAAATACCTGCAGGTCCAATTTCTATTTGTGTGTCAGGTTATCCTCTTGTTTGAAGCATTTGATAATTGGTCTGCAGACCTGGGATATGTACTATTGACAGTTGAATGTTGTACTGCAAAGCTGCGTTCCCAGACTAGATTGCTTTCTTTGAATGTTTGTAGGATCTGGTTCTTCCTTGTTATGTATCTTTTGAAGGTGTTCTGCTTGAAATTCTGTTTAAAAGATATTGCCATTCTTGGATGAATTAAATTAATTCCTATGAACAGGTTTCACATGCCTGTTTACAATATTAATTATTCATAGGATCATACTATGTCTTTTGCTACTAGTGACTGATGATATTTTCTCCATATTTATTTTTATCTTCACTTGTTGATTCTGGTACAATAATACTGATTTCTGTTTATACCAATCTGAATTAATTGAATTCTGCTTTAATGTATATTTTCTGTATATATTGCTTTAATCAAACAAACTAGATTCCTGCTTTTATGTATATATTCTGTATATGTTACTATATTTACTATCTGTAACACTGTTTCTGCTTCTGTACTAATTAATGTTTATATTTTTTCTGTATCTCATTGGAGCTTTTCTCCCCGGGCCTCCACTGAAAATGGGCTCTTTTAGGCCCAGTGGACTTATCCCTGTAAACAAATGTAATAAATAAATAAATACATATTTATTTTTTCACACTTAAATGAAACATTGTCAGGGTTTGCTTTCTGAGATGCACAAAACTCAGACATAACACTAATTTATTTATAATTTAAGTTTTTATTGCCAAGAAAGCTCACTGGGTTGATACCCAGTTTTAGTAGTACCCAGTGGAGAATAGCTCTACAGCATACTTTTCAATTGTTCCTGATTTTGCAGAACATTGTGATTTTGTCACATATTTTTGGCCTGTCACTTGCAAAATTTTTGATTTTTTTTTTTGGTAAATTACTGAGGATTATAGTCAGTCAATAATGCCAAACATTAGAATTTTGGACTTATTGTTCAGAAAATACATGTTGATGTAAAACATGTTCTATTAACTTTTTAAGAAAGTTAGAATAATATCGCCTCACAGTAAGACGCTGTCCGGTTCGATTCTCAGCTAGAGCGTCTTCTGCGTGGAGACATGCGTGAATGGGCGTACCTTCGTTGAAGGTTGTGCGTCAGAGCTGGCAACTCGGCACGTAAAAATCTGCTGCCAATCATTAGCGGACCGGAGTTCCGCTGTGGCGACCCCTAACCGGGAAAAGCCGAAAGAGGCAACAAGAATAATACTTAAAAATGTCACCAGTTTTGGGTCTTTGTCCCAACCCTCCCCATTATTTTTTGACATTCAAATATTTTGAGCAAAGAAATTGAGAGGGTCTACTCTACAGTAAATGAGGAATACAACACAGCATAATGATAATTTATACATTTCAGTTAAACTATCAAAGCAGCATTTATGCATATTCCACACATGCAAATTTCACAATACATAGCAGACATTTGACTATGCAACAGAGTTTCATTACAAGAAATAAGGCAGTCGGTTACAGATGTGATTCATATAGTACTACCACCATTTGTGCTAGATGCTTATGTATGAAAAATATTTTTCTGCATGTGTACCAAAGTGATTGACAGTTTTTAGATAATTATGACGTTGTCTTTCTGTGGTCAGCAAGATTTTATGAAGAATGTAGTTATGTGTTGAGTTGTAGTGCTCCTGCTTTTCGTTTTCTACACTTTAATTACCGATGTTTTGAAATGTCTAGCTTCCATGCACAGTCTGTAAGCTATGTCAAGTAAGAAAACAGAAAGCAAGTAAACTGATGGTATCTCTAGTTTTTTGCTCCCTGACTAATGACCATCAAGCCTTTGTAATCTGACATAAACTAATTTTTTTGAGCTGTTTGGGAGGGCCTGCCATTTAGGCAGCCATGACGGTTACTTGCATCCCTTCATACCTCTCAACCACTTAGAATAAAAAATCTGGACAAAGCCATAAACAATGGAGGTTCCCAGGCCCCAACATAGGGACAGTTTTTAAATAGTGCTCTTACAGAGTTAAAAATTTGATAGAGTAACAGGTTTTAAATTGCCATTGCTCAAACCCTCCTTGAAAACTCTTGACTTATCCTTCCCTAATCAGAGTCTTCCTCTTCATTATACTTGTACTGTATGATTTAAAAAAAAAAAATTTTTTTTACTCCTATGTTATGTTTTAAAAATTTGTTCTACTTAAATAATATTTGTATGATGACTAAAGGTAATGTGTAAACTCTCAAAAATGCCACTTGTATAATATCTGTAATCAATGACTAAATGTTATATGTATGTACTGGAGCTTTTCTCCTCGGGCCTCTGCTGAAAAAGGGCTTTGGCTCAGTCAGACATTCCCGGTCAACAAATGTAAAATAAATAAATAACTAAAATTTCTGAAGGATATGAATCCTGAAACGCAAATGTCTCTAGTTATATTCCTACTTGAATCCTCAATGATTTGCTGGAAAACCACAATTTTATGAGAAACGGACCAAAAATATGATGTAAAATCTGGACATTCTGTGAAAATCTGGACAGTTGAGAGGTATGCATCGCTACCTGCTGACCATCAAGTAGAATGTCTCAAGGTCATTTTTAACAGCCATCTGGCAGGGGCTTTCATTTAGGTTGTCATGACAGTTGCTTATATCCTTGCCTTCTTCCTCACAATGAGGACATTTGTTATTTTTGGCATAACAATTCCCTGAGAAGGGGACACATGCCCCTTGTAACAATGTCTTACCTAAAGCAAGAGCATACTACCTTGTACTTGGTTGATGAAGGCTACCCCCAGTAGGTGTTTAGTTGTGCCAAATGCATGATCCAGGTTAGAAGTCCACCTTCTTACTCTGTCAAATGTCTGCTACAAACTATGATTGGCTCTGTCCCCCTCCCTACCTAGGATTGGCACGTCAGTACTCCATACCAACTCTGCGGAGGACAAGAGTTGCTAAAAATGTATTTTTATATTATTTCTTTATTTATTTAACATTTGCTCACCGCGAAAGTCCAACTTGGAATAAAGCCAATTTTCAGTGGAGGCCTGGGAGAAATGCTCCACGCATGTCTTTGTAACGTGGGAGGAAACCAGAGCACCTGGAGGAAACCCACATGAATGCAGAGAGGACATGCAGACTCCACCCCAGCTGAGAATCAAATCGGAGAACCTCTTGCTGTGCAGTCACAGTGTAACCGCTGCACCATTGTGCCATCCAAACACTCAGTTTGCCTAAGAGATAGTCAGGGCTTTATCCCTGTATGCCCACTGGAGTTGGTGTAAAGCCAGTCAAAGTCATTATGAATTATGCATAGTTTTCTCAATGGATTTTGTTTATAATTAGATGATTTTTTCCTGTTCCGTCATTTGTCCATGAGGCTGCTAGAAAGGAGTACTTTTCTCCAAACTTATTTTTTTTATTTAGCGTACAAATAGTGTTAATGAAAAAAAGAGGAATACATATTTATTTAGCTGAGAGAATAGTCTTTCCCTTTCTAGATCCACAACATCATCAGCTATTTGAAGAAAGACTAAATCGGTCATCACTATAAGACCCACCAGCTCAATGTAAAGATCTTCAAAGTTACTAGCATCATAACCACACTTTATTATATGAACACATATTTTTAAGGTATAGCCATCGACTTTTATGGTTTATTGCTAGTGTTATTATTATTATTATTATTATTATTATTTAGTAATGACTTAGTTGACTTGAGATTGCTCTAATATGAAACTGATATAAAACTAGCCCTATTATCATCAGGGCTAGCTGCCCAGTGGTGTGATCCTTTGCTTTAGGTAATTTGGTTACTGTTGATGTGACGCACCAACCCCATGTACAAAATTGGAAAAAGGGGGTTGATGCTAATGCAGTTGCAGATCATTTATTACCATAGCAGGTAATATA
>NC_056733.1:545674177-545701677 GCF_019279795.1 Protopterus annectens
AATCTGACTATAAGGGTGAGAGTACATCAGTGGCAGGCGTAAATTGGAGTAATAGCGACACCTAGTGGGGAATGTAAGACATGCTGAGATAAAGGTCATCACTACAGTTAATAATTAGCTGAAGACATAGGGTGCATTTTAAGAACATCTAATTAGACAATACACACAAGATTACAGTAATAATAAATATCTACCAAGAGTAAGCAGCAAAGGATGTTTACCAGCAAGAAAACATATGGGTAAAGGGTTACTTTTGACAATATTTTGCCGTTAGTAGCATTCTCCTAAAAAGGTTTGGGATTGACATAAACTGTTACCACTAAATGGTTGGTTCATATCAGATGAAGTCAGTTTAGCTCTGTAGACACTGTTTAATTAAATCTGTATTTTTGAACAGGAATTATGCAATCTAGGTTTCATGGAAATCTGTAACTAAATATGTGGATGAAGACCGTTTCCTATCTGCAGATATTACTACTATGAAAAGCATAAACATATGGCTGCACATAAAGTGGTATCGCAGAAAGTGTTATTAGCCATCAAGGACTGCCAACCTGATTACATCGACTTAGTTGTACTGACTCCTCTCCTCTTTGCTTCTCACTTGAACTGATTAGATAATACTACATCAAGTCTAAACAACTTAAAAAGTAAGGACAACATTGATATAAACTGTGAAGGGTTCCAGTTCCCTAGCTGGTAGCAATGGATTTTTGCCTCACAGAGTTGTAAGTTAGGTCATCTGGAGTCTGAGTCAGTTTCCCAGACTGGTGACCCCATCAGCACCTGCCAGTCAGACCACCTGACAGCTTGAGCGCCTTCACCCTACCATAGTCACAGCTCTGCTACCTCACCTTAGAAGTACTAAGACACAGATTACTACGTTAGTCCATGAAAATGTCTTCACATTTTCACTGCATGGGCTATATCCTTTCTGGTGCTAAGTTTGAATGAGAAATTTATGATTTTGAAAAGCATCTCAAATAGACAGGTCATAGAAGGTGATTATTTTAATGGGGAATTTCGACTTAACCCCCAGGGTACCGTGACCCCAGAGTTGATTATATATTTATAGCAACATGCTTGATATGTGTCAATGCATGTGTGTGTGTGTGTGTGTGTGTGTGTGTGTGTGTCTGTGTTGGGGTGCTTTACCTCCCATAAAAAGTTTAATTTCCAAAATGTATTCGAATGTAACTTTGAATACTTCTTTTTTATTCAAAATACCAAAACAAGAGAAAAGTTCACACAGAAAAAACACATAGGCAGAAACAACAAAAAGACTCTGGTAAACTTAAATCTTCACTGTGCAGTATCTTAAACCTGCTTTGAAAGAGGCCCATGGGATATATGCTGATGGCCCCTTAAGATCATACAAATGTTCCATCTATATGGCTACTGAATGCCCATTGACGTTTTTTTTACTTTCTATGAGTATTCATGCATTTAGCCCAGTAAGCCACAGTGCATTTGAAGATACTGCTTTCTGTGAGCTTATAGGGAACCCGCCTTCTGTATAACCTATTACAACTGAATATTACTACTTTGCTCCCCCATACCTACCTTAAAAGTAAGCCATTGCACAAATGACCTGCTTAATCTATATTATAGTAAGTGTATGCCTTTTTTTCTGGTATTAAATCCTTATTTCCTTGAAAAGGCTACTTCTTGATTAGGAGTTAAGTTGCATTTGTTGATATATTTGCAAAATTGGTAAAAATAGCCACCCATGCAAAGGACAAACACAAAGTCTTATTTAACTATGTTAGAAACCATAGAAACAATTCCCAGTGCTGCACAGAGGTACTAGTAAATGATATTACATGCTTGGACCCAGAGGACATAACTAATCGACTACTGGATAAAGTTAGCTCTAGCTTTATCCCTCTCTCCCCTCCTACATTCCCAGAGCTTTTACTCACATCTGCATCCCTCCCTTAAATTTCCCATGAACAGATCCTCCAGGCACTATCCAAGGCCAAGAGCACTGTTTCTATAGTGCTGGATAACATACCTGGCTACTTACTGGCTCTTCTGAAACAGGACTTGTCAGACCCTCTACAGAGGCTATTTAATCTCAGCCTCCAAACAGGCTTTGTGCTGGGTGAACGAGGACAGCAACTGTCATCCCCTTGCACAAAGGGGGCATCAATGGACCCGGGAAATTATAGAATTATAAGTCTGACCAGCCTCATCTATAATGCTAGGGACTGGATCATTATGGAGTTAATAAATAAGGACGTAGGTAACCTATAAACTCTCATCCCAAGCTAGACTGGATTTATCAAGGTCAGATCCTGCCTTCTTAACCAGGCTGACTTATTTGAGAAGGTGAGTGAAGCAATGGGTGAGGGCAAATTAGTACACAACCACATATGTAGAACTCGCAAAGACATTCAACTCCATCCCACACTCGGGTATTGTAGATAAACAATCCCAGCTAAATGTTAGTCCATAAGTAATTAATTTGATAGCAAATTAGCTCACAACCAGAAACTAGAAAATTACCATGTGCTGCTTCCCCCAAAAGACCTGTCACTAGGGGTGTACCCCAGGGTTCAGTTTGTGGGCCACTTTTTGGCATTTACTTTTCAGAGGGCAAAGCTACGGTTAAAGATTTATGACTAACCAGATTTGCAGATGACTGTAAACCTGGTGGCATCATAAACTCCACAGAGCACAACAAGATACTCTAAGAGGGTATTTCCCAAAGCAATAGCTGGTCTCAAAACCATGCACTAATACAAAATGCCAAGAAATATATAACAGTATCCTTCAGCAAGCAAGAAGTCCCTTGTAACTGTCACATTGACAACGACTGCCTAAAAACTTGATCCAGTAGTTAGGAGCTTTGGAACCAATGTAGACAATGAACTGTCAGTTGATCACTACATGTCCACTATTGTAAGAAAATCCTTTTTCTTGTACAACTTGTTACTAAGGGCATGATATCCAGGTCCAGGGATCATTTCACTGTATTCTGCACTCTTCAGCTGATCTTTAAGCATAATGCCCCCTTTGGTATGTACTTGTTCAAACATCAGACACAACTTGAATGTCCATAACGCTTTCTTACTTAGAAAATCAAATATTTATTTTTATATTTATTTTTATTACATTTGTTAACCGGGAAATAGTCTGACTGGACCAGTGGGCTGTTTTCTGGGGAGGCCCGGGGAGAAAAGCTCCAGAAAAATAGTACATTATTTATATACAATATTCGAGACAAGCACAAATAGTAAAACAGAGCACTTAGTTGTGAACAAGCACTGATTTGTGTAAAGGTTTAAACTACAAACAATAGTGTTACAAAAATATAAATTATATAGATTAATGTTTAGTTAAGAGAACTTTCTAGGATTGTATTGGCTTGAGCTTACAGTGTATAACAGAGTAATTAGTGAATACAGGTACTCCTTGAGAATGAGCTCTCAAGTAATGGGGCTTGAAATTGCAGTTTTCAGCATAGCACAATTATCAATACAATGTACTTCAAGTGGTGCCATATAGTAGTAGATTACTGTGAACAAGAGAAGATAGTGGGAGAAAGAGAATATGTGGAAAGTGGGTGAAGAGCAATGAAACAGCGAGAGGTGAGGAGACAAGATAGTAGATGAAGGGTTAGTAGTCAGCCTGGAGGATGACAGGAGCAAAGCCAATGAGTATCCAGATAGTTGTGTAGTAGTTGTTTGAAGTTTTGGTAGTGTGGACTATTAGCTATATTTTGAGGAAGGTTATTCCATTGTTTAGAAATTTTGTTAGAATAGAGGCAGTCTCCATGATAGTTGTGGGAGTGGGAGACCCTTAGCATCAGTTTGTTGGAGGATCGAAGGGGCCTGGGGTTTTGTTTAGGTTGTACTAGATTGGATAGAGCAGGGCAGGAGCTGGTTTGGTGAAGTAGCTTATGGCCCATAGTGAGTTAGTTGAGAGCAAGAAGGTTAGGGAGTTCTAGCCAGTTGAGCTATGAGAGGACAGTACAATGATAAGTCCTGTGTGAGACATTGGTGGCAAAATTGGCAATCTTGTTTTAACAGGATTCAATATTATTTAGATCAGTCTTTCGAAGATTTGTGAGAATATGAGATCCATAGAGTATGGTAGAAAGTAGGTGAGACTGGGCAGTAGCTAGTCTGGCATTATAAGTAAGATATGGTCTGGCTCTATATAGGGTGCCAATCCTGAAGCAAACTTTTTTGATAGTTGAGGCGACTTGTTTGTCAAAAGTTAGATTCTCATGAATAGTTACCCCTAGAAGTTTTATATGAGTTGTTGGTTCTATTCTGGTGCCATTAGGGGAGAGGATAGCTGGGGGGGTTGACATGGTTTGGGCTTTTTAGATTTGAATATTATTAATTTTGTTTTATTTGGGTTTAGAATTAGTTGATGCTCAGAAAGGTAGTTTTCTATGTCTTTGAAAGCAGTTTGCATTTTTACTTGGAGTTCTAGTGTGGAGGGGGCAGACCATATGAGGGTAGCATCGTCAGCGAATTGGACAATGGAGGCTTGGTCGGTAGATGAGCTGAGGTCATTGGTGAAAAGGATAAAAAGGAGTGGCCCAAGTATAGAACCTTGGGGTACTCCAACAGAGATGGGTAGTAGGGGGGAGAGAGTGTTTTCCCATTTGGTTGCTTGCTGTCGATTAGAAAGATAGCTGTGGAGCCAGGATAGGGAAGATGAAATGTGGCCAGAGGTTGAGAGTTTGTTTAGAAGAAGTTGATGGGAGATGGTGTCAAAGGCTTTAGACATGTCTAGAAAAATAGAGGAGACTGCCTGGCCTTCATTTAGAAGGTGATGTATGGTGTTAGTAAAAGAGATTAGTGCAGTACTAGTACTGTGTTTAGCGCTAAAGCCATGTTGTGTACAGGATAATATGTTGCTAGTGAGAAAATGGTTAAGGAGTTGTTTGTGTATGCATTTTTCTAGGATTTTTGCTAGAGGGGAAAGAATAGCAATAGGATGGTAGTTGGTTAGGTCTTTGGAGGGGCCACCTTTGTGGAGTGGGATGATGTGGGTTATCTTCCAGAGGAGTGAGACATAGTGCTCAGCAATAGATCGATTAATTAAAATAGATATGGGGTAAGCAATAGATGGGGCAGCAATTTTTAGAAATTCATTAGGGAGCTGGTCACTAGCAAGACAGCAGGGTTTAAGTTTAGTTATGATAGCTTTTATGTAGCTTGTCTGCACAGAGGTAAAGGAGAAGGGGTTAGGATAATCTAGACTGGAAGAGGGAAGTGTGGAAGGTGTATTTGTCTGGTTTCCTTGGGGGATAATTATGGAGTTTATGAAGTGTGAGTTAATTTGGGTAGCAACAGGATCAGAGGAGTTTGTGGTAACTGGAGTTGGGGTGTGGGTGTGACCTGGGCTGAGGAGATGGTTGATGTTTTGCCAGAACTTTTGGGGGTTGTTTAGGTATTTTTGTTGGCAGGATTGGAAGTATAACTGCTTGTCTTTTTTAGTTTGCTTGATTCCATAATTGTTTATAAGTAGTGAGGTCTGATATAACTCTGGTGGCATGGTACACTGACCAGGCTCTATCCCTCTGTTTTAGTAAGAGTTTGGTTTCTTTGGTTCACCAGGGTAGAGGCTTGGATTGTGAGTGTATTTTTCTAGGGGAAGCTAGATTATTGAGTATTTTAAGGAATGTATTGTTGAAATATTGCACTGCTAGGTCTAGCTGCAGGCATTTAAGTGGTGTCCAATCACATTGTTGGAGTAGGAGGTTGAAAGTTGTGGGGAAGAATTTTTTTCTCTTTTGGATGTAACTGTATTGGATGTTATTATGTGTCTATCCTTTTCTGGTAAAGAAAGGTAGGTGAATGATCACTGAGAGAGTCAGGGAGGCAGCCGGATATGTAGCATAGGTTAGGGTTGTTGGTAAGTATCTAGTCCAATGTGGACTGTCTATTTGTATGTTTGCCAGTGCATGTTGGACAATTTATGGTCTGGGTGAAGTTGTACATATTTAGGAAGTTGGATGGATGTGTGGTTGTGCAGGATGTCCAGTTGAGGTTAAAATCACCAAGAATAATAGTTTGTTAGTTGAAATTAGTGGTAGGCCAAGAAAGTAGACTTTCATTGGTAGGTTGTTGCCTGGAGGCAGGTAGATAGCTATGATAATTATTGTTTTGTTAGAGTTAAGTTCAAGACGAGTGGTTAGAATTTCACAGAGTTGGGTAGGTCAGGTGGGGAGCACTGTAGTTGTTCCACTTTAAGGTTGTCTTTGAATATTACATCAACCCCACCACCTCTTTTGTTGAGTCTGAATAGCCTAATAATGTTATAACCAGCTGGAATGATTTCAATGTCTTTGATGAGGGGCTTTAACCATGTTTAGGTTATTACTGCTATATCAGGAGAGTAGGTGTCTAAGGCAGCTTGAAATTCACTAGTTTTATTTATTATGCTGCGTAGGTTAAATTTGATGAATAGTAGGCCATGGTTTGAATTTTTTTGGGAAAGGGGGGTAAGGATGTGGGTGTGAGTGTGTGAATGGAGAGACAGAAGAGGGGAGTGGAGGGGCTGAATTAGGCCAGGAGAGGGGATATTAATGGGTCCTGGGTTGGGATGGATATCAGCCTGGAGTTTAATTTTAGTGGTGGAGTGTAGTACCAGATGTCTTATCTTGTTAGTCAGTTTATGGTATTGGAAAGATGGGGAATTAGTCTAGTGTGTTTTTAAGTGTTTGAAAGGAACAAGCAGGCAGATAGAGGTATTATATAGCTGTGGGTTGATGTGATAGAGGGTATGGGGTAAAGGGTTAGATGATGATATAGGAAGTGTTGGAGAGTGGATTCTGATGACAATATGGATGTGGAGAGAGGTGTGGTTGTGGGTGAGGTAGAGAAATTGAAGTAAAACAGTATTGATCAGTAAGGAGTAGTAGATGTGCATATTGGAAGTAAAGAGGAGAGGAGGAACTGAGAAGAGTGGGATGGACGATGGGGTGGTGAAAGCTGAGAGAAATGTTTGGAATAGAGGGAGGAGAGAGGTATTGAATTGGAAATGTAAATTGGAGGGGACGAGGTAAAAGAGGTGGAGCATACAATTGTAATGACGGGGTGTGGATTGGTGGCATTAGAGAGAGGTGTGGTTACGATAGGTATAAATTAAATGAATGTGGGGTGGGTGGGAATGGGGATAGGGTAGGGGAGTGGAGTGAGCCCAAGAGAAGTGAGGGTGAATGGAGCAGGTTTGCACCTGTCTTCAGCTTTCATTCTAATGCGATTAAAAACAATCAGCCACTGTAGAGCTAATGTAGTCAGGCAGAAATGTCTACAGCCAGGATTAGAGAAAGTACAAAATAGCACTGAGATGGTTTACAGCATGGTTTTAAGTAATATGCAAAAATATGTCCTAGGAATGGAGCATCTAGCTACCAAAGAAAGTAGACTTGGGGGAGCAAGTGAATAAAAGAGGGATATATAGGTGTAAGACCTAATGCTAAGTAATGGGGTTTAGGCTAGGAATACTGCTTTACTACTACAAAAAATGGCCAATAGAGAAATAGGGGACTGAAAGCTGATGGCGACCCTGTGTAGCATGCAACTCACTAACAGACACAGAAAAACTCTAGGTAAATGTTGGGAAAACAGTACTAGTACATGTACTTATCCCGAGCTTTGGTCCAATATATTTAGCTTTAGTATTGTGTGTTGGGACTCTGTCAGTCAGTGGCAAGGTCCTTGTGGCTGCGGGAAATGAAACTGGCAAAAAATTGAACCGTTACAGGTATATGATGAAGCTAGAGGGGGAGGGATCAGAAAAAGAGGAGGGTTAAGTGGAGAATGGGAATAGGGGAAAAACAGATGTAGATAGCTAAGTAGCAAAAAGGTACAATAAAGCATTGGATATGAACAGTTACTCTAGAATAGTTAACAAATAATGCAGGTAGGCAGTCAAAGTTAACTATATTTCAAAAGACTTTACAATTCTTATAAAACTATATGCATTTACGGAGACTGTACAAACACAAAGCTACAAATAGGGAGAAAGCTGTAGTGGCAGTGTTTTACACTCAAACAGACTCTACGCTAAATCCAAACAAAACTGCCAGAACTGTAATATACCACCCACAGTGCAAATGGTGAGGACATTGACAAAACAATTACAAGCTAGCTCAAACTGGCAGCAGGAAAGTAATTGTACGGACTTACACTAGGCAGATAGAAATTGTGTATGCAAAGGCAGGTAAACAGTGGCAAGCTAACGTACCAGCCCAAAAAATAGCAATTATAGTATATAAAATGAGAGAGTATGGCACCAGTACAGAGAGCTATTCTGCAACATGAGCAAATAATACTTTCACAGGCAAAAATGAGCAGTCTAAAAGACTTGTACAGTAGTCGGAAGGTTTAAATTCACTGTCACAACAATAAAAGTTCAAAGTATGAGCACAAAGGTGGAGGTAATGCATACAAGCAGTTCATAATACAAAATCAACCCTAGCAAAAACATAATACTTTAAAACAATGTACAGTGGAGTGAACAATGTAATCAGGGTCGCTTGGCAAGTGGGAATAATATTTAGTCTAGCCTGGAAAGTGGATGCCCTGTCCTTTATCTGGGAAGGCCTCTCAGTTTATGCCTCCCCCCCTCTGCCTCTCCTCTCTAAGGTCCTTCTAAAGATCAAACGGGACAATCCAAGGACTATACTGATTGCACCGGACTGGCCACGCCAGCACTGGTACCCCATTTTGCTGCAACCATGGCACCTGCTTCAGACCCCTTCCCTGCTGTCCCAGCAGGTGGGCCAGATTCTGCACCCTCAACTTCAAACCCTAAAGCTTGCAGCCTGACTAATTCCCTGAGCTCACCTGTAGCAACCCTCAGTAAGCAGGTGCTGGATGTCATTCCTGAGGCAAGGAGGCCTATTATTAGAAAATCCTATTCAGAAAAGTGGAAAAGATACTGTTCCTGGAGCCATTCTCAGGGGATGGGCACAACAGTGCCCAGCTTACCTCATATTCTAGATTATTTAACAGAAATGCTCCACAAGGGCCTATCTTCCTCTTCAATTAAGATTCATGCCTCAGCCATATCAGCTCATTATAATACTGAACCACCCCTCTTCTCTCATCCACTGCTAAAATAATTCCTTAGAGGGGCCAAAAATGTAAGACCCCCCCAGGACAGCCCCTACTCCAGCCTTGGGATCTTAACTTTGTGTTGGAAAAACATACTCTTCCCCCTTTGAACCAGCTGCTACAGCAGAGTTGAAATTCCTTTCTTGGAAAACAGCTTTACTTCTAGCCATCACTTCTGTGAGAAGAGTATCTGAACTGCAGGCCCTTATGGCAGTGGGACCCCTTCATTATCTTCCATGCAGACAGGGTTTCCCTCAGGATTAATCCCTCATTTATGCCCAAGGTGGTGTCTTGTGTGGCTCTGAACTAGTCCATTCATTTGCCTACTTTTTTCCCTAATCCCCAGAATAAAGGGGGAAGGATACTGCATTCCCTGGACGTGCAGAGACGGCTTAGATTCTGCTTGGACAAAACTAAGCCTCTCAGAAAATCTGACCAGCTGCTAGTCAGCTTTGCTGCAGGGGCAGAGGGAAGGCCATTTCAAAGCAAACCATTTCCAAATGGATAGCACATTGCATCCATTTCTGCTACAAATACCATGGAAAACCTCCCCCACAGGGGATAAGAACACATTCCACCAGGCTGCATCTACCTCTACTGCATTTCTCAGAGGCGTCCCTACCACGGACATCCTGGAAGCTGCAACCTGGAGCTCTGTACATACTTTCACCAAGCATTACCACCTGCCTATCTTTTCTAAATCCAGAGTTGGATTTGCCACAGCAATCTTACAGGGCCTTATTGCTAGCCCTAATGCTCTTTAACTACCTCCATCCTTCCTTAGCTTTGGGAATCAACCGAAATGTGATGACTGCAACAGTGAAACATGAAGAACATAGTACAGTTGTGTACACTTACCATAAATGTAGATGTTCGAGTGTATTCACTGTTGCAGTCCTAGTTACCCTCCCTCCAGCCCCCTGACTTCTCTTGTCCTTTACCTATCCTATTTGTTTGGTATATATTATATCATGTGGATTTGCTTTTTGCTGAGAGGTTTCCATACCATATAATTGCTTCCTATTGTGGGGGCACCTGACATCTGGGACAAGAAAAACTGATGTAATGGCGTCAGCTGCATGTTTTATACCCCTGATGACCCGATGTCATGGAAGAAGAGACAGCATCCGATGCATAAATCCGAAGACCCTGGTATTCAGGCCGGCTGAGGGCTACCTGCAGGGAGATAACCCAAATCTGATGACTGCAGCAGTGAATACACTTGAACATCTACATTTATGGTAAGTGTACACAACTGTACTTTCCTCACCCTATATCCCCCATACCATCTCTCTCACCCCATGCTCTTCAATTGCCCTATTTAATTCACTCTTATGATCTACCGTAAACCTACCACACTTCTCCTCACTGCCATTACCCTGTCTCTCTGTTTTAACATTACTCATACCCCAAACCTTTTTCATAATAGAAAAATCTACCACAACCAGTACCTTACTAGAAAGGCTAACATATAGTTTCTCGAATATATCATCCAGCCTCCATGAATCTAGCATTATATTACATACCCTCAATTCGGACAATTGCTAGCCTCCCATACTTTAAAAAATCACTACATTCCCATCTAACATCCTCATGGGAATGCTCCTGTTCACACCCCTCATAACCTACTCTCTACTCCCAACTCTTTTTCCTCCTTCCTCTGTCTCAATTCCCAGCTAGCAAATTCCCATAACTCCTTATTTGTACCTAGTAATTTTTAGTAAAAAACTACTACTTCTAACGTTGAACCAGAAATTATAGAATGTTTTTCATGTAAACTAAGTGTGGAACATAATCTTTGTATAATCTGTATGTAGAACATAATCTCTGTATAATCTTTATGTGGAGCTTTTCTCCCCAGGACTCCATTGAAAACGGGTTCTTTTGGCCCAATGGACTATCCTGGTTAAACAACTGCAAATAAATAAATAAATAAATAAAATAAATACTAAATACAAAATTCAACAAACCTCCCTTAAACCTAGACCATTGCTCGTTTCAACACTAAGGCATTTAATACAATCTACCCTCTTCAACCACTATTCACTCTACTCCAAGGTAAACCAACGTGGAGACATCCATCCAAACCCAGGTCCCACTTCTAATCTCATCTCTTAAACCTTCTTCCTCTAAAAATCTGTTTCTAGTTACTCTTAATCTATGCAGTATTTGCAACAAAATTACAGAGTTCCATGCATGGCTATCTCAGTACTCCCCTAACATACTTGTAGTCACTGAAACATGGCTTAAGCCACACGTCAAAGCTAGAGAACTGCTCCCACCAGGTTATAACATAATAAGAGCAGACCGAACTCATAAAAAAGGGGGAGGGGTAGCCTTACTCTATCCCATATAATTTACTATATTACCATACCCCAAACTCACCCCCTCTTTCGGTACTGCTGAAATTCTCATAGCCTCCTTAAAAATCAATAACGCAAAGCATTTATGTATGGTAGTCTTGTACATTCCACCCGGCAACAACTTTCCAATATTAGAAGACATCCTGTCCTGGATCTTGCAAAAATTATCCAATAAAATAATTATCATGAGAGACAACCCAGCAAATAGCATAAATCTTTACAGATTTACACAACTCATCTCTACACCAACAAGACTTTTGAAAAATAACAACTCAGGATCTATTCTGGACTGGTTTCAGATCCCCACAAATACTCCAACTCCAGAACCCTCCCAGATATTTTAAGTAAGCACCTTCCCACCTAAACTTACAGAACCATGACCCATACATCCAAAATATACATATATAAAACCTCCTGCAATTTATCTAATTTCAACCAGCACCTCTTTATTTCAATACTAAAATCGTTAAACTGCTCCATATTAAAAACCCTACCCTAGATGACACCATCAACCATTTCAACAAATTCTGGATACCCTCAACAACCTAGCTTCACCTCATACTAAAATTATAAAAATAGTCATGCATCCTGGCTAACCAAATCAACCAAAAACTTTCTGTTAACAAGGGATAAAGCCTGGCAGGAATGGCAAAGGAAAAAAAGGATATAAATCTCCAAAACTATAGACAGTTACAGAACAAAGTAAAAAACTGATAAACAACAAAAAGAGGCAGTATTTCTCTCAGCATTTAACCTCCCACAAAAACAACCCTAAAATATTTTAGCACACCATCTCTTTGCTCCTCACCCCTGGTTCCAAAGAAAACCCATCTCCAACCACCGATAAATCCCCATCCCAAACAGCAGATGCATTTAATACCCACTTTATAGACAGCATACCCAAATTAGTCAATCATCCCATGCACGATCTCATCCCTTCTCAAATAACTTCCAAATACTCATCTTCTTCCTTTCCCCCTCTAGACATATCTACAGCTGACCAACATCTTATTCTCCTGTCTCTACACCCAGTACCCACTCACCACATACATAAATTACTTCTTAAACTAAAACCCTGTTCTCCTTCTGCTGACAGCCTCCCCTCCGAACACTTGGAACTTGCCGCAGATGCTACTGCATATCCTGTCAACATCCTTATCAACCAATCCATCACAGAATCATACATCACCACACTTTGGAAAAAAATCCATAATAACCCCCTTATACAAAGGTGGAAAATGTAATTACTTAACTACCGTCCCATTGCTAGTCTATCTCCCCTATCTAAACGGTTAGAAAAATGTATACACAAACAACTACTTGACAATATCCTTCTAAACAAATTACTTACACCTACCCAAATGGCTTCAGACCATCACACACAGAACAACAGCTGCTCTAATCTCCTTTACGGATACAGTCAAAAAAGCTAGAGACTCCGGACTATTAATCTCATTATTGCTTCTCGATCTGTCTAACGTGTTTGATAACAGTTTCACACCCAAAACTATTGCAAAAACTCTCATCTCTTGCTCTTTCCCTATCCACTTAACAATGTTTCTGCAGCTATTTAACTGACTGACAATAATGTGTAAAATGGCAGGGCTATATCGCTCACCATCTACTGAACAACACAGGAGTTCCTCAGGGTTCCATTCTTGGACCTCTCCTCTTCAACATCTTCATAAATAGCCTTCACAGTGCTTCCCACCAAAGCTCCTTAATTCAATACGCCAATGTGTCTACTGTCATCTTCTCCTCCGATAATACAATCCACCTTCAACAAATAACTCAAACTGCCTTCTCCTCCATTGAAACCTAGCTATATAATTCACAACTTATGCTGAATCCCAATAAAACCAAACTTCTCCGTTTTACACCCAAGACACGCTCAACTGACTTTAAGATTTTCTCACCAAATAATACTCAAATTGAAGTGGTTTCTCATGACCATAGACAATAAACATCCCTTTGCTCTACATATACACAATGCAATCAGAAAGATGCATTGCAAACTAGGGATGCTTGATCACTGCAAAAGCTTTATGGATGCAATCACCAAAACTACGATGGCCACTACCTACCTACTCCCCTCTCTACTTTATGGGGCTCCCATTCTGACATTCTGACCAACATTCAAATTACCCTAAAATGGACTTGAATCCTGCTATAACAAAATTGCTAAATTTGATATAGATGCACCTCATTGCAAACACCACTGGACTGCTCTCAGGGTCCTCAACTGGCTTGAATTCCCACATCTTCTAAACTACCTGTAACTAGATATGGCCCACAAAGTTATATATCAACCTGCAAACTGTCCTGCTCAAAGTCAGTCCTCCAAACCTATGTACCTACTAGGGCTCTCCGATCTGAAGATAAATTCTGGAATGCCTTGCCAGTAAACATCAGAGTAATATCAAACCTCAGTTTTAAACTCACACTAAAGAACTTCCTTCTAGAAACAGGTATCTGCCCCTGTTCTAAAACTACTTATCTCTATCCCCCTCACTTCCCCCTACCTTTATATTTCCCTTTCTCTACTTCTTGTCCACCTGCCCTACCCTAATCTTCTACCTCTCTACTTTCCTTCCTTCCTCTTACTTTTTTCCCTCTCCCCCTACCTATTTAGTACATTCTCACTCATCTTTCTATCTCTGCCTACATTTCCACCACACCCTCCCCTTTACCTCCTCTTCCTCAATATACCCCCTTCTCAGGGTCTATATACCGTCTAGCAAAATTCTACATTCTACCTTATCTTGCCAAACTTTCTACAAGATTTTCTTCCTCATCTCAAATAACTTTCTAACTAAGCCCATTTATGCATTCATTAATTAACCTGGTATTTACCTTTATATCTCCTTTTTTATTTGACAAATCAGTGAGAGATAAGTTATGTATATTGTTGCTGCAAGACCAATGAAATAAAGATAATCCCATATTGTTTCATCCTCTCTGTAAAGCATCTACTAGTTTTGCTAATTTAAACTTTTATGTAAATTTATACCAGCTGTTTGTCATATACATCTCTGCAAATTATATACAAAACATAAATTCAGTACTCTTTATATTTGCAATGTTTACCGTTGTGGAGCTTTTCTTACCGGGCCTCCACTGAAAATGGGCTCTTGACCCAGTCGGACTTTCCCAGTTAACAAATGTAAAACTAATAAATAAAATAACTAACTAAATAAATCAATCAATAAATCAATAAATAATCTTGCCTGCCAGCCAACAAGCTGTTCAATGCTTTCCAAACATTTCTCTAGTATCAGGCTAGCAATACCTCTCTGTATCTAATATACTGCCTGTTCATATTTACAGTAATAATTACAAAACTATAGCAAATACAAGCTATTGAAACAATTACCCTTAAAACTTACAGTGGTATGTGCTATACCCTAAATCTGAATTAAAACTTTTAAACCATAGTGTATAAAATGCTGCCCATTAACTAATTTGAACTAATGTTTTGAGACACGGTGTAAGGAGTAGTTAAGTTATAGTCTAACAGATTAGAACATAAACTCTTTGTTAACAGTGTTCTTGTTTTAAAACTGAAACAATTCTTGAACTTACAAACATGTACTCAGAGCATTATTTAATGTTATGTACACTATACAATTTACACATGTCCTCAAAATTTAAGTTTTATCAGTAAATGACCTTAGATATTTAAAACTTTACACATGAATAATAACTGTTCTGTGATTATCAGCCAACTGCATTTTCTCATTAACTATAAAAGGCATATCAAGGGATACATTAAATATTAATGTACAACCTCTAGGACTATTTCAGGTAACTATGACATCAATATAACGCCACATATTGACAGCGTCAATAAATGGAGGTAGCTAAGTAGAAAGAGAAAAAGAATGGTCCAAGTTCTGAGCCCTGTCATATGCCACACTTTAACCCCATGCTATCAAACTTAGGCTGATTCATATTCAAGTTACATACTACACAATATGAGGTGGCATGCCAAATGGTCCTGTGCAGGCTTGCAACGATTCATAGTTTTATGCTGTGGTACTGTGCAGTGTGCAGCAGTGCGCTACAGAGAATATGTGAGAATGGCAGCATAACTACAGACAGATGAAGACAAGTAGGAAAATGAGGCCATAATGACATGCAAACATATACAAGGTGAAAACAGTCCCAACTGATAATCATGACTGGTAGAAGTTACCTGCCCATAAGTAGCAGATTGTAAAAAAGCAAACTATGCAGAAAATACTGGAGTTACAGACAGCAACAATGTGTAGGATTGCAGCAGCATCTAATACCTATCATTGCTGCCATGTCCCACCTGTGTGCATTGGAGGTGTCAGGCTGCAGTGTTAAATGGTATCAGAAGTGGCTAATGTTCCATAAATTCAGTAGCCAAAAGATTATTGCTCAATTCTGTGTAGACCGAGATATTGTATGGAGCTCAGTAGAATATATTGCCCACATGAGAACACTACAGGAATGTGTGCCCTTTGAATCTCTCTAGAGACTAATGCAGGCATGCATATGTGCCCTTCCAATCCCTGTAGAAACCAAGGTATGCATGACATTCCCCATCTTAGCTATAAGGACTTTTCAGAGACCAGCAGGAGAAATGTTAGGTATTTCTAATGCCTCTGCCTCTAGAATACTGAAGAAATTCCTCAAAGTTATGTTTCTACACATGGATGAGCATATCTGGTCTCCTAGCACAATAGAAGAGACAGCCACCACTGTGCATGGCTTCTGTGACACTGCTCACCTTTCTGAGGTACTGGGTACCATAGATTGCACAGATGTTGCAGGAAAGGCCCCACCTAGTCCACATCACAGAGGTACATTGTCAGGAATGGCTACCATTCCATAATCTGTCAGGTAGTGTATAGTGTACATGGGATTATTACCAATGTGTCCAGACACCAACCAAGCAGTTCTTATGAGTAACATACATGGCATACATCTCTATATCACTGATTCTGGTAAGGTGACATTTGACAGGGCCATCTAGTTGATAAATGCAGGCACTATGGCTAAATTAAAACTATATGCTACATATATAATGTGCACTAATGCACTAAACCAGTCACATATGTTGTTCTTGTGTTGCAGGTTATGCTAGTTACCTGCTAGAGCTCTATCTAAATGTACACCCATATGGAACACAATGACCATTGATGACCTGTTGCACAGTACTGTTAGAAATGTAATATTATTGAATATGTGTCCAGCCAGTTCAAAGCCTGCTTCTTCTGCCTCTGTATGTCTGGGGACCATTGTAATAGGACCATGCCAATGTCTGTAGGATGTTCCTGTCATGTTTCATGCTACATAATATGATTTTGAGATAACTGACAGGTCTGCCCCATGGCATGGGTACAGTCAGATCATTCACACATGTGACTCGCACATCACCTGCTGATGACAGAGACAAGCAGCAGATGTACAACCTCCTCAGGGCAGTATTGGGCATGGTACTTGACAGCTCAGGTGACGTAGCACTGTTTAGTGCAGAACTATAGGTTCTGATGAGCAGACAGTGACAGCACAGTGTCACAAGGACCACACATGATACACGCAGTGTTAACAGGCTATACTGGTCAGTTCATGGTTAAGACACACTGCACATCAGACATCTCCATGTACACTGTAAAGGATGGGAGATGGAGTGGGTTACTGTCATCATTATCTTGTACACAGTTGGTGACGGACACAATAAGACATTCATGTCCACACACAAACTGGGTGGGAAGAGCATGTCACATGAGTTAGGGATGGCTGTTTTAAGATGATGGGCACTCTGAGTGATAACATTCCCCAACAGTGGGGTTGGTGTGCCACTAACTGACTGTAATGTGTAATCACTTCATTGGCTTTTTGCAGTAAGACTCAGGGACTCCTGAGGCAGGGGTGAATTCACAGCATAAGGCACAAAAAAAATGAACATCACTATGTCTCCTACAGCTGTGGCTCTGTGGCAAGAGCGCTAAGGGTGGCCATGCCAGAAGACTGTATAATTCAAACCTGCCTCTGCTGCCAACCTGATGTGGCTAAATATCTAATGTTCCTGTGATGAAACATAAGCAGATTAGTGTGGTCAACCAACAGCATGAATGTACATTATTATGCTGTATGTTACTGACCTGGTGCATCATTTACTATGTATGGGGTTAGTCAGTGCTGATACCAGTGCTCATTCCTGGCCTGGGATGATCCCAGTATTGTTTTCTCCATGCAGGAACACCAAAAACTTCACCAGCTCTGTTTACCTGGTAGTATCTACTGGCCCCATGGCCAACCTCTCATTTGCTGTAGAACATATATTTGCCTTAACAGAATATACCATGCCAATGACACTCTAGCAATATTGCTGCATTGAGTGATTCTGTGCACAGGTACACACACAGGTAAGAGATTGCCTACATATACCATACTATATACTATCATCAGCAGGATATATGCAGGGGTATAATATGCTATAGTCAAAATAACAGAAAAGGGAACACATACAGTTGGTGTGCCTGCTACACACTGGCACATATGCACACTCTGCAAGGTCCAACTGGCAAGAACTACAGGTGTGTATAGGGGAAAGCAGTCATCCTGAATGCCAGCTTTAAGAAAACTCAGCTGACATAACTATAAATACTAGAGTAGAAAGGTTTTATATCTGTAGGCCTAGCATATGCTCAATATACCGTACACAGGACATAGATTCATAGGTTGGTACTAGGCTATTGGCCCTAGGGCCTATACAAGCCTAACCAAACAATTCCCCGGATATTTCTTCCCATGATATTTACTTCCCTTGACCCCTGTCTAGCAGGGCAACTGACGTGATCCCCAGGGTAAATTTCCTATCTCCCATCCAATCATCAAGGTTCCTTTTGAAGAGGGTCAAGGAAGCACTCTGCTTGACATGTATGGGCAGTCTATTCCAGAGTATGGGGAGTCTCTGGGTCAGGAACTTATCCCTCCAGCATGTTTTGTTCATTGTGATGACAATGTTTAGAACCCTGGAGTGTTTGACTCTGAGGGATTGGGATTTCTTTAAGTGGAGCATGTCCAACAGCTCAGGGTTTGACATGGCCTTGCATGTTAAGCAGAGATCGACTCTGAGTAGACGATATGCCACAGAGTATAGCTGGAGTTTTTTTAGATGGTCAGCATAGAGCATCTGCTTTAGGCCTGTGATTCTTTTAGTGAGGTATTTTTGCGGCTTTTCCAGCTGTTGCAGATGTCTTGTGAGGTACATACCAAACGGGGTATTGTACTCCATAATGGGTCTAATGAGGGAGGAGTACAGTGGGACAATGACCTCCTTTTTTCTGGATGAAAAACCCTTGGTGATGAGGTGTACCACATAGAAAGATTTCCTGACTGTTGTAGCGATGTGGTTATCGAAGGTGAGACCACTGTCCACCTGTGTCCCTAAGTCTGTCATCACACTTTCAGTGTTTAGTGTACTGCCACCTATGTGGTAATTCATGGGTACATGTTTTTTCCCAAAGGGGATAACTATACATTTCTTGGCATTAAGCTTGAGCCCATGGCTCTGGCACCAATCATCTGTTTCTGTAAGGCCCTTTTGTAGAATATCCACATCATTTGGGGATTCAGTAATGGCTCCCAGTTTGCAGTCATCTGAGAACTTTGTTAGACAGAGTCCCTTAGTGTTGGCCTGTACTTCAGAGAAGTAGATGCCGAACAAGAGCTGTCCCAGGACTGAACCCTGAGGTACTCCAGTTGTCACTTGTCTGGAGCTGGATTTGTAGTCGGCTACTTTTACAGTATGGGTTCTGTCAGTAAGCCAGTTGGCAACCCATCGAGTGATGTGGAATTTATGTCCAGCTTAGTACATTTATCTATGATTCCAGAGTGAGGGATGGTGTCGAAGGCCTTGGTGAGGTCCAGATAGGCTGTGCTGTCCGTCCACAGCTCTGGAGACTAATTCAAAGAAGTCAATCAGGTTTCAGGAGATAAGATCGGCCCTTCATGAACCCAAACTGGGTGGGGTCCAGTGTTTGAAGGAAACTCATGAAATCATGAAGACTGACTTTTGACCTTAAAAGTAAAAGCACTCGTCTATTTGTTTTTCAATAAAGGATTTTTGATTTCTAAAAAGTTATAAGTTGCATGATTACTCTGAAGTCTCAAATGAGGTTTCTACGGTGCATAGTTCTTTTTCTAATTTTTCTGGATTCTCAGCCAGTTGCTCACAAGTACCAGTTTTCTCTATGGTCTATCGTTTTCCTTATGAGAGTGAAGATGCCCCCCCCCCCCCATTGTTGGAAAATATTGTGCCTCATTACATGCATCTGTGCTTTATATATATATATATATATATATATATATATATATATATATATATATATATATATATTGTGCTTTATATATATATATATATATATATATAAAATGGAAAATATCAGCATATAATAATTGAGTTACAGCAGTCATGCTTTCTGAGGCCTTGTCAGTTATGAGCTTGACTTTCAGATCTATGAACCTACCATACTAATGTACCCCTTCTGACTCCCCTTAACCATACCACCTTTCCATGATTTTATGAGTTTCCTTCAAATCTGGTTCTAACTTTTGCCACCAGCTTTCCCTCTCTCCATCTCACCTTGTCTTACCCCAGCCCTTCTACTTTATTTAACTGCATAGGTGGACTGGGCTGAGGACCATTTTCAGCCACACAAACGGCATTCCTCGTATCCTTTACTTTGGATAATTCCCATTTTCACTGTGCAATATAACAGTGACGGCAAGCAAAAAATTCATAGCTGCACATTGATGCAATAACAAACGTAATGGCAATAGAAATATTAACATGCAAACATTATTTATAATGCATACATTGCTGCAGTAGTCTGTGGTATCTTAAACTCAGGAAAGACTAGTTGTATACTAAATTTCTACTTATAAATCTATTTCACTAGGTTTTTAAGACAATGATTAACAACAACAGGCCCTCTTCTTTCAGACCTGTTATACATTCACAAGTCCAGTGGTAGAGTGAACACCTGCTCCAGGGATCTCAATCTCTTTTGTTACATAAACAGAGCATGTTGGAGGGGAGAGGAATGTATAAAAAAAAATACAATTTTGCATACAGCAAAGTACGTCTCTTACTCTATTCAAGTACAGTTTGAATGAATAGATGGGAAATTGCAAATTTATCTCCAGTTTAGCATCCATGTCCTCTTGGATAGGGGCAACAAGTAAATGTCCCAACACATATTTGTTCTACTCATTTTTAAACAAAATATAAGAGCTAAAAATTACCATGAGAATGTAAGACTAGGCTTCTTAAGATCCTTACAGATCAATAGCCTAGTAAGTACCTATGAACCCAAGAACCTATGAAACAATTTATCCTGGCACTCTAACAACGTTTTAGCAGTGCAAGTCACTTGAATATCAGGCCTCCACTACTATATAAGGCTTATCTTCTATGTATGAGCTTTGCTGAGATTATACAGAAACCTTGATAAAATACTATAAAGCCAGTACATCTCTAATATTTATAAAAAAATAAAAATAAATTGGCAGTTGCTACCATCAAGTCAATCTTGCAAACAAACTTTTGACTAGTAGCAAAATGCAGTTTCCATTCATCCTTTAAATTAGGAGGCAAAATTCTAATCTGAAGCTTTACTATAGTCACTGCCATAGTTATGCAAGAAAGTAATGCTTTTGGATAATCAAAAGTGTGCATTTCTCATAGGAGGAGGTAGATACCTGGAAATAGAGCTTATACAGATTGTAGCAAGAACATAAGGTAACTTGATTTGGTTCAAATTCAAGACTTACTGGTTCCAACTGTGGGATGCATTTAACCAGGATAAAACTGGACTATTCTTCTCTGTTCATCCATGTCATGTTTACCATTACTACATGAATTAATCAGACATATACACCCAAATGAGTGTATGCAGACACACACACACACACACACACACACACACACACACACACACACACACACACACACACACACACACACACACACACACACAGCCAAAGACACATAAACACATGCACACACACACACACACACACACACACACACACACACACACACACACACACACACACACACACACACACACACACACACACACACACTTTCTTACAGATAAATTTACTGTTAATGTAATCACAAAAAGTAAAAAAAAAAATCATGAAATGACACTTTCTTCTAGCACTCAAATTTAGCCTAGGATTGCAGATATATGATATGACAGTGCAGCACTCTACTTGGTTTAGCAATGCCAAGGTAGCTGGAATCTCAAGACAGGGAATGGGGCAAGGTATTCCCAGATAGGTTCATCCCTCTCAAGCAATGTTTCTCAAGAGTCACTTGAAAAAATAGCTTGAGTCTTTGGGGGGGGGGGGTGGTAAATGTCACAAAAGGAGATACTGCCAGTCCAGCTAGCTGAAATTGTGTAAATAATTACATGTCATTTGTGAATATTAACATGATTTATATAGAAGTATAACAGAAGGAGATACTACCAGCCTGGCTATCTGGAATTTTGTAAATAATTATATGCCATTTGTGAATATCTATTCATATGCTTATGTTACAAATGTATTAGAACTCTAGGTTGTGTGTATATCAAATTGCTGGTACAGAAGTGTGTGTTGAAAAGGTTGTGAAGTACTGAGCTTTAAAAATGTTTCCACATTGTACCCTACTGGATTAGAACAGAAATGTATATACACTATTGCAACTGTTTAGATATATATATTTTAACAATGGAGACTGGAACACAGCAGGTTAATTTCAGAAAAATAGCTGAAAATTTAAATTACTTTATGACCATTTAATAAAAGGATGTTTTCTTTCAGTTTCAGTGCAGTAACAGACACAATGTTTAGAACTACAAGTTTTTTGTATTGCCTTGGAAGTGTTTATTGTTTTATGACTTCCAGGATCTGCCTTAGATCTAAGAAAAAACATTGTTTATGTATTTTTACAGGTAGAAGCTAAATGCTACCAGCTGGCATCAGTGGTTGTTTTGTGCCTGGGAAGTAAAATCAGATGACAAGAAATTATGTCATTCTGCAAGTATCCCAGCAGTAATATTTGGGATATTAATTTGGGAAGTCTTTGAGAGAGAGAGAGAGAGAACATTCTGTATTTTGTCTTTGACCTGACAAGAAGACCCATTCACCACATTTGTCTTACTTGCTCTGTAAGTCTAGGAAACAGTATAATTCTTTTAGATATATAGCCGAACTTAATTTAGATGTTTTTCTTTATTTATTTGAGATTGTCCTACAGTGTTGTTTTAAATATTTCATGTGATTTTGAACTCTGATGTAACTGTAATTATATACTGAGTATTTTATTGGTCTTTAATTATTTATTATTAAATATATTTAAACCTTTCATTGTGGTTGATATTTGTGAGACATATTTAAGTTCTGAGAGTACTTGCATACTTATTTGGTGATACTGTGGGCTACTCCTCATAGCCTTGTTCTTGCTCAAACTACCATTTGTATTAATAGCAACATTACACAGTAATACTGGACAACCTTTGTTAAGGGCCTTAAAGTAGCCAATAAAGAGTGGCTGGTGGCAGTAAAAACTACCTTAAAGCCTGGGCAGAAGGGGTCATAGCTAGTAAACCTGTGCCAGCCTTTCACAGGTGTGTGTGTATAAATCAAACCTCAAGGTGTGTGTGTGTGTGTGTGTGTGTGTGTGTGTGTGTGTGTGTGTGTGTGTGTGTGTGTGTGTGTGTGTGTGTATGTGTGCGTGTGTTAACTACTGGGGCAGGGATGCGAAGCACTGGTTAGACAGAGAGGGTGCTGGAGGTCTTGGCTTAGCCACTCAGCTGAGATCTCAACCCTATAGCTATGCCAGTGGGGAGTCTTACTGGGGATCTGGAGAAAGAGGGAAAAAACAGACTTTGGTCTCTGTGTGCTCTTAAGGGAAATTACACTTGATGCAGAGAGCTGCATCTGGAAATACTGTGTGTGTACCTATCATCCGCCCAGTGTACGTCCCCCCACTGTTGCCAGTGGTGAGGAGTGAGGCTCCTTGATTACTGGGCCAGTGGTGGGGTGTCACACACAGCATTACCTCTTGCCATTCTGTCCTCCAGTTCTGAATGATCAGATCATCATATCTAATAGCATTTCAAGAAATTGTGCATGCACACACTAAGCAAATGTTTAATAACTTACTTTGTTTGTAAAGGCTAGGTGCTCTGTACAATGCTCTCTCTGTACTAGACAGGGTTAACAACTCTATAATATAATTAATGTCTTTTTAGTGAAATTTTATTCATGAACATAGATATGTAAGTAAAGCTTTCCACTTAGATATGAAACAAATTACTATGTATTACAATATTTTGTTGTTTAAATAACTGTACAAAGATGTTGTTATAGACATTGTAGTGAAACTGTCCCTTTCATTTGTCAGAGGATGTATTTTTATTGTTCTCTTGTCTCTGCTTTGCACCGTATACATTTCTATGGTACAACATGTGGTTATCATTGTAAATCTGTGCCTTTGCTCCTGGTCCATGCCTGACAAGGATTCTAGGACTAATCCACCCAAGTAGTCAACAAAGATTGATTGAATAAATAAATGAATGAATGAATGAATGCATAAATAAATAAAATAAAACAAAACAAGCTGGCACAAAGCATTCTGTTCTTTAAATACAAGCATACACAACACAAGGAAGGGAAGTACCATTAACAATATTCATGAACTACAGTACAAGTGTACTACCAATAAATATTAACAGCAATATTAGCCAAAACTGGCAGGAACTGTGTTAGGCCCCAGCCTCCAAAATGTTGCCCAGTCATAAAACAAATTATGATTTAACACTATTTCCATGCAGTACATTCCAGTGTAGTGCAAATACTTCAACAAAAAGCACTAAGTCAAAGACAAAATAAGACATTTGATATGTTATTCATAGGTACACAATTAACTAAATAAATTTTATTGATTTTTATGAGTAGGACAAAGTTTCTAGAATCATTTAACATGATCAAGTCCCTAAATGAAATACACTGCTGAGTAGAAGCAGAGCCATCTTTTATAGTTTGGGCTCACATAACACAAGTATGAGTCAAGTGCCCACAGCAGAATTCAACTGCCAAGGGCTACAGCTGAAGTAATGGAACTGGACAGCCACAGTGGGATTATAGGAAGCAATTCCTCAGAGAATTTCCAAATTCAGGCACACTGGTAACATTAACAAATCAGAGAGCCTTTAGCAGGATCAAAATGGCTAAGGAAATTTCAATAGAATTAGCAGATACTAGGAGTATAAAAGAATTATCAAAAAACCTTACAGCCACTTATTAATATCAGTCTCTTAGTACTATGAACTGGAACAGAAGTAGGGGATTCCAACAGATCTGATTCCAGGGAACCAAACCAGGAATAAAAAAGTCAGAAGGCTGTAGATAGTCTAACAGAATATTGAGCCTAACATTATAAACATACTTAGGACCAACAGAGTCCATCAGCAGAATTAATATAATGGGGGATCCAAAGAAGTATTAAAGGAATCAGGGCCACCCACCATAATAAACACATTCATGTTAACATTACTTACTCGACAGACTGTGCTTCCAGGAGGAATAGTAAAGTTAGGGGGAGCGGGAGTCACATCCGTATTAACAGAAAGGGGATGATAAAGCAGAGCTACTGAAATCATGAAGCTTACTTCTTGACAATTTCCCACATGATTAAATTTGTTGTGTAAATGGGCGTGCCTTCGTTGAAGGTTGAACGTTGAGCTGGCACCTCGGCGTTCGTGAAAATCTACTGCCAATCATTAGCAGATTGGAGTTCCGCTGTGGCGACCCCTAACCGGGAAAAGCCGAAAGACAAACAACAAATTAAATTTGTCTTCTTTCTCCTGTGAACTGATTACCTGAATGCAATCATCAGCACAGGAAAGGTCTGAAATTTAAATTAACAAATTTTAAATGTTTAGGAATATTCATCAAAATAAAATTATCATCTGCTTTAAATTAGATACGCAAGAATGTGGCACTCGTTTTTATTGTTGTGACAGACATTTACCAAAATATTCAAGTAATGTAAAATAATGTGGTTTGGCTTTGGCCCTGTCTGAGCTGAGGGTCTGGTTTGCTGGTGCATAAATGTCCCTATGCACACACTTCAATAACATTACAGTGCTTCTGGAGAAATTAAAAGCTGAACAGATGTTGTATAATGAAAACCAGAGCAGAAGCAGAGAACTGCTGTCAGATGTGCTAGTTTTCATTTGTGCTGTTTGCAAAGCTGTAATCAGTGCAAGAGCTAGGTTGTGGCATTAGATTCATATTTTTTCACTTAGAAAGTGCAACTGCTTGTGTTACATACCAGTAGTAGAAATCAAAAATTTCAGCTGCAAATATTCCCTCTAATTAATTTTCTTCTGAAAATTCAGTTGCAGAGCTGTTTACTAAGCCTTGAAGTTCATTTAGTAGATTTTCTACTGCTGAATGATGAAATGCTTCCAGTGTATAGAGAATCTTACAACATATCAATAGACAGGTCCAAGATCATATTGAACCAACCGCTCCTACTTATTAGAATCTTAAGATATACACCACTGAAATTTTAGCTTATGGAATCTGTTAAAAGTAAACCTCAGCAGCAGAAGGAAATATTAAGTGTAAACCATAATCAGGAACATACCTGCCAGGTGCTGTAATTTCTGCATCATGCTTTTTAGTCTTACACCACCTGGACTGAAATCATTGTGTTTTTTTTTTTGTGCATAAGAATATTATGCTATTTGATTCATTCTTTACAAAAAATGTTATCACTGATAAATAGAATTAAGCATTTATGCAAGTATTATGTAAAGTAAATTAAAGCATCTATTTAAGCAGTAATTTTTTTTTATGCTCACAGGTTTAGTTAGAGCTTTTGAGAAGAAATTCTGTTTTGATGTCAGAAAATGCAACAGTGCCACCTCATGGCTTAATCAACAGTAACACAGAAAGCTACATTTTATTTTATTTAACTTTTTTTAACTGGGTAAGTGCAAGGGTCTGAGGACCCTTTTTGAACACAACCCCTGTCAATTAGGCAAACAAATACAAAACATAAACATAAAAGTCATATGAGCAGAAAATAGTAATATGTGAAGATTTACAGTGGGATATAGGAGTAAAATATACATATAAAATATAGCAATGGAATATGCAAACATATATACACACACAACTTTATAATGAATAATCTCCAAAGGGTTTGATCAAAACACAAAACATTGAACAAACTTGTCTGAGATTAACATTAATTGCCACTAAAATCTTTGAGAAAAAGTAATCACAAATGTAAACCAATGTTACATTTACGATTACCAAAAGGAGAACAAAAAACAACTTTTAGACCTCCCCACACCACCCAACATAGGGGCTCCATCATCCCACTCTCATAAATTAAATATAATAACTCCAGGGTCACACAAACTCAAAGAAAGAACAAAAACCCTTAATTTATGTAATGGACAAGCTAATAAGCTTCAACCATTATATAATTTGAAAAACTGTACTACCACCGGAAAACACCAGTGCTTCAGCATACAATAAAATACATGCAGTGATAGACACATAAGTGTTATATGAGCTATCTATCTAGCTATAATATATATAATATGAGCAAAGTAAACATCATTTACCTATTACATTATATGACACTTCTAGTATATAGAACAGAGCAAGTTAAGGTACCAGTGGTTGTAGCAGCAACTATACAGAACATTTCGGGTGTCTTTGATGCATCTTCACGATGGAAGAAAAAATATTGCCAATAGGTGTTAGAAGGCTCAGATTCAATAGGACTAGCGAAGTGAGATGAAGGCACTAGTGAGAATTAACCTGCAGATACAAAGCAGTTGCATTCGTTTTCATTGACTAAATGGGTATGAAGGGACATCAACAACATAAGATTGTCAATTTTTGATATCTTCAGGCAGGGAGTCCTAGCAGACAGGTGCATTTTGTAAAAGAATCTCTCACAGGCACCAAAGATAAAGGGAGGTCTATGCAACAG
>NC_056733.1:545704177-545849177 GCF_019279795.1 Protopterus annectens
CATTAAGAAGGTTTTTTCTGCACTCTTGTGGCAGCACTGTGCTGATCCAAACCTATCGGAGTTGGGGATTGCTGGTGGAAGGCTTATTGTGTGCTTTCCCTATTTGGTCGTTATTTCGAAACCTGCTCCTTTTTGGCCTGTACATAAGCCTTGCTTTTGTGCAAAGTTGCTGTCTGCACAATGGTGGTTAGCAGTGCCATGTATAGATGCAAATGCCTTGAAGATAAAATTTTCCTAGAATAACTATCACTAAAACCAGACCCAGACCCCTGCTGCTCTAGGAGCAACAAAGTTGTGCACTGAGCAGTATCTCTCTGATAGTTAACCTTAGACTTCATACACTGTAGTTCCACCGCAGTTGCTGTGCTACCAGCACAGTCTACTCTAATTAACCCATTTCTTTCCTCGATAAAACCCACAGTAAGAAGCTGATATCATGGATGGGCAGTTTCCTACCATCCCTGTAGTCAGCCTAGTGGACATGGGTATCCTGAGGCAATGTAGCAATTGTATCATGTATACTGTCAACCACTTAATCGTATAACAAACAAATACCATATGTGAGAGATGTAGTTATACTATGAAAATGGAGGCAAGACTCTCATATACAGACAAATTAAATGCCAAACAGGTTGCCAGCACACACATCACTTCCAACATTAAATAGGTATTTGACACATAAACCCACATATGCAGAGGTACTCATTAGTAACTTACCAAAAACTCAGACACCTCCCAAACACTGCCTTCAGAAACCACATATACACACATCAAAGCAAACAACAACCACAACACATAATAATACACACACCAGTGTCTCAACAAACAAGCCCATAAGGTGAAACACCACAAAACCTAACATACTGGTCGTAGGAGACTCCATAGTGAGACACAAGGATGTCCCCTCACCCGAGTGGATAAGGAGAAGGCTACAATTAGCTGCCTGGCAGATACCTGGTTCTGTCAGATCATGCAAGCACTCATGTCACTCAGCCAAAAGTACTGGTATGATTCTGTTATAGTCCACGTGAGTATGAATGACCTGAGATGTACCTTTCTGGACTACATGAAGAGAGACATGATTGAGCTCTGAGATAATGTGTCACATGCAGGTATAGGCCTAGCCTTGAGCAGCATTCTGCCTTCACCAAGGATATTGCCTCAATACAAACAAAAAATGATTGGTGTTAACAATTGGCTTAACTTTGGTGTCAGTCCAAGGGGATCCAATATTTGTTAGCCTGGGAGGACACGATTGACAGGCCACGTTGTTTTGTTTTGCTACTTGTGTTGTGCACCTGTCTCCTCTAGGCTTTCAGATACTGGCAAAGGATTTAGCCAGTCCTGTAGTGTCAAAGTAACCATCCCCCTAACATAACAAAATCTTCTCCTGATAAGCTCAAGGTACTGCTGCTCCATGCTAGGACTATAAACAAGAAATTGCACTCCCTAGAAGCACTCCATCTCCTTGGAAAATGCTGATGTCTGTGCAGTCACTGAGACATGGTTCAAAGCCACAAAAAGCACCTTAGCCATGCAAAGCTACAATGCCTCCATATGTTCAGACCACCAACTGAACAAGAAAGAACCAAATGAGGAGTTGTATCCATCTTCATAAAGGATAAGTATCCCCCAAGACTGGTCAAACAGTATGACTTTCTCAAGTTACTCCATGTCCAACTAACCATAGGCAAAATCCCCTATCACATTATTCCTACTATAGATTCCCCACCATGAACCAGGAGAAACATACAGCATACGTGGACCTACTGGAGTCTGTCACCATGCAGTTCAATATCTTACTCATGGGTGATCTTAACTGTCCTGTCATTGGCTGAGAAACATACATGACCACTAATGTTCAGGGTCAGAGTTCTTGGACTTTGTCAATGCAGATGTTCTGGAAGAGCTAGATGGCACACTCACTAGGGGCTCAAATATCCTAGACATAGTACTCACTAACATGGAGGAGTGTTGCACCCCCCTCCCCCATGTAATGTCCTCTTTGGTATGATTGGACCACAGAATTGTCTCCTTTGAAGTAAATATAAGGTCAAATACCCCATCAAGCTCAAAAACATTAAATAATTTCTCCAGACAAATTATCCCCTACTAAGTGATGGCATAAAAAATTTCAAAGCTCCCCTGACCCCAGAAAACAAAGAGTCCTATGTGGAAGTGCACAGCAATGCCCTGTATAGCCACTTAAGCAGTTGTATAGAATCATCAGTACTGGACTGAATTACACCCAGGCCTTGCCAGAAAAACAAGCCACCTTAGAGGACCCTTGGTAAAAGGAGGCTATACAACAAAAAACAGAAAACAATGTCCAAAAATAACTGGGAACAGGCTCAGCAGAATAAGAAATTTCTCACTAGTCTAAACAAAAAAAAAAAAAGAGATCTGGTTCAGTCCTCAAAAGCAAATTAAAAAGCAAAAGTAGCCTCCCAAGCCAAAGAAAATCACAAAGCATTTTAAACTATGTCTACAGTCTTGAGGAGAATACCCAGCTATGCACAGAGCTGGTTGTGATGGCACCACCCATACTCAACCAGAGGAAATAGCCCACCTGCCAGTTGACAGATTTGGATTAAACTTCATCCCTCCTTCCCCACCGGTCGTCCCCCAAAGTATACCTGCCATCATTCCTCAGCCTATTATTTCAAGAGAGCAGGTCATTTCTGTGCATTTTAAGGCTAAAAACACAGCAGCAATGGGCCTTGACAACATCCCAGTTTGCCTTTTAAATAAGTTGACATTACCCAGCAGACCCACTTGGATCTTTCTTTAACCACAGCCTCCATACTTAACCAATAAAGCCAAACCCCAGTAGCCATACCTCTCAATATCTCCAATCTGGACAAAGCCATAAATAATGGGGGGATAAAGGTCCAAAGATAGGGACAATTTTTAAATATTGCTCTTACAAACTTAGAATGTTGATAGCATAGCAGATTTTGCATTAGCATGAATTTTCTGAAGAGTATGAAGTTTGAAACTCAAATGTCTGTCATCATATTCTGACTTTAATCGTTAATGACTTGGCAATGATTTACCAGAAAACCATAATTTAATTAAAAACAAGCCAAAAATATGAAGCAAAAATCTGAACATTCTGCTAAAATCCATACAGTTGAGAGGTATGCCAGTAGCTTTGGACATGCATTCAGTCAAAACAGTCCACTTATGCTGTGCTGATAAATAAGAACACTGAAAAATTCATGTCCACAGCTACTGGGGTTTGACTTTATTGGCCTGAATTTGCCCATTAACAGACTTAAGAAGAAAAAAGTCATGGGCATTCAGAATGACCGTATAGCTGAAACACCTGGTGTCCTTAAGGGGTCATTTGCATATATCCCATGATCCTTTTTTACAACAGGTTTTAAAGAATCACACAATGAAAATTCTAGCTTGGCCAGGATTTTCTTGTAATTTTTTACTAAGTGGTTAAGCTGTGTGTCCGGATCCAAATTTGACCTGGTTTTAGAGAATTATGCCATTTTACTCCCTTCTTTAGTTCCTTTAAACACCAGGGTAGTCTATTTTAATTACTTAAATTGATATTTAACATCCAAAGCAATGTTTTTTTTCTAATTTCAGTGCATATTGTTAATTGGGCACACTTGGTGTCATAGAGTTTGGGGTCATATGGAACATTCCTAGTGATTATCTTGTGAGAGGGCAATTTACTGTTGTTTTAAGAGTTCAGGTTAGTGCTGGCCTATTGGCAAGTTGCATTTTGATTATCTGTTTCAATGTTTTTATATATGTTGCCTGGCTTGTGGGGCTTGCTGGGGTATTGTGAGCTGTGTATCTGAGCTCTTGCTGAAACTGGATTTGATCTATTTTTACTGGATTTCACTCCTTTCTTCAGTCCCCTCAAACACCAAGGAAGTATATTTTAATTAGTTACGTTGCTGCTTAACATCTGAGTCAACATATTTTTTCACAGATTTTTCTGCATATTGCTAACTGGGCATAAATTACTTTGGTAGTATTGAAGGCCCGTTTGACACATTGATCGTGATTATCTTAGAGATGGTAATCTGCTGCTGTTCTGTGAGGTCATATTATTGCTGGCCTTGTATCACATTGTATTCAGATTGTCTGTGTCAGACTTCTATAATTTTTTTCTTTATGTTGCACTGATTTGCATGTCATGTCACTCCATGTTATTCCTCTGTAGGTAACATTACACAGTAAGTGGTTAGCTTTTTCAGTACTTAGCTTTAAAATTTCAGGACAAACTTGGTAGGTGCTTGACCGTTAGCTAATATGCTCACTGAGCATTTCAGCATAGCTGTTTGCAGAGTGCATTTGTGTTAATCCTACTGTAAGTTGGTAGTCAAGCAATTCATTGCTACAGGATTGCTGAAGGTTGAGCACAAGGGAACCAAACCAGGAATAAAACTTCAAAGGCTGCAGATGGTCTAACAGAATATTGAGACCAACATTATAAACATACTTAGGATCAACAGAGTCAACAGCAGACTTAATATAATGTATCCATAGAAGTATTAAAGGAATCAGGGCCACCCCACCATAATAAACACATTCATGTGAACAGAGATAGCCTTTGGTCAACTGGTGCCCTAGGCAAAAGAGCTCCACAGTGCCCCCTCCACACCACCTATTTCCCCCATCCTGGTCTACCTGCACCATCCAGATTACTGGAAAAGCACCCCTGCTAGACTGGTGCCCTAGGTGGCCGCCTAGATGGCCTATGCCTAAGACCAGCTATGCATGTGAACATCACTTACTTGGCAGACTGTGCTTGCAGGAGGAATAGCAAAGTAAGGAGGAGGGAGAGTCACATCCATATTAACAGAAAGGGGAGGATAAAGCAGAATTGCTGAGATAATGAAGCTTACTTCTTGACAATTTCCCACAAGATTAAATTTGCCCTCTTTCTCCTGTGAACTGATAACCCAAATGCAATCAGCAGCAGAAGAGAGGTGTCTGAATTTTAAAGGGACAAGTTTTAAGTGTTTAGGCCTATTTGTCAAGTTGCAATTATTATCATCTGATTTACAGGAGATACATAAGAATGTGGCACTAGCTTTTGTTGTTCTGACAGACATTTAAAAATGTTAAAGTAATCTAAAAATGTGGTTTGACTTGGGCCCTGTTTGAGCCGAGAGTCTGGTTTGCTAGTACCTAAAAGTGCCTATGCTCACACTTCAGTAGCATTAAAGTATTTCTGGAGACATTAAAAGCCAAACAGATGTTATATAATGTGGAAAACCAGAACAGAAGCAAAAAACTGTTGTCAATGTGCTGGTTTCCATTTCTGCTGTTTGCAAAACTGTAATCAGTGCAAGATCTATGTTGTGACATTGGATTCTTATTCTTTCACCTAGAAAGTGCAACTGCCTGTGTTATGTACGGTGTACCGGTAGTAGAAATCCAAATCTTCAGCTACAAATCTTCCAACTAACTAATTTTCTTCTGGATATTTAGTTGCAGAGCTATTTACTAAGCTTTGAAGTTCATTTAGTAGATTTTCCCCCTGCCGAATGATGAAATGCATCCAGTGGATAGACAATCTCATGACATCTCAATGGATGGGTCACAGATCATTTTGGACCAACTATTTCCACTTATTAAAATCTTAAGAAATACAACACCAACATTTTAGCTTATACTATCTGTTAAAAGTAAACCCCAGCAGCAAAAGGAAATATTAAGTGTAAACCATAATCAGGAACATACCTGTCAGGTGCCATAATTTTTGTATTATGCTTTGATTTTATTCTCAGAATTAGCCTTATACCACCTGGATGATGAAATGCATCCACTGGATGGAAAATCTCATGACCTCTCAATGGATGGGTCCGAGATCATACCGGACCAACTATTCCCACTTATGAATGTATAGTTCTTTGAAATTGTATTTGCAAAGCAATCGCTAACAATTTATGCACATAGATGTATACCTTAAGTGCATTTATGTACATATTTGTAGAACATTTTAAAAGCTCATATGCTGTCTTAAGCTTGTATCTCTAAGAATGCAACTTGGTCTCCTTAGCCCAGGTCATGGTTGAAAGGGGCCAATAAACCAGCCCATTCATCTGGCCAATAAATAAACTGCATTCATGATGGCAATATACAAGGTCTGCCCTACTGTGGACCAGGGAAACTTTAGACCGATTACCCTGATTAATTTGATTTGCAAAGGCACGGAATGCATCACATCTGACCTCATATGCTATGGTGTCATAAATCTTTTCAGGCTACTCTTGTATTAGTTTGGCTTCCTCAAAAGGAGAATGCTGTTTACACTGCTTATTTGCATCTGGTCAAAGCATTTGACACTATATCCCATGCAGTGCCTTAAAAATACATTCATACATAGTGAGGTGGATATCCAATTGGCTAAAAAATAAAAAAATAAAACCCACAAAGTTAAGGTGGCAGGAGTCTCCGTTGAAAGTATAAAGGCAACTAATGGTGTACTCCGGAGTTCAGTACTCCTTTTTGGCATCTTCATCTCCAATTTCCTGATTAGAAATCAGGACCTTTGGTTATTTAAGACTGCAGACGACTGCAAACTGGGTGTTACTGTCAAACCTTCTCCTGATAACTATTCATTACAGCTGGAATTAATCCTCATAAACAACTGGTGTACAAAAAAAGGGATAAAATTAAGCACAGAAAAGTGTAGTATTCTCACATTTGGTAAGCAACTCTTCTCTTCAATACAAAGTGCAGCCAATAGCCCACTCCAAAGCAATAATGCAGTCAGGGATCTTAGAACCTAGACTGATAGTTCTCTCTCCTTTGACTACCATATATGGCAACAGTTGCCAGAACTTGCTTCTGTTTAACACAACTAATATCTAAAGGTGTGTCATCTAGGTCAGAAGTTATCATATGTCTGCATGCATTCCTAATTAGACCAATTACTGACTACAGCACCTCCTTCTGAATATATATTTCTAGGCATATTACGCAACTGGAAAGGCCCCAGCAATTCTAAACATGATGATTGTTGAACTAAATGTCCTGAACTACCAAGAAAGGCTTTGAAACCCTCTCCTTTTACACACTTTTGTATAGTCTTTGTGTGGTGCTCTAAGCCTTGCATTTCACGCCATTAGAAACCCAACCTCCTTGATCTCCTGTATATTCACAACTAATGTCAGAACTAAGGATTTAAATCTCCTCCAGCATATAAAATGTGGCGCAACAACACATGTATTACTAAACACCTTCACACTTCTCCAGCATGTAAAAGTGACACAGTTGCATCGTTCAGATTAAACGTGGATGATTGGATGGACACCTATACATTTACTCCATGACTGACCTGCTTTAACCTTCTTGAGAAGGGTGGGGTACAGCATGAACAGTGGGTAATGGCAAGACATAAATGGTCATGCGGCTTAAATGCCTTATATTTCATATTATCCTGATCCGATGAACTGTACTGCCATATATGACAGAGATTTGGCCCGTTATGAGGTACAGTGCATCTTTTTTGTATTTACCCACTAAACGCTTTGTTCAGCAAGAGAAAATGCAAAGAGGCCTAACAATCAAAGAAGTCTGATCACCAGATTTAATCTACTTAGATGGCTTAAGATATCTCTCAAATTACTTAGTGTTGTATAAGCTGCTGAGAAACGATCTGGCCTCCTAGGCACCTTTGTACTCAGATATGTTTTAAAAAAAAGTATCTAAGACACATCCATGGGGCTAACACCAAGCCGTGTAACTTGCTACTAAGAAAGATAAATATTATGGAAAGAAGGACTGATTTCAGGTACAAGGTCTGTGTAGGTTGTAAAACACTGTACTGCTCTTGGTTAAACAATGAATGCCCCTATCTACTTTTAATCTAATTGTATGGGACATGACATGAGGTTATGTCAGTAAGGCCTCTAAAAGACTAATAAATCATAGATATTGTTGTGTTTAACATTAATGTTAATATTTAATAAATATATTAAACATAGATAAACATCTAAACACATTATATATTTGAATCTATTTGATCATAAAAAGTGTCAAATTGTTAAGTCGTACTCATAGATTCTGTATAACCCAAAACCTTATAAAATGTATACTCACAGATTTTGTAAGCTAAACTTTGAAACAAGTTCTTTAGGAGTGAGTAGATGGAACTCATCCCAAAAATGGAGCTCCAGCATGTGAATGTTTAGGAGGTAATCTTACTATAGTCTGTTTCTTATCAAATAGAATTGCAATACTATAATTTGTTGGCTAATGGGGTTGCAAGTTGTTCAGTGCTGTTGCACAGCAGGACACAATCTGCATACTAAATGGTGTTGATTTATTCATACAATTGTTTATTACACAGTTTATGAATAACTATTGCTGCAAAGTGTTCCGGAAAAGAATTTGGAATCAGTGTTGAAAACTGTTCAGTATTCTTTCTCTGTGTGTTTTTTTCCTGATATCAGTAATCATGCTGCTCTGTTAACTAAATGCATTTGTTAATCATGCCTCTCAGCCTGCACACATTGAAAATATGTACAAAGGTCCTTGAAAAGTAAGCACTTCCAGACAAAAATCTGGACATCTAATTAGCATAACATTTTAATACCAAATATCAAATAGCATATAACTCTCCTCGCTTCCAGTAGGAATATGGGATACTAGTCAAAAACACATTTAAAAAAGCAGTGACAAACTGATTGAAAATATGACTATATTATCAAAGAGCTAGAGTATAATCTGTAGACGTTAATGAACTGTATTACAAAATTCTAGGTAATTTATTTTTGTGTCTGCTGCAATGACCTCACTCTGGGCCAGTAATCAAGGAGTCTGAATCCTCACCACTGACACTGGAGAGGAACATTCACTTGAAACAAAAATGGATACACCCAGTATTTCCAGATGCAGCTCTCTGCATCAAGCACAATTTCCTTTAAGAGCACACAGGGAACACACTCAGTGCGGATGCTTATTTCTCTCTCACTCTTTCTCTCTCCAAATCCCCAATAAGACTCAAAACTGACATAGCTATAGGGTTGAGACCTCAGCAGAGTGCCCAAGCCAAGTCCTCCAGCACCCTCTCTGTGAAACCAGTGCTTCATGTCCCTGTTCTAAGCAGGTGACACACAAACTCTTTGAGATTTGATTTGCACACACACACACAAACACACACACACACACACACACACACACACACACACACACACACACACACACACACACACACACACACACACACACACACACACACCTGGGAAAGACTGGCACAGATTTATTAGCTAGGCCCCTTTTTCCCCCAGACTATAAGGTAGTTACTGCCACTAGACACTCCAAAGCCAGCTACTCTAAGGCTCTTGCAAGGGTACCCAATTATACTGAGTGAAATTAATATTAATAGAAATTATAGTGTTTGGCCAATGCAGTAAAGGTTTCAGGAGTGGCCACAGTGCGTCACCAAATAGATAGAGTAGTCTCAATGGTTAAAATATTCTCTAAAGGTCCAGCCACAATGAAAAGTTTAAATATTTTTAATAATAAATAATGAAATAACATAAAAATAGAGTTTCAATAACAGGAAATATTACAATAACACAGATGAATAGATTCACACAGATACAGAAAACCGTGCTTAACTAATTTCAATATATTTTCCTGACTGATCTAAAGAATTACTATTGCCTGGTTCACTTACTAGAGCAGAGCAAAATGAAGTAGTTGAGGGGTCCTTCCTTTACAGGTTGCAAAAACAGACTGCCCTGAGACTTCAGTCTCACCTAGTATTAAAATATCATTTTTAGTGATGGATTACAGAATGACATCACATACATCTGGTCATATGACTTCTGGTTCCTAAATTACTCCTTTGGCTAGAAGCTGCCAGGATTTAGCACATATGTGTTAAAATACATATCCTAAAACTTTGCTAAAGTTTATTGCAGCATCTGGAAGCTGTAAAACAATTTTAACACTTCTGCTCTTTCTACAGAGGCTAACAAACCATACTGCTTACAGACATTGCATCTCTGGTTTCATTGAAAACTGTGAGATAACATCTATATGGCCTAGGCCCAGCAATTTAATTTCAGAACATTTTTCAAAGTTAGCTGCAGCTAGACTGTGATTAACTTCTTCTCTTCCAGTATCCTCTGTTACAATATATTCATTTCAACAGTTACAATGCATACATTTAATCAGTTACTAAATGCATGTATATTTCTTTTCTGCCCAGCAGGACCCAGTGTTGCTACATTTTCAACACAAGCAAACCTCATAAATATATTTTCAGCACAAGCATCTATACAAACTAGTTTGTGATACAAATGACATAATTATTTACCAAACTCCAGCTAGCTATGCTGGCATATGTTAAACATCCACTGCCTTACTTCTCTTGGCATAGCTGGAAATACCTCTCATCATCACATCTGCAAAGGGGGATGTAAGATGTGTGTACTCTTTCTTTAAAATATTGGTGGCACTAATATGTTGGTTATCTAGTATGGTTTTCTGTTTACCAAACAACTTAAAAAAATCATATGATGAGGTAACTCAAGCCTGAAATTAGGGACATACCTTCAAACATAGGTACATCATGCACAGGAGTAAACCAGGCCTGAAAACAGGTACATTCCTCCAAAACAGGGACAGCAGAGGTATTTTGTTAATGATATGTAGTCTCAGAAGTATTGTTTATGCTGTACAAAAAGACTTCCTGTTAAAATGATGGCTTTACCTTGCTGTTGTGTATATTTCCCATTTACGGCATTGCTATTTTTACACTTTGTCAAAGTTTTAAAAACTGATTTATTCACACATGACAATGGTCACTGCAGATGTGCACAGGGATCTTTATTGGAACCACTACTTTTTATAACATATGTAAATATTATGCAGTGTCTCTGTGCTGATGCTGACAATTCTTTTATATTTTTCTCAGACAAAGATTTTATTACTATTCATAAAGAACTGTGATTCATACAGCTATGACACTGTTCATTACAGATGTACATTTGAGGTGTTCTGTCCTAGGACTACAACTTTTTATTACAATATATGTAAATATTATGTACTGTCATTGTGTTACTGCAGATGAATATTTTATGAGAAAATTTTACTGATATTGAAAAAGGCCTGCAAAACTGTTTTCTTTATTTTCCTGTATGAATAGTTGTCTTGGAATAGAGCTAACCTCCAAGACAAAAGCAATGACTTTGAGGAATAAAATTGTACTCTAACAGGAACTGACAATCTCTTTTATAACTGCTGATGGACAACAATTATTATTGACTTGGGAATTAAGTATCTTGCTTTTATCCCAGACCAGGAGCTGTCATTTTATTCACTTCTTAAAATGACAACTCCCAGGACAGGTTTATGGAACAGAAGTATACCATTCCTCAGAAACAGGGATTGCATTACATAGATTATGATTTCATCCAAGCTTCTGTTTAGTTGAATGGTACTGACAGACTTAAGGCAGAATCGTATGAACAAGATGTTTTCCTTAAAACATAGTATATAGATTTTTTTTAATGATGCCTATGGTATTGGACACTATGAACACAAAAATCCAACTAGACCTCTGACTAGTGACATAAGTTTAGTATTTGTTAGCCTAATCTAAGACACTGCCTACTATATATTGTGAGGTAACTGCTGATGGACAAAACTATATTGTAAGCTCAGTTCTTATCTAATTTTCAAACAGATGACATATTCTTGTACATCTTTCTTTGTTTCTCTTGTCAAATGCCTCAATTACCAGGCAGACTAGGATCCTTTTTATGCAGCACAAGATGTTCTTTCAGCGTAAACTGTACGCTCTTTGAGATTAACAGTCTTTGCGGTATTAGTCTTAAGGAAGGTCTTAAGGATGGTCAGTGTCAGCCTGTAGAAAGTAAATGCACACACAGCCAGGAAATGGAACAGCTTGTGTGTGCATTTACTTCCTGGTTTGGTTCTCAGCCTGTAGAAAAATAATCCAACTGCAATAAATTTGGTCTTTAATAATCCTTTCTTTGCAAAAATCATTTATAGAGAGACAAACATTACATGCCCACAGAAAAGAATTACATATTTCCAGTTATCCCCTGAATCGTTATTTATCATACCCATTATATGTCCCCTATATGTATGTAAGCTCATATATACATCTGTTTATCTTTGTATTACAGATTTAAAGATATGCCAAGGCCACTGTGTCTTATGACCACTCATGCTTTACCAGTGCTCATGCTGTACCTCCTTTCTCCAGGAAGCCATACCAGTCAATCCCAGAGTAAATTTATGGATATCCATCCAACCAGCTAGGTTAATTTACAGAAAGATAATGAGTCACACTATTTAATATGCAGGGGAAGTTTATTGTAGTAGTTTTGGAGGTGTTGGGCTATAAACCTGTCCCTTAAGTCTTTTATTTATCTGATGGTGAAGATTTAGGTCTCTTTTATTAGTACTGGAGGATAGATATTGGACTTGCAGAGATACAGGAGGTCCAGGACAACTGGGTCTTTAATGGCAGCCTCAAAAGTAATTTTGTTTTTATATTTTTTATTTTTATATTTTTAATGTCCTTTTGACTTAATTACCTCAAGCTTATGACCTGGACTTACTGGTAATTCCTTGTTCACAGGGAATAACTGCAGTCTGCATTTCCTAACATGATTGGGGCTCAGCAGATTATCTGGACCCATTGGCCATAGTTAGACACTCATTGATCCATTCAGTGCAGCACATATGCATCCCTAGACATCTAAGGGCATCATGAACCTGTTATTGCTCAATCTCATGTGTCTGAAGGTCACTTCTCTCTCTAAGAAGTTGGAAACAATCACATTCACTACATAACTAGTTAGTATGGCAGTCTCATTCATTGTCCCAATTAACAAGACAGATCTCTTCACAAGCTTAGAATAGCCATGCACCTCCACCCACAGAATTGAGAAAGAGCTATCAGTCTGCTAATCCTTTCAATGTCTGGGATGGGTCTGTTTTCCCTAATCACCAAGAAACACATACACTGAAGTAATTTTTCTCAATTAATAGCTATCTCAGAACTTTCATTGACCGGCAAAGAGCATCAGCAGTAAAACAATCAATGTACTTGCAAGAAGCTGCAATAAACTACAGTGTGTTTCTCAGGTATTATGCCTCACTTCACCCCATACACCCCACTTTATATATACTAACTCCAAGACAGATCAACAATGAGGAAAAGGAAAAACTTCCACTTCCCCACTGTTCACCGAACATGCAAAAATAGTCTGCAACAATTTAATTGTCTTGCTAGTTGACCGAAATGTATCAGTGTATTTGCAATTGACTAACAGGGCAATCATACATATTACTTAGTTTTACATACACACACACACACACACACACACACACACACACACACACACACACACACACACACACATGCACAGACACACACACACACACACACAAACACACACACACACACACACACACATACACACAATTCTGCACTTAGCTGTTTATCTTGAGTATCAGATTTACTGTACTGCAGTAACACTTATTTATGTATACATGGGATTCATATGTTCTAGAACTATGATAACAGTATGCCATAGTAATTAAGCACTTTGCTAGAGATAAAGCATGCGACAATAGTAGAATACTTCAGTTTGTTTTAGTATTTTGAAAATAAATATGACATTTGTATCAGAACTGTCACATGAAACTTTTACTGTTGTCATATTTCGTAAGTCTAGTTTGTTATAGACAAATCGCTGTCGTAAAACTTGTATAGAAACTGTTGTCACTGTATTAATGACTAGATTACAATCGTATTTAGTTGTCATGTGGTGTTTTGACTTCTAAACATGATAAAGAAAATTAACTGCTGCCAGTAAGAAAGGAAACTTGCAAGACTGCTAAGTTAAAGTTGTGGGAATCTTCAGCGTCACTTTAGCATTTAAAATATATATTTGTAATGGCAACTGACAAAGCATAGCAAATAATACTACTACTAATAATAACAATAACCAGGTATCTGACTACTGAAAAAGCAAAATAGAATGAGTGCAATATTCAGGTTAATTTTTGTCTGATCATTTCTATAACAAAGTTATAATATCTACATGCTGTAAAAATGAGCTTACCTTGTGATATAGATATATGCTCCTCCAAGCAACAGAGAAATAATAATAATGGGGATAAAAATAGCTAGTGCCATGTTTCCACCTTCAAGTGACGTTTCTGCTGCTGCTTCTGCAACTAAAACAAGCACAATAATCATGAATCAGTTAGCACCCATATGCAGTTTAATGTTGAAAATTAGGCTTTCATGATGTTTATTTCTTATTCTGCAGTCATGTTTGGGACAAAATGCAAACAGGTTAAGTAACTTCTCTCTCAATGTAATATCATAATAAATTATGTATTGCATTGCATTGTAACAATCCAGCATAAAATGCTCCTGTAATGTTTTGCCATGCATGTTTTGTGTGCGTGCGTGTGTGTGTGTGTGTGTGTGTGTGTGTGCGTGTGTGTGTGTGTGTGTGTGTGAAAACGCTTGAACACAGATACCTTGCATGATAAAAGGTGACAATGAGCTACGATGATAACATATTTTTGTTACGTACTTGGGATAGTGATAGCTATGATTTATCATTATCCTGCCCATGTTATTAGAAATATATTACAATCCTACTTATATTATCAGCCCTGCTGTTCTAAGATGACATTTAAATGTTTCTAGTTCCAGCAGCAGTATTTTTCATATTCAAAGATAAATTACTTCAAAAACTAAAATAGTCATAAACATAGAATAAGCATTGTGCTATTTAGCATAAAACATGTACACAATCATTGATTTTTAAATCACAATTGTCTTTTAGATGTTTATAAATTAAGAGAAGCAGAATGAGTGATAATTTGGTAAACTGATTATTGTATTTCTAGCTTTTCTATAAATTATAGAAAATCAATAAATAAAATCATATATTTTGCATATCTTGATTTTCAGCATTCAAGTGCTTTTGTTAAACAAATGTAGAACATTATTATACTGGTTGGTTTATATTTATCTCTCCCTCTTATACAGTATAATGACTTGTATGTTGTAATATAGTGACTGTTAAGCCAGAGCTGCACACTAGATGGAGCAGCACAGAAGAAATGAATGCCAGAGCAGAGACTAGGAAAGCCACTAAACCTAGAAGTATGATAGAAGGTGGATGCAGACTCTTCAAGCAGGTACCAGATAATGAGGCTAATGAGGGACAGCCATACCTCTCAACTGTACAGATTATCTCAGAATGTCCAGGTTTTTGCCTCATATTTTTGGTCCATTTTTTCATAAAATTAGTGACAAATCATTAAAGACTGAAGTTAGAAAATAATGACACACATTTGACTTTCATAGGCTCAAAGGATCATAGGAGGTTACTTGGCTAATGGCCCCAGGGCCCTTAAAAGCTTAGCCAAATTAAACCTGTGTTCCCAAGAGTGTCTGGTTCAAGCAGATAGTAAAGTCAGCACCTATTGCCCCTGTCCAAGAGGGACACAGGTGGAATCCTGGGGTAAATTTCTGGTTACCCACCCAGTCATCCAAACTACTCTTAAATAGGGCACACGAGGGCCTTTGTTTAACATAAATAGGATGATTGTTACAACGTGGGACAACCTCTGTGAAGCAAATCTGTCTGTCCAGCAAGTTCTGTTGATGTCACATACCAGGTTGAGGTCTTTTGAGTGAGTGACCCATGTGCCATTTGACTTGTGAATATGCAGCATTTCCATTAAAGCTGGGTCAGAATCAATCTGTAGGACACATAGTAAAGTGACAATGATTTCAGTCTGTCCACATAAAACAGATCTTGAAGACCCTGAATTTCCTTTGTATGGAACCTTTGTGGTCTCTCCTGTTGTTACAGGTGTTTGGAAAGGAGCATACCAAAAGGCGTGTTGTACTCTATTATTGGCCTGATAAGGGAAGAGTACAGGGGGATTATAACTTCTTTTTTTCTGGAGGCAATGCCTTTACTTATGAGATGAGCAATATAAAATGTCCTTCTTACCACTGTGGAGACATGATGACCAAAGTTAAAATTGTTGTCAACCTGTGTGCCTATATCTCTCACCACTGTCTGTGTGCTTAGGATATTGCCATTGATGTGGTAGTTTGCAGGAACTTCACCTTTGCTAAAGAGGATGATAATACATTCTTTTTGCATTAAGTTTATGACCATGACATTGGAACTAGTCATTAGTCTGCATAAGACCTTCTTGCAGGATGTTGACATCACTAGGGGTTTCAATGATTGCTCTAAGTTTGCAGTCATCAGTAAACTTTGTCAGCCACAGCCCTTTAGTTTTAGCCCTACTTTGGTGAAAAATATTCCAAATAGTAGGGGTCCTAGAACTGATCCCTGCGGAACACCACTGGTTACGGGTCTGCTGGTGGAGGTGGAGTCCTCTGTTTTGACTATCAGTGAGCCAGTTTGCAACTCACCTGACAATATATGGGTTGATACCCAGCTGGGTGAGTTTATCAAAGATGTCTGAGTGGGGAATTGTGTCAAAGGTCTTGGCTAAGTCTAGATAGGCCGTATGCACAGATTTGCCCTTGTCTAGGGCTTTGGTGACTGTCTCGAAGAAGTCCACCAAGTTTAACATGCATGATCTCCCTTGACAAAGCCAAACTGGGTGTCAAGCAATTGGAAAATTCATACATCTTTGTTAATAAGGTCCATGATGATTTGTTCCATGGCCTTGCAGAGAAGGTTGGTCATGCTAATGAGTCTATAGTTCTCAGGGTCCGTGGGTGCTCACCCTTTGTGCAAAGGGATGACAGTAGCAGTTTTACATTCCACTGGGATGCAGCCAGTGCTTAGGCTGTGATTGAAAAACGTGCCCAATGGTGATGCTAGTTCCTGTTTTAACCCATGTAGAGCACAGCCCGGGATGTTGTCTGGTCTCATAGAGGCTGTGCTTTTGGCCTTGGAAAGGGCATTTAAGACCTGCTCCTCAGAGATACTAGGTGGAGGACAGGTGTTAGGGATACTTTGGGGTATATGTACTAGGGATAGGGGAGTGAAGTTTTCACTGAACCTGCCAGCCAGCAAGTTTGCTATATACATAGGTTCTATATATGCAGTGCCATTAACCATGAGTTCAATGCAAATCTGGGCCTTACCTTTGAGGTTATGGATGTAACTAAAGAATGTCTTGTTATCCTTAGTTTGGGAAGCTAATCTGGATTCATAGTTACCACTGGAGGACTTCACTAGGAGTCTTATTTGCTTGTTTAAGTTGAGGAGGGAGTGTTTCCTGTTTTGAGACAATTCCTTCCTACTCTTAGACAGTATTTTTTACTCCTATTGTATAGCCTATGAATGGCAGTTGTCCACCAGGAAGGTTTGTTTTTCCTTGAAGATCTTAGGATCAAAATATGTGTCATGAAACATGTCATAGAAGTATAACATCACAGTATAAAATACTGTGACGTAAATCTGGAATCAAGCCCTTGATAATATGGTGAAAACTGAATCCTCAGATAACTTATTTATTCCAACAACCCACAGTGGATGTTACAAAATAGATTATTTGCAGAGCAGCATCTTTAGCTTAGTTTTTCTAACCCACGGTCAGGATCAAACCCTGTATATTGTGCCTATGAAGTGAAGACCTTAACCATTGAACCAAACTACCCCTTCTAGACTTCATACCCTTCAGAAGTTTTCTGCTAATGCAAAGCCTGTTACTCTGTCAACTTTCTAAGTTTGTAAAAGCATTATTTAAAAATTGTCTCATTTTTTGCCCTTTGTCCCACTTTTATTTATGGCTTTGTCCAGATTTCTTGCTCTAACAGGTTGAGAGGTATGGGAACAGCTGGTCTACTCTGTTTGTTACTGCTTACTAATGGAGTTAGAATCAGTTACCTCTAATCCTTGGAGGAATTCTGGGAGAAATCTCGGGGGCTTTATGTAGAAGGAGAGAGCAGTTTAAGAGTACTGTAGAGACCTGTTTTGTTGAGGAGGGAACTGCAACCTATCTGAATTGGATTTATTGTCTGAATATAGAAAAACTGAAGTATGTTATGGATAGATTACAAAATAGGATATTATAACATCCCACATTCGTGGACTGTAGAATACAGATGTGTAAAGTATACCCTACACTGATAAACAACATTAACACTACGGATGATTATCCTAACCAGCTACAGGTCACCCTCCATGTCTCAAGAAGCTTACATTGCATACTTGGATCTACTGGAGACACTTATCATCCAACCTAGCACCCTACTCATGGGAGACTTTAATTACCCCTCTATAGACTGGGAATCTCACACAGCCTCAAATCTGTAAGCAAAGAGATTCCTGGACTTCGTAAATACAAATACCCTTGACCAAATAGTGAATATACCCAGTAGAGCCTTCAACATACTGGATTTCTTGCCTACAAATATGGGAGAATGCTGCACCCTCCTCCTCCCAATGTCTCATCATCCCTAGTAAGGTCCGACCATAAAGCTGTATCCTTTGAAATCAAAATCAACTCTGTAATCCCATAAAAAACAGTAACAGTTAGGAACTATTCCAAGGCAAATTACCTGTTATTAAGTTATGGATCATCAAAATTAAATGCCCCTCCAAGCTCAGAGAACACAGCAGCCTATGTTGAATTGCTGTCAGAAACTTTGTGCAACCATGTCAATGGCTGCATAAAGGCTGTTGTACCTACCAGAAGTAAGCCCAGGACTAGCCCGATAAACAAACCACCCTGGTGGCATTCCATATTAAGCAGGATACACAACAAAGGGAAAACAAGTGTGGTAAAAATCGGGAAGAGCAATTCCCATAAAAATAGAAACTTTCTCATCAAAGTAAATAGGCAACTAAGAGGGCTAATTAGGTAAAACAAAGCCAACTTTGAGGTTAAAATAGCCTCCAAGGTGAAAGATAACTTATGTCCAAATCCACAAGGGCAGCACACAGTAATGTGTTGAACTGGTGGTCAGTGGTGCTACATTCACTGAGTCTGGTGGCATAGCAAACCTGTTAGTAGAAAACAGTTCCAACTTTATCCCCTTCTCACCCCCAACCATCGCCTCAAAAATACCCTCAAATATAACCCCTCCAACTAGAGAGCATGTACTGGCTGCACTCACTAAAGCCAAGAACATGGCCTCAGTGGGCCCCAATAACATCCCAGGATGCCTCCTGAATAGTCTAAAATATGACTTATCAGGACCTCTGAAGTCATTATTTGACTATAGACTAAGAAGCTTTATGCCATGTGAATGGATGACTGCAATGATCATCCCAGACACTACAGGCCTATTAGTCTGACTAGCCTTATTTGCAAAGCCATAGAAAGAATTATCGAGGAAATTATCAGCAAGGACATGGGAGACCTCCAGACACTGGATCCATCCCAGATTGGTTTTGTCAAAGGAAGGTCATGCTTACTGAATCTGGTGGACTTCTTTGAATACGTCACTAAGGCAATGGATGAAGGGAAAACAGTGCATCCTGCCTATGTAGATATGGCTAAAACATTTGATACAATACCCCATTTGGGCATACTCAACAAACTTATGGAAATAGGTATAAACCCCTTTATAACACATAGGATTGCTAGTTGGGTCACTCATAGGACCCAGTAGTTTAGAATCAGTGAGGCCATCTATACAAAGAAGTCAGTGAAGTCCCCTGGGGCTCTGTGTTGGGCCCACTCCTTTTTGGTATCTACTTCTCAGATGTCAAAGCCAATGACAAAGGCCTTTGGCTGACCAAGTTCACAGGTGATTGCAAACTAGGACCAGTCATTGAATCCACCCATGATAAGAACACCCTTCAGGAATGTCTGATACAGGCAAACGTTTGGTGCCAAAGTCATGGCTTAAAATCTAATACCAAGAAATGCATTATAGTACCTTTTGGGATGCCTACCACCCCGGGTAAATACATTATCAATAAAACACCCTTAAAAGTTGATTCATTAGTCAGGGATCTGGGAACTCACGTAGACAGTAACCTAGTCCTCGACCAGCATGTGTCCAAAGTAGTAAGAAAATCCTTCTGTGTTGCTCAACTTATAAGCGATGGCATGGTATATAGTTCTAGGGAGGTCATCATATCACTGTATTTAGCCTTCATCAGACCCATCATAGAGCATAATACCTCCTTTGGTATGTACCTGACCAGGAAAATGCAGCAACTGGAATATCCACAAAGGTTCCTTACCAAAAGAATACAGGGAGTAAACACAATGTCTTAAGCTGATCACCACAAAGTCCTGTCTTGGTATCATACAGACCCTTAAGAGGTGATCTTTGCCTGGCATATAGAGCATCCCTGGAACCTGTTTTGATGAACCTTTTGCACATCTGCAAAACAAACACCAGTAGAACTACTAGATTAAAAGACCTACATTTTGATTGCAACATGAATAGACCTTGCTGCAGAGACAAGAGACAGACATGTTTCCCAGAGAATTCCCATTCTCTATAACAGGCTCCCCATCCATGAGAAGCAGAGTTCTTCCTTCTCCATTTTTAAGTACAACTTGGACCAATGGATGGGTAATCAGAAATTCATCCCTGGTTTTGCTCCTAAGTCTCTGATGGATTGAGGCAGTCAGTAAATCACCACCTATATAAATCAAATTTTGGGTCACATTTGGGTTGCACAGCTAGGTTTATATGGGCCCAAGTGGTTGTTAGCCTAGTACACACCAATGAACCTATCAGTTACTATGATATAGTGGCAAACTACTTTACAACTGAGTCATGATAAAAAGCAGAATATTATCCCAGGGATAAAATTCCATAGGGGGTATTCTAAGATGATTCTTTTGTTACTACTGTTATTCTGCCCTGCTGTTAACCAATTAAGCTGTTTACTTAATATACTAAATTATGGGTACAGATTAACTTCCAGAAAAAAAATGTTTAATGACATCTCATCTACTTTTGGTGAATGATTTAAAACTGTATAGTTCATCTGACTAGCACCTGAGAACATAACCACAAATGATTAAAGGTTTCTTAGATTATATAAAAATGGTATTTGGCCTTAATAAATGTGAAGAAGCAACATTTATAGCAAATACCTGAAGCATCAGGAAAATAACATGGAAGAGGAATATGATATCAACGTACTTGGATAAGAGGAAGTGTATATGTATCTAGGAATAAATAAAGGATCAGCAACAAACATGAGCAAATGATAACGTTTAGTAAAGAGGATTTTAAAAGGCTAAATCTGGTATTGAAAATTGTCTTGACAACTAAGAAGAAAATTCAAGATATAAATCAGCTTCCTCTTATTCTCCTACCCTATATTTTTGGTGTGATTGACTGGCCTCCAAAAGCAGTGGATCAGTTGGACAAGAAACCTGCTAACCCTGAGTAGCATCCTGCCATCACCCAGAATGATACCACAGTACAAGGACAAAATGATTGACTTCAACAATTGGCTAAGCTTCTGGTGTCATTCTAAGGGGATCCAGTATTTGTCTGCCTGGGACGACATGATCGACAGTCCACGATGCTTTGCCAGAGATGGCCTGCACCTGTTGCCCTTAGGTATTCCAGATACTGGCTAAGGCTCTTACCACCCCTATAGTGCCTTTTTAGGCAAGGTTCAAATGACCAATTCACCACCGTAACAGGTACAAGCAAGCAAAATCTGATGGTAATGCTACTCAATGCTAGAAGTCTAAACCTCAAATTGCACTCACTCGAGGCACTCCTTAAAATGGAGAACATTGACATCTGTGCAGTGACAGAGACCTGGTTCAAAGCTCCAGAGAGCACCCCTGCATTACCAGGCTTCAATTCATACCACACCTTTCGGCCACCTAACCCAGAAAGAAGCACTAAAGGAGGAGGCATGTCCATATTCATTAAGGATATCCACACCTCCAGGCTAGTTGCACAGCATAATGCATCCGAGATTATCCAAGTGCAACTAACTCTGGGCAAGACCGCAATCCAAACTGTAGCTTGCTACAGAGCCCCCACCATGCCCCAGGACTCACACTCCTCATTTCTTGATACACTGGAAAGTATTAGGGTGCAACCCAAAACCCTAATAATGGGCAATTTCAACTACCCCACCATTAACTGGGAAAACTACTCATGTACCAACTTTTTTGCTCAACGTTTTCTAGAATTCATAAATTCCAGTGCCTTGGATCAACTTATTCACACCCCCACCAGAGGCAGCAATATCCTAGACCTGGCCATTACCAACATGGGAAACCAGTGTTCCACACCAGAGGTCAATTCCTCGTTGGTCAGATCCGACCACAAGCTAATCAGCCTAGACATCCACATCCCACCCCCAGCCCCAATTAGGGAAACCATTGTAAAAAAACTTCTCAAAAGCCAACTTCACACTTCTTAAGACAGAAGTGGCAAACTTCATGACACCCATGCAGACGGACAATAGAGGTATGACTGCTGAATCCTACACAAATGCACTTTATAAGCACTTACACGAGTGCATGGATCATGCTATCCCTAATAGAACCAAGATGGTATCCTCCAAAAAAAGGAAGCTAATCTGGTGGTCCTCTGCCATAAACAAACTCTACAACAGAAGAAACAAACTGTTGCAAAAAAGAGTAAAATCCCATGACTGGAGAAACTCTCTGGTCAACCTCAGTAAGAAGCTGAGATCCCTCATAAAATCCTCCAAAGCTAGTTATGAAAACAAAATTGCCACTGACTCTAAAGACAACCACAAAGCATTCTATAGCTATGTCAAGAATCTAAATGGGAACACTCAGATCTGCTCTGAGTTACAGCATAATGGCACTAAATATACAGAACCAACTGATATTGCCAACATCCTAGCAGATAGGTTCAATGCTAACTTTACCCCCCTCTCACCCCCTAGAGGGCCCATCTCTATACTGGAAGAATGCAAAGTTCCTATAATCACGGCTGCACAGGTAAAAAACACACTCTCCAAAGCCAAGAACACAGCATCCATGGGACCTGACAATATCCCAGGCTGCATTCTACACGAACTACAGAATGAACTGGCACCCTACCTAAGTACCATGTTCAATCACAGCCTCACCTCAGGCTTTGTACCCACTGAATGGTGCACCATGACAGTTATCCCACTCCACAAAGGGGGAGCCACGACAGACCCCGGGAACTACCGCCCCATTAGCCTGATGAGCCTGGTCTGCAAGGCCATGGAACGTATCATCGTGGAACTCATAAACAAAGACATTGGTAATCTCCAAACTCTGGACCCTACTCAGTTTGGATTTGTAAAAGGCAGATCATGTCTCCTAAACCTGATTAACTTCTTTGAAGCAGTCACCAAAGCCATAGATGAGGGTAAAATGGTTCACACAGCTTATCTAGATCTCGCCAAGGCTTTCGACACCATCCCTCACTCTGGAATTATAGATAAGCTCACTAAACTAGGTATAAATCCCTATGTCACAAGATGGGTTACCAGCTGGCTCATGGAGAGAACCCACACTGTGAAAGTAGTGGATTCCAAATCCGACATCAGACCAGTGACAAGTGGAGTACCACAGGGTTCAGTCCTGGGTCCTCTCCTGTTTGGTATCTACTTCTCTGAAGTGCAGGCCAACACAGAAGGTCTTTGGCTAACAAAGTTTGCAGATGACTGCAAACTAGGAGCCATAATCAAAACTCCTAATGATGTGGACAAACTACAAAAGGGCCTCACTGAGACAGATACCTGGTGTCAAAGCCAAGGCCTGAAGCTCAATGCCAAAAAGTGTATTGTCATCCCCTTTGGTAAAAACTCTGTACCCATGAACTACCACATAGCTGGTAGTCTACATAATGCTGAAAATGTGATGAGACCTTGGGACACAGGTAGACAGTCGTCCCTCCTTTGATAATCACATCGCCACAGTGGTCAGGAAATCCTTCTACGTGGCTCATCTCATCACAAAAGGATTCTCATCCAGAAAAAAAGAGGTCATTGTTTCCCTCTACTCATCACTCATTAGACCCATTATAGAGTACAATGCCCCTTTTGGTATGTACCTCACAAGACATCTACAACAACTGGAAAGACCACAGAAATACCTCACAAAGAGGATTACTGGCCTCAAACAGATGCCCTATGCAGACCGTCTCAAAAAACTACAGCTTTACTCCATTGCATATCGCCTACTCAAGGGCGATCTCTGCCTAACATACAAAGCTATGTCAAACCCAGAGCTGTTGGACATGCTCCACTTAAAGAAATCCCAATACCTCTGAGCTACACACTCTAGGGACCTTAACCTTGTCACCACAATAAACAGAACATGCTGGAGGGATAGATTCCTGTCCCAGAGACTTCCCATACTCTGGAACAGACTACCTATCTATGTCAAACAGAGCTCCTCATTAGCACTCTTCAAGAAAAATCTTGATGATTGGATGGGAAATGGGAAATTCACCCCGGGGATCACTTCTGTGGCTCTGCTCGACAGGGGCACAGGAAAATAATTTTCTTGGGTGGCGAAAGCCAGGGTACATTTTTGGCTAGGCTTGTATGCTAGGCTGATAGCCTAATATCTACCTATGAACCTATGAACCTATAATGCTTATCAAATGATATATAAAAAGATTGCATGTTAATACCCTTTCTCTCTCTCTCTCTCTCTATATATATATATATATATATCCATCACTTGGTCTGAAGGAGGTGTGAACCATCTAGAAAATGACTATATGTATAGGTCTACAATTATGAGATTGTATACATATCTATTGACATTATCATATTCAAACATAGTGAAAGTTCTAAACTATGAAGAAAATCTCTAATAGGTGACATCTTTGCTCAAATTAGCAGAAACATTTCAGAAAGGAGTGGGAATGGAAATCAAACTTGAAGTAGTCAAAAATAAGGCAGGAACAGAAAGTGACAAAAACAAAAGAAACAATATAAAGAACATGATCAGAAGAAAAGAAATGAAAACCTGTGAGGCCATAATTTTTGTGATAAGTATGGAGCTCAAGACAGTGTACTGCATACACATTGGTTTATAAAGTCTGCAGAATAAGTGGGGAATATGGATAAATGTAAGTTTTGTAGTTTAGAATTAGAGACAATGGCATATCTTGGGGTAATATACCCATTGCTGTAGGTCCGTATCCTGAAATGCACAATAATGTGGCAAGACATTGTGGATTATGCAAACACTACATCATTCAAGTAGATAGGAAGCACTAGAAACGTGAACCACAAAGAATTACTGAAAATGAAGAAGTTCTGATTGCATCAACTTTTTTATTTAGGTGTTTTCATGCAAAATGCTAATAACACGAATCACATAAGACTCCATATAGCATTTACTAACAAACAAGCAAATAAATAAGAAATTATTGTTCCTAATGGCAATTAATAAGTAAACATCATCCCACTCTAACAAATGTTATATCAAAGACAGATATATTTTTGTGGCCCCCTGAAGCTCCGAATAACAGGCAGTCCTAAAGCCAGTGAGTTAGCATGTTCTACATGTAAGGGGCAGGGGCTTGTTAAAAGAGTGAATGCTTCAAGATGTACCCATTGGACAGCTAACAACTGCTTTGATGTTGAGTGCAAAACCATAGTAGGGCAGTAAGGCATTAGAAGCTCGTTCATGAGACGACAAATAAACTAATACTAAAATCTTATGGAGGATCCTGAAATGTACAGAAAGCCAATGCAGGCTGTACAGAACAGGGGTGATATGTTGGTAATATGATGTACCAGTAAGTAGCCTTGCAGCAGAGTTCTGTAACATTTGTAAATGGTCCAACTCAGTGTCAGAGAGTGCCAAGTATTGAGTACTGCAGCAGTCCAGTCTTCAGGAGACCAAAACATGAACAGTAACTGAGAGATCAGCTTGAGATACAGGTGCTTAATCCCAGATATGTTACTCAGTTGGAACATTATGGCTGACACCTGGTACTGAAGTGTTAGTCTGGAGTCTAAGATGATACCAAGGTTATGCACCTTATCAACAAACCCAGGCTTATTGCACAGTTCATAATACAATTGGGCAAAGGAGGGGCTGAAGAATTTCTTAAGGCTGCATGAATTTGACAAGGCCTCAGTTTTGGAAGGGTTGAGTTTCAGTCAATTTAAAATTAACTATAAATATGCATTTTTCAAGTCATCAGCAAGGGAATACATATTTGCCATATTATCTTGAGGAAAGGAAAGGTAGATCTGTGTGTCATCAGTATAATTATGGTATGTTAACTCCCTTTCCTTTAGCAAGTCTCCTAGAGGAAGCATGCAAACTGTAAAGGCCTTACGACAGAACTCTGTGATACTCTACACTCTGGGGGATATTCAGAAGAGAAATTAATCCCTGAGCAGACCTTGTGTGTACAGCCAGAGAGTTGAGAAGTAAGCCACTCTTAACACTGCAGCGGAAATACCACAGTACCTTGGTAAATGTTCTACCAAAAAAGCCATGGCCCATGGTATCACAGTGCTGAGAAATCCAGAAGATACTGCACTGAGTAGTGCCACTTGTCTCTTGCTAAAAAAAATATCATTAGCAACTCTTACAAGAGCACAGGATCATCTAATGCCAATAGTTAAGAAAGTAAAATCAAGAAAACTAGATATAGTCAAAGAGAAAAAAGACAAAAATAACAATCACTGAAATAGGTATGCCCAGCAATTATACTGTCCAGTGTACTGAGACAAATAAAGTCAACAAATGCAATGATATATAAACAGAAAGTAGAGCAATATGGAATAAAGGCACCCAGAATGTTCCAATAGTAGTAAGGACAACAGGGCTAATAAAATTTTCAAGTAAATCTAAATATGCTACCAATGTAAGTGACTCCAAATGAACTCCAGAAGGCAATTCTGGGTACTTTGTGGATGTTGAGAAGAGAACTCTTTGCAAACATTGAAGACTGAAGTAGTATTAATTTCATAAACTTTAATTGTACTCTGACTAAAGAATGGGGTGTATTCCTGTCACGGTATTCAAAACCTTAAACATTTGGAGAAACTTAAAGAAAGATATGCCCTGGGGTTCAATAAAATCCATGTAGGGTTTAGGTGAAGCCTACATGGAGTTATGTGTGTAAGCACAATGACGTGTGGTGAGCAGCAGTGCTGATTACATATTCATGCCGCGCACCACCTTTAACTGTAAACTAGCACAGTTTCATAGATTCATAGATTAGTACTAAGCTACCTGCTCTTGCGAGCCATTTTAAGCCTAGCCAATTATCCCTTGTGAGGCTCAAACCCGGCACCTTGTGTTTGTAAGGCAAACACCTTAACCTTAGGCCACCCTCCCAACCCTCCAATGGCTGGCAACCATGTAAAGCAGCATGAATAACAAAACTGTTTACCTCAGATCACAGTAGGTTAGCAGGATTGCATGAAGGCTACATGGATTACCAAGGTTTAACATATAGTTGTGTATATGGTCCAAACACAGTACAGGACAATGTATACAGTGCAGAGTATTGTGAAATCCCATTCCAGGTATTCTGTGCAGAAGTTGTGTAAATGATCTGTAAGGGTACATGGACTGCCATGTAAAATAAACACTCAGGGGAAGTGTCTGTATTGAATATGGACACAAAGATGAATTTTAGGAATGACACAGGGAAAGAGGACAGGTGAAACAAACTAATGTACAGCAAACGATGGCATGTCAGTGGAGGACAGATGTAGCAGGAACACCAATCACATATCAATATGGTATAGTACAGACTGCACAGGTGAAATGTGTATTATATGACTATCACACAAGGTGACATAAGGATGGGGAAGATGTCTTTGTGAGATAAGCATCCTTACATGAACAATGCAGAGGACATCTATCAGGGATGTTATATAAAACTGGGGTAGGGTGCATATTGTGAAGTTGTGCAAACTGATTTGCCTGAATATGAGTGTAGTCTCAGCAGAGGTCTCCAACAAGTGGGACACAGGTAAAGGTTCATGGACAACAGTAAAAGAAGCACACACAATCATGGACAATATCACAATAATACCACCAGGAATCCCATGTCTCTGACATAGCATATGTGATTTTGAGGGATCAGAGATAGTTCTGCACAAACACACTTGTACAACTATTATGACATGCCAGCAATTTAGGAGGGTAATCATGCACACTGTCTTGACACTGTCACATCTGCAGGAGGTGTTAGGAGGGACACTGCTATACCTGTATATGACATAATCGATACAGGCTAGCTGACTGGTGTGCATGGCATATATATTATATATTTATCTATCTATGGCACAATCCACATTGTCATGAATGTTACCCATGCCATCAGTGTTGTCAGACAGCTATGTATGTACTGTGTGCATCACTGGAACAGGTATCACACATGCATCTAGTGTAACAACTTGATGGGGGTTCCGCACCATCAGATAATGTTTGTGCAACAAAATAATACCTGGATATGGACAATAAAAGTGGTACACTTCAGTTACACATCACTGGAACATGTGTAAGGAGGTACATGAAGAAGGGTGAGTTGTTCTCAGTTACTGGTGTGATGAAGGATGTGAACTATGGAGGTGTTAATCGTGGATGTCCTTCACATACTCAGTATTTGTGTTGCATACAAGGGAGTAGTCAGCACTGTAGCTACACGGTGATGGATGTTACATATACCATCTACCCCAGGACACAGGACACATACCTATTGGTCTGATTATAGTGTGTGATATCTACATTATCCTTGGGTTGTGTGTTTGTTTTCATGATGTAACAACCCCCCCCCCCATGTTTTTGTTTCATTGCAGGTGTTTTCATGGCTGTGGCAGCAATCTTTGTTTGTGTTGATATTGTCTGTATTATAATAATATCACAGTTGGAGTCAGTGTTTGTCCACAATCTGTAGTCCTTCAGACAGCTGTTTTGACACAGGATGTGTATGTCATTTGTGATGCCTGTGACTTACAAAATGGACAGGAAAGGGCTTAGCAGACAACCCTGATGTACAGACCTGATCACTGGATCTGAGATATAGGTTATGTTACACATTTCAACATATTTAGATGCCATGTATGTGATCCAATGGTCTACTCACTTGGTGATATAGATGTTTATGGCCACATCTGACAGTATTGAGTGAATACCTCAGTGTAGATTTGTGTCAAATGCCTTGGGCTTGTCAGGTTCAAAAGGATGATAGTGTTGTCATCATGCATGCCCTCAATGACCTCTTTGAGGATATCTAACAGATGTAACAGACATGATGTAGCATTAGCAACCTATACAGGTCTGTTACTTACAGCTGGGATATTACTATTGTCCATTTAGAAAACGTTCACAATGACATGTTGGTCTATCAAACAGATGAGGAGAGTCAGGATGTGTCTATACACGCATCAGGTGCTGTCCCTCCCAACTCAGATGGATGCATGTTAATGCACACCCTTTTACAGGAACATAGTCTGTGTGGAGGGAGTTTTGAAGTGTGTATTCAACCGTGTCAGGAAGGTATATGTGCTGAGTCATGCTACAGGTGATCTGTGATGTTTTCACAGCTCATTGATTCTGTGTGATAGGCCTGGATGAAGGTAAAACAGTGCATATTGCCTTTCCTGGTCTGGCCTAGGATTTGGAACCAATCTCTCATGCAGGTATCATTGAGAAACCCTCCCAGCTGAGGATTAACCCTTATGTCACTAGATGGGTAATCAATTGGCTCACTGAGAGAAAACATATTGTCAGAGTTGGCGAATCAACCTGTACCAGTAGAGCCATCAGCATTGGAGTACCCCAGGGACCTGTGCTTGGCCCTTTACTGTTTGAATCAATTTCTTAATAGTTCAGACTAAAGTACATGGCCTTTGGCTTACTGCATTTGCTGATTCTTGTATATTGTGTGCAATCATTCAGTCCACCCATGATAATAACATACTACAGGAGGAGATAACACAGACAAATGATTGGTGACAAAGCCACATGGTCTACAAATAAATGCAAAAATGTATCTTTATTTTGTCCTTCTGCAAAGTGGAATTCCGTCATAATTACAGCACTGACAACCCTCCTACTATACTGAAACCCAGTAATACATGAGCTGGGAACACACATAGTTAGCAATCAGAACATCTACCACCAAGTGTCCACAGTGGTCTTTAAAGCCTATGTTGTGCACATCATAAGTCATTCCATTGTATTCAGATCCAAGGAATATATAACAGCACTGTACATGAACCTCATTAGACAACTAATAGAGTATAATGCTCCCTTTTGCATGTATCTCACCAGACACATGCAGCAGATGGTGATACCACAGGGGGGTTCCCACCAAGAATACAAAGGGCATACAAACCATGCCATGATGCATGTGGATATAATGAAAGCCATGTCACTGTAATCTGTAGTTTATATGATGAGATGATTTCTGCCTGGCTTCCAGGCTAGTTTCTGACCCTGTCCTGGTGGGAATAGTGCATATGCACAAATCAGATATAGATGATGACATCAGCAGGGCCTGGTACAGAGAATATGGTAATAGCAGTGTCCCACATGCTGGTGTAAAAGGCTCTGACTAATGTCAAGCAACTGCACAACCACACACACACACACACACACACACACACACACACACACACTTGACTGCAGTGAGAACAGAACCCTTACCTAAGTACACAGACTACAAAACTCAGTACTTTATGCAAGTACCACGACACAAGTCTGACTTTTGCAAGTCTGCAGGATAACTTATAGTGGATGATATCAGCAGTGGATGTTGGAGAGAGGATGTTGGGAGGCCTGCATGAAATGCATGTGTAAGTGTCGAAATACTGTCAATCCATGGGATTGGAGTGGTAACCCTAGGATACAGACTTATGCTCCTCTGACTAGACAGACAGACACACACACACAGACACACACACACACACACACACACACACACACACACACACACACACACACACACACACACACACACACACACACACACACACACACACAGTTGACTGCAGTGAGAACAGAGCCCCCTACCTAAGTACACAGACTACAGAGCTCAATAATTTATACAAGCACCATGGCACAAGTCTGTGTTTTACAACACTAAAGGAAAACTTAGTGGATGAACATCAGCAGTGGATGTTGGAGAAAATGTTAGGAGGCCTGCATATGTTCGTAAGTTCATAGGACATTACTAGGCTGATGGCTCTAAGGCCTTTACAAGGCTAGTCATGTAAAACCTGGGTACCTTTATTGATCATAGTTAGATGGTCATTGTTAGCAGAGAGATTTTGTGATCAGCACCAACTGTCCCTGTAGGACATAGGTGCCACCCCTGGGGTGAATTTATGGTCACCCATCCAGTTATCAAGGTTACACTTGAATAGGGTCATTGAGGAGCTTTGCCTCACATGGAGTGGGAGCCTATTCCAGAGGAGTGGCAATTGCTGGAAGATATATCTGTCTCTCTAGCATGATCTGTTTATGTCACAGGCTAGGTTTAGATCCCTGGAGCAAGTTATTCTTGTCCCATTTGATTTGCGGATGTCCAGCATTTCCATTAGGGCAAGTTCTGAGACTGCTCTGTAGGCCAGGAACAGCTTGCCTCTCAGCAGCATATATGATACTGAGTACAGTGACAGGGCTTTCAGTCTTTCCATGTATGTCATGTTTAGATGCCATGGATTCTCTTGGTTAGAGACCTATGTGGTCTCTTCAGTTGCTGCAGGTGCCTGGTGATGTACATACAAAAGGGAGCATTGTACTCAATTATTGGTCTGATGAGGGTAGAGTACAGCAGATCTATAACCTCCCTGTTCTTGGATGTGATGCCTTTATTTATGAGGTGCACAATATATGATGCTATCAACCTGTGTTCACAAGTCTCAAACTGCTGTGTTTAAGCTTAGAAGGGTGATATCTATATCATAATTAGCAAGGGCTACTTCTCTGGCAAAGGAGACAATGAGGCATTTTTTGCATTAAGTTTCAGTCTGTGAGTTTAGCACCAATCATTTGTCTGTGTCAGCCTTTTCTGTAATATGTTTACATCATTGGGGAGACTATATGACTGCGCCCAGTTTACAGTCATCCGCAAACTTGGTAAGAAACAGGCCATCTAGTTTCACCCAGACTTCAGAGAAATAGTTTCCAAACAGTAGAGGGCCCAGCACCGATCCATGTGGTACTCCAATGGTAACTGATATACTAGTGGAGATGGACTTCCCAACTTTGACAGTGTGCCTTCTGTCAGTGAGTCTGTTGGCTACCCATCTAGTAATGTATGGGTTAATTCCCAGGTGGGAGAGTTTTTCTATGAAACCTGAATGGGGGATTGTGTCAAAGGCCTTAGTTAAATCAAGATAGGCAGTATGTACTGTTTTTCCCTCATCCAGGGCTTTGGTGACATTATCAAAGAAGTCCAATAGGTTTAATAAGCAAGATCTACCCTTGACAAAACCAAAGTGGGTCAGGTCAAGAGTTTGACGGTTGCGTATGTCCTTATGGATAAGTTCCATGATGATTCTGTCCATAGCCTTGCAGATAAGGCTGGTTAGGCTTATGGGTCGATAGTTCCCAGGGTAAGTTGATGGATGTGTAGGCATGTTCACCTATGAAGATAATTATAATTCTGCATGTTACCAAATTGATGTGCATTGCATATCATACAGCATTTGTTATTAATTTATATATTATAGTTGATGTATTTGTGAATGGGTGGCCATGGTGGTGCAGCAGTTAATGTTTCCGCCTCACAGCAAGAGGTTCTCTGGTTTGATTCTTGGCTGGGGTGCCTTCTGTGTGGAGTCTGCATGTCCTCCCTGTGGTCATGTGGGTTTCCTCCGGGTGCTCCGGTTTCCTCCCACATCCCAAAGACATGCAGTAGGTGGATTGGACACAATAAATTGGCCCTAGGTGTGAGTGTGTGCATGTGTATGCCTTCTGTGGAAGGTTGGGTGCCGGGCTGGCAATTCAACACCGTAAAACTCCACTGCCAATCATGAGTGGACAGATGATCCGCTGTGGCGACCCCTAACCAGGAAAAGCCGAAAATATGTGACATATAGGGCCTTCAATATGTTGTTTCCACATGTAGTTTCATGGCATGAAGAGTAAATAGACAGTAAACACTAATACATGCTACTAGTGACTTTGCATAGCACAGCAGTGAACAGCAGGTTTTCATGACAGCTGGCAAAGTGTATGTGCATGTGGGATATACCTTTCCATTACTTTCCCTGTTTGTGCTTAGTTAAGCAGTGCGCAAATGTGAGCCTCATTGCTAAAATTCAGAGAGTTAGTATTGAGTGTATGAAAAACACCTGCTGCTTAACTGACTCTGTGCCATCAGGTGTAAAGGCACTGATACATTTCTGTTTGAGCCCCAATGATACTGGATTTGAATCCAGGTGTATTTAATACTTTTAAATAGACAGTGATAATGCAATGACATTATTCTTTATAGTGCATTCAGCATGTGTTACTCTGTGTTGACATAGCACAGTGGGGTTAAGTGGCATTGTGCAAAGCTAACTGCAGCATTGTAGAGCCACTCACAGTTGCTTGGCTTTGGTGTGTGATGCCAAACTCTGTGCAGAGGCCAAAAAGTGAAGGGATCTATTGTTTTTTCTGGTACTTATGTGTGTTATGTATGATTCTATTTTTTGACCAGATTATAGGTGTTAAAATGGAGTAGATAGGAAAGTGGTGAAATGGGGAGCAAGCAGGGGGAAGAACAAAGGGACAGCAATACAGGAATGTGCAGGAGGGAGGTAGGAAAGAACCATACGTATCCATTTCTTCAACAATGTAAACTGAAAATTATATGCAGAATATTAGCTGAATTTGGACCCTCACCTCCAGAATGAAGGCAGACAACAGTGTATTCAAGTTTTATAGCCAATTGGACCAAATCAAGTGTGACAAGAAGATGCATATGTAAAATGGAGAGGTATGTATGTGATGATATTTTTTGTGGGACAGGGACCCGTTTTTTTAATTCAGTAAGAGATGAATTCTGGGTAAGAGGTGTTGGTATTCCTGAGTCAGGTAAGTTGAGTAGGTGAGGAAGCAATTAAAAACAAACAAGACAAGACACAGGGATGGTGAGGGACACAAACAGTTGGGAGACACCATGATTGCAGTGAGGGAGGAGACAACCCAGGGTTATGCCAATCAAAGTTGGAGACAATGAGAATCTAGTCCTCACCCACTGGACTGTCATCACTGTCCTCTTACTCCACTGGCGACTTGAGTGCTTCACATCTACAGCTCCTATTATGTACCATAAGGGTGAGCAGCCTCTCCATCTGGCATAGGGGTACACCAATAGTGAGTCGCACAACCCTACACACCAACCCTAGAATCTCCTGATGGGCGATGAAAATCCTACCTACAACACTGCTTCCAGATGGTACCACATCACCAGCTGCCAGGGCAGTACTACAGGAGGGTGCAGATAGTGCAGTAGTAGCAGAGGTAGTGCTGCAAGGTTGGGTCCCAGATGTGCTGGGCGTCTGTGCTGGAGCATATGGAGCAGGGGGAGGCTGATCCACTTAGGCGGCCTACCTCACTTTGCTGTGAAGCATTTAGTGCTTTGTTACAGTTGGATGACATAGAGACATTTTGATGACATAATAGAAAAAAAGAGATAAGGGTTGGGGTGAGAGAAAAAGAGATAAAATTAGTACCATCATATGTTACATACGATGCATTAACACAATTATACAACTATTTTATCTGAAGCATTGCATTTAAATATACATCCTATTAACTACACAATATAACTACAGATTGCTGAAAATAATCCTTGAAATGTGCATATATTGCACATATGCTTGGTCAAATTATATAGATTACAGTTAATATCAGGGCATTTATGCTGCTTGTATAGAGTTTAATTTTATGTAATATTATTAAAGAAATGCAGTATTGTATAATTGTTACTTGTGGTATTTGAACCCACAACCTCTGACTACAGTCATATACTTGACTCCTAAAGTTGGTTTGCACTAGAGAGTTATGCATGCATATTTGCTTTTATAGTTAGGATATACATGCTTAGTTTATTACAACTGTATAAAAAATACCCAAATCTATCTTTAACTTTTAAAGCTACAATAATACTTCTCTTGTGCTGCATATATACCACTTGCTTCCCTGAGTCTCTCCATTCAATCAGCATGAGCCCAATAATTAAACTTCAGCATTAGCTGTGGAAAGAACAGAAAAGAACAGAAGAGCATTATGCATAGCGGTCTTGCCTATATTTAGCTTTCTATGTATTACAAATATTCTCTTATTCTCATACTTACACAGCTGTGGGATGTCAGCAGTTTGAAATTCAGTCAATCACTGGTTGAGGGTATCTCATTTGCAAAATGATATCTCCACTGTTCTCCAGTACGTGGGATGCCAGTGGCACTGGATATAGCCTGACTCAAACTAGTCCAAGCCTCAGACTAGTACTGGGAGCCAGAATAGTCCCCCTGCAGAAGCCTTTGGCTGTAGTGCTTTACCAGTAGTTCACTAAATATCCTGGACTCCTGAATACCCCACCTCAGTAGCAATCTGACATCCAGACATGTCTAACACCCAAACTAGAGCAATGGCAACTAATGATTTCCTGTCAATTCCTGTTATCGCATTTACTGGAAGTGCACAAACTCAAGAAATGATGCCAACCATGTTTATGTGATGTTAAGCAGAGAGCAGTATTGCAAATGCAGTTTGGAAATTTTTTTTTTTTAATTGGAAGGTTAATCTGACACCTGACTTTAGTTTGAGGGTTGTTTGCTGTTGTAGCTTGGAAATATATATTGAAAATTGAAAGGTAACTGTTAGGTGAGTTAAATTTACAGACATGCAATGGGGGCATAAATGTCATGACCTGACACATTTTGCTTTATACACTGGTAAAATTACTTTTTAAAGTGTGGGATTCAAACCTAGACAAAAGGGACAAAACATTTTCTTCCACAGAGATGATTTTCCATCTTTGACACAGAAGAAGTGCTGCTCACACATAGTCAGGAATCATTCATAAAGGCAGGTGACAGTTTGAGGTCTTACACATGTATGTGTGTGACCTGGCAAGGTTCTTGTAGATAGATCCAGTAGTTTATGTGTCTTATTTAATTTTGAATGAAATCCAAGTCCAGATAGCAGAATTATACTTACAGCATATAGTAGACATTATACCCTCAGCCATACATCTGAAAACACAATAAGGGTGCCTTATCCCTCATACATATAATTCATATCAGCTCCCCTATCTAAAGTGTTATAAGTAAGAGTAAATATAATGGGAAATGGAAGAACAGTAAAAATTTGTGGAATATCCTGTATTAGAACCCAGGACCATATGTATGGCAGCCCTACACTTACACCTGTTATCACAATTGCACTCTCACAACAGTAAAAATAGGTTGCACACCCAGTACTAGAACCCAGTAACATCTGTTTTCCATCCCAACACTTACACCTGTTGCCACAGGACTAGTTACATGAAAGTTCCTTTCATTTCCTACTCATTCTTAAGTTTTCTATGTTAACCACTGTGCAACACCACTTAGCATGTTTGTGTGGTGCTCATCAGCATTAATTGAATGTATCTGTTTTTAATTGTTGACTGTCTGCATCCTGTCCACAGGTGTTTGATGGTTGCAGGTGTTGGAAACCTTGCTAACTGCCTCACGATGTTGCTTAGCGGCATTGCATGCTGGAAAGCAAAAATTGTAAGAATGTATCCTTTTTGATGTTTACACTTTTACAGATGCCTTCTTTGCAGGTGTCCTGTTTGCTTCCTGTGTGGGCCACTAGTCCTGCGTTGTGCAAACAAGAGAAGCACAGCCAAACTTGACATCCATTTTCATTTCCCATGTTTGTGCTAAGCCATGTACTGCGTAAACACTGACAATAGGAAAATTAAGAAAAATAAAGTAAAAGGGAAAAGTAGTTGAAATGAAGAAAAGCAATCTATGAAATAAACACTATAACATGTTTGTTAGTACAATTGAAATATTTTTTGATAGGTCTGGATTTGAACTCTCATTCCAATGAACCTTCCAAACACAGTAAGGGTGCCTTACCCTCTTTGCCACACAAACAGCTTTGCAGCAGGGAACTGAAATCAATCTGCATACAAACAACTGCAATATCATCCACTGTAATAAAACATTTGAGAGTTATTTGTACGTATATTAATTTTGGTTGTGGTGCACTGAGTGATCACACAACCGTTTATGACTATTGCTTGCAAAAATGCAGCTCTGTCCTACCTGTCTGTGTTTTTTGCTCATTCTTGTCTTATCTGACCAGTAATCTGAGACATGCAGTCTGTAAAGCATTCTGTTTCATTGCCCTTCAAATGTGTGAGGATATTAAATGGCAATAATATACAGTTGTCAACAAATGTAGGGGAGGTTGGATGTTAACGAACAGAACCTTTGAACTGTGTGCTGCTTATTTACATTTTCAAACCTGATAAAATTACTTCTACACTTTGTAAGTGTAACCTGACACACCCACTAGAGGTAGGGCAGTCTGCATTGCTGTTGTGTTTTCCTTCTCCTTGCCAGTAATCATTCACAGTTGTAATCCATTAGCATTGGACACAGAGGGAGTGCATGCACTATGTTTACATCTGATGCACATAGCCAAGTATTTGGGATTCAGTAATTATAATGAGTTCACATTTGCATTTTCACCTTGTTCATAGCCCTGAATCTACACCACAAAAAGGCAACTGTGTAGCTAGGGAACCTGAAGGTGAGGAGACATGTTTATGTGGAGAAAGCAGAACAGGCTATTACTTTGGGATATATCTGCACAGAAGACTACTGACCTTGAGAAGGTATGCTTAAATTTTTTCAGCTACATACTGCATATGCTGAAACGTCATTAAGAAAAATCTGTTTAATATTATATAATATATTAATTAGAAAATGCTAATTTTATCTTTATGCATTACTTAGAAGTGCACTGATGGCACAGGCATGTTTGTCAAGGCATTTTACAGGTATACATGATTGGCAATAGCTTCATATTGAATGTTCTGTGTTAAATCTGTAGACATGCTTCAGGGACAGCTCATTTGATAACACTTTTAGCATTTCGGTGATGGTTTGTTAGCAAAATGTGTCATTTGTCTGTTCTTTTGGGGGTAAGGGATCAAAGCTCCATTTCTGTTTTGGTACAAACAAGGATATGTTGCTATTATTACTCTCCTTGTTTTGCATCCAGCCTTGCTTTGTGTATGAATGTAATATGTTACAACCACACAATTCATGTTGTTCATATTTCAAATATATTTACTGTTTTATGTTTCTTCAGTGGGTAATATTCAAATGCTACCTTTTATGTTTTACCTGGAAACAGGATTTTTTTAGTTATGTGATACATATGTGTATTATCCTTCTCTTGTGTTTCAGGTCACCTAGGACTATCACATCCAAGTGTCCCAATCTCTAAAGCCCCCCCTTCAGTGACCCTAAGAATCAGGTAATTGTGGAAGCTTTTAGGCATCATGGTGCCTTTCTGCTTGAGAGGGGATGTGGAGATATGTCAGAAAGAATGCAAATTTGGCAGCAGATAGTTGCTGATGTGAATGTAGTAGGCAGCCAATGATATCTTTTATGTTTTACCTGGAAACAGGATTTTTTTAGTTATGTGATACTTATGTGTATTATCCTTCTGTTGTGTTTCAGGTCACCTAGGAATATGACACCCAGGCGTCCCAGTCCCCAAAGCCCCCCCCCCTTCAGTGACCCTGAGAATTAGGTAGTTGTGGAAGCTTTTAGGCAACATTGTACCTTTCTGCTTGAAAAGGGATGTGGAGATATGTCAGACAGAATGCAAATTTTGCAGCAGATAGTTGCTGATGTGAATGTAGTAGGCAACCACACCAGGATATATGATCAGGTGTGCCATAGGGTGACTGACATGATCTCATCTGCATGGAGGAGAGCAGCTGCAGTGGCACATGATTGGATGGGTACCAGGGGAGCCTGCTACAGATCCACTAACAGCAAATGGGGATTCCTGTCCACTGTCAGAGATCCAGACAGCTCCCAGAAAAGTGCAGAACAGCATGTCATTGACATTGGTGCTACTCTTTCAGGGACAGCAAGTATGTCTCAGGAGGAGCTTCCACGTAAGCTTATGTATCTCAATTGTTAAATATACTTGTATAGTAAAATATTTACAGCAATATGTTAGTTCTGTTTAAAAAATAAATTGTTTGAGGACATTGTAGATTGCTACAATTATCAACACATTCTGATTGGTTACACATCTGGTTAGGTTGTACTTGTCATCCAAGTTCTTGTTGAAAGTATAGTTAATGGACATATAAAGGGCAAAAAAACCCTGTGTTACTGTTAATTGTGATGATGTCCTTAACTTTTGCTTACCTTTTTCCAGGACCATCATCCATGGGAAGCATAGCATCAATGGCATATGGTAAGCCAAATATCTTCTTTGTCTGTGGTGATGAGCAGTTAAAAGAAATGTTATAACTTTTAGCCATATGTGTGATGTGGATGTCAGGACTGTTGTGTGTATTGCTGTACTGTATGTAGTAGTGGCATCACTGTTAGTTTGTTAGTATACATTTGACTACAGTAGTGTAGCTATTAATTTATTTCCTGTGTTTGTTGCTTAGTATCACAGGTGATCCTAACAGTGAAAGTGCAGGACTCTTACCACCTGATGTCAGAGAATCGGCAGACTCTGATGATGTTGGTGGCCAAACAGAGGCACAGTCAGGGGGTGCAGAGGATGAATCTGACACTGAGGTTGACATTCAGCTATCCCCTGCAATTCCATCAGACACAGCCAGTAGGCCTATGCCAACCCATTCCAGTAAGCCCTCAGATATTGGACAGGTGGAGGGTGAGACACTCGATCAGGGAAATGTGGTTACTGCAACTTCAGTGCCTGTTAACTCTGGCTGTAGCCAAAGTGTGAGTGAGGTGCCATGCAGGAGGGTTGTTAGGGGTACTCAGAGGATGCCTGCTGTCCATCCTGCACCTGATCCAGATGTGTCTTCCCGTGTCACTTGACGTATGTTTACGGCCATCATGGAGCACAGGCACATTCCCATAAGTCATCCAGAGAAATGCTTAGGGTTGTAGATGTGATATAGGCTGACATGCATGAATGCCTCCACAATATTGTCAATTGAATCTATTGGATGGATGACACATTGGAATGGGTGGTGTCTGTGATGGAATTTCTGCTGGGAGGGAGACAGCATCCTCATAGGAGTAGGTCAGCCACATCATTTGCTGTTAGCTGATGTGGCCATGCCCAGTTATGCTCCCAGAGTGGTACTACTTCCACTGCTCCATCAGTGGTTTAGGTGTTCACACCCAGACATGGCAGGCCATGGGGTCATGGTCCTGGGTGTCCTCGTGAGTGGAGCTCATCCACAAGACAGCTGACCATGGGCGTGGACATGCCAGTACAATTCCTGGCAGAGCCAGTTCTCATGGTCAGGTAAGACAACAATGAACTGCCACTTCTACCATGCATGGCTCACACCTGTCTGACATACCAATGCACAGAGCTATCACAGAGCTTGGCTGTGTTCATCCAGACACTCACACATCAGTTTCACCTGGAGGACCCATACAGACACACACACAACAGTTACATGGTTCAGTAGTGAAGCTTAAAGCTCATTTTGTCTCACTGGCCATTTGTTACTTTATCCATATATCTGCCTGCTTCTCTTCTTACTGGCACACACTCACTGACCTTTTGTGTCAGCCTAGGCTTCCTGCCACCCCACCACACACACACACACACACACACACACACACACACACACACACACAAAACACCTTGTGGAAGTGATGATAACTGCGGCATATCCCTGTTTTCTATCTTTTGGATTCAGGGATATACAACATTTGCGTCTGATGCTCAGGGTGCATGGCTGACTTAGTTTTTAGTATATCTGCATTTGTGATGATTTGGTAATTGTTCTTTTGACTTGTACTGGACTTGGAAAATTGGACAGTTGATAGAATCAAACATTTTTTGCATCAGTATTGTTAATGATCTTGTGAGGATTGTGAAGTCTGAAACTGAAATGTATCTCATTAATTTCTAACTTCTCTCTTTAAAGATTTTGCAGTACAAAAGTATGGTGTTAAACTTGAGGACATTTGGTGACCCATCACTACTTATGAGAGATATGACTTTGTGGATCTTTGTTGACTGAGGCCTACTACTTGATAATGGACACATATAAGTCACATATGTCTCTGCTGTCACATGTTAAAATAATTTCTGTACAAATCATCCACTTTGTACTTGCTTACATTATCAAGTAACAACATGCAAGGATATGCCATTCATTCATATTATTAAACATTACACTCTGGGTTCAACAACTACCTTGTAAATCCAGCAGTTGCAACAGTTTTAGTACAGGGCTGACTCTGTCTGATGCTAGGAGTACACATCTATTACATGGGTAGGTAAAGGTTGTGAGCATTGCCTGGCATCAATGTTACTATATGCTTGTGCATAGGAGGAAGGGTTTAGGCTCTTAGGTGGTGACTGAGTGTGCTATGCGTTGCCTCTTAGCCAGTGCAAGGACATATTGAGCATACCTACATCTGCCTACACCCACAGCAGCTGCTGGTTCCTCATCTGACTCCTCACTTGCATGTGTCTGGGGTGACTTTGCCCTTGGTGGTAGGATGTGTGCCCCTTCCCCTTGTTGATCCTGCTGAAGCTGTTTTCTCAGGATGATGTTGTGTAGCATGGCACATACAGTGAATTGTTTAGTACATGTACATGGATTGTACTAAAGGGCTCCTCCAGCTGTATCTAGGCACCAGAACCACAGCCCAAACACACACTCTATAACATTTCTAGTTTGAACATGTACCTCCTTATGGCATTCTTCACTGGGTGTGAGTGCATTTCTGATGGGCGTCATCAGCCACGGTTCTAGTGCATAACTTGCATCCCCCAGTAAATGACCCTGTGCGATATCCCCCCTAGTGAACATGTAATACATTTGGGAGGTGTGCTAGATATGTGTCGTGATAACTGCCTGGTTTGCCAGCACACATGTTCAAGGTAATTTCCTCGGCATTACACACGACTCGGCAGTTAATAGAGTGGACATCCTTTCTACGTATGTAGAGCCTTCCTTGTGCCCTGGGTGGTGCCTTAATTTCTATATGTGCACAATCTACAGCACCCAATACTTCAGGGTAGCGTGCTACAGGGTAGAAATCCTGCATATTTATGACCTTTGTTCTAAGGAGTATGGGGAAAATATATGTGGTCACTGGCATGCTGGAGCATAGCATTCAGGAATTGATGGAGGATCCTGGATTCTGGATTTTAGTACAGGGCTGACTCTGTCTGATTCTAGGAGTACACATCTATTACATGGGTAGGTAAAGGTTGTGAGTATTGCCTGGCATCAATGTTACTATATGCATGTGCATAGAAGGAAGGGTTTAGGCTCTTAGGTGGTGACTGAGTGTGCTATGCGTTGCCTCTTAGCCAGTGCAAGGACATATTGAGCATACCTACATCTGCCTACACCCACAGCAGCTGCTGGTTCCTCATCTGACTCCTCACTTGCATGTGTCTGGGGTGACTTTGCCCTTGGTGGTAGGATGTGTGCCCCTTCCCCTTGTTGATCCTGCTGAAGCTGTTTTCTCAGGATGATGTTGTGTAGCATGGCACATACAGTGAATTTTTCAGTACATGTACATGGATTGTACTAAAGGGCTCCTCCAGATGTATCTAGGCACCAGAACCACAGCCCAAACACACACTCTATAACATTTCTAGTTTGAACATGTACCTCCTTATGGCATTCTTCACTGGGTGTGAGTGCATTTCTGATGGGCGTCATCAGCCACGGTTCTAGTGCATAACCTGCATCCCCCAATAAATGACCCTGTGCGATATCCCCCCTAGTGAACATGTAATACATTTGGGAGGTGTGCTAGATATGTGTCGTGATAACTGCCTGGTTTGCCAGCACACATGTTCAAGGTAATTTCCTCGGCATTACACATGACTCGGCAGTTAATAGAGTGGACATCCTTTCTACGTATGTAGAGCCTTCCTTGTGCCCTGGGTGGTGCCTTAATTTCTATATGTGCACAATCTACAGCACCCAATACTTCAGGGTAGCGTGCTACAGGGTAGAAATCCTGCATATTTATGACCTTTGTTCTAAGGAGTATGGGGAAAATATATGTGGTCACTGGCATGCTGGAGCATAGCATTCAGGAATTGATGGAGGATCCTGGATGCTGATGCCTGTGACACCCCCATCATATCCCCTATTGGTCACTGAAAGGTTCCTGTAGTTAAAATTCTAAGTGCTACACATACCTTTGTCTCCACTGGTATGGGCTGCCCTTGGTTTGCCCTGGTTCTGACTTGAAAATGAAATAGGTTGCAATGTTCTTGTAGTATGTCTCTATCTACCCTGTAGCACTCTACAATTTCCACTTCATGTAAATTATGATAAGTTAAATGGGGTCTGAAAACTCTCCTCCTTTTTGGTCTTGGTCAATTAGCACAGCAGCATAGACTTCAGCCTGTTGCACAGACACATGAATTAAAGCAACAGCAGCCCCTAACGTTGTTTCTGTGTAGACTCCTTTCCGTGGCTGTATTCCAATAAGTTTTGGAATTCACAGGGAAAACCTGCACTGAGTCTACACTGTTGCTTTATAGCTTGTTGAATAGCTCCTACATTTTGAGTTGTTTGATTTGCATACATTTCAGCTGCTTATGCTGTAATTAGCATGCCACAATGTTTACCTTGTTTGTGCTGCTCTATGCAATGTGTAGAGCCTCCTACTGAATCTAAAACAGTGGGCTACCTTGTACAAATCACGGTGTAAATGGACTGCATATGCTTTATTGAATTTGGCTGTTCGATTCTGCAATTTGCTACAGGCATTTTTAATGTGTTGGAGTGTGTACAGTTGGGGGATACAGGCATGTAAAAAGCAATGTAAATATTTCTTTTACAAAGGTAAAGTGCCTACTTGGTACTGCTATATTTACTTTTGGTTTGATAAAAGATTGTAAATATTGCTGCTTGGTTTTGGAGTTAAACAACTTATTTCCTAATTATGTTTTGAAGTCTTGTTGCTTATCACTAAAGCTTTATTTGCTACTTAAATCTAAAGTCTGGAAATGTCTCTGTGTGTATATATATATATATATATATATATATATATATATATATATATATATATATATATATATATATATATGTCTACTTTTTCTTATCGAAAGCTCATACTTTCGAAAAGAAAAAGTACAAACCTATTTACGCAAAAGTGCACTTAAATGAAACTACTAGTTCAATGAACCGGTTGTTGTTGTATCTTTCGGCTTTTCCCGGTTAGGGGTCGCCACAGTGGAACTCTGGTCTGCTAATGATTGGCAGTAGATTTTTACTTACTGAGTTGCCAGCCCATTCATGCATGTCTCCACCCAGAAGATGCTTTAGCTGAGAATTGAACAGGACAACATCTTACTGTGAGGCGATAACGCTACCGCAGCACCACCACCGCAGCAGTTCAATGAACTGGTAATAGTAAAAAAAAAAAAAAAAAAAAAAAAACACTACAAAGTAATTTTTGTAGGGGGGCAAGCCCCAGTGCACCCCCCACATCCCCACTACTTTATAAAAACTAACTCTGAGATCGCACTACAGTGAGGAAACAGGCATATTCCCTTACTCCCACTGTAGTGGGATGCAGTGCTGCAGTGTTTTTTTTTTTTTAACTATTACCAGTTCATTGAAATGGTAGTCACGAAAGTGTACTTTCCTTTAAGTGCACTTTCACATAAATGGGTTTGTACTTTTTCTTTTTGAAAGAGTGAGCTTTTGATAAGAAAAAGTAGACCCATATATATATATATATATATATATATATATATATATATATATATATATATATATATATATATATATATATATATATATATATATATATATATATATATTTATGTGTTTGTCAATAGTAGATCCCAGATAAATGGTGTGATAAAAACATTTATTTGCTCTGTCTTGGCATATCATTGGAAGTCAGAGATGCTTACTTTGATGTGGAAGTTTTCCACATTGCTGTGAATCTTTCTGATTCTTACACTCCTCTTTTGCCCATGGATGTCATTTCTTATTCATTACAATGTAAAAAATACATACTGCCATGTGCAAAAAAAAAAAAAAGAGACAATGATAAACACCATGGACTAGGTAAGGCAATCACTAAACCCTAAACTACACTTAATTTATTTTAAAAGTGCTAAAAAAACTGAAACACAGACCACATTTTCCATTTGTTACAGTGTAAAAAAAAAAGTTTTTACAAACTGCACATCCACATATCCATCCCCTGAAATAAAGCATGGCTCACCAAAATCACCACCCTGCACATGGAATTAAATCTTATTAGTAAACAAAGTTAACTTTTACCAGTCATAGAACCTAGATCAGCTGGTACCCCTGGTGAATTCCTCAGTCTGGTACCCCTTCACCTCAAAGCTGAAGAGCAAAAAAAAAAAAAAAGGTCTTCCCAGAGTTGAGGACCAAAAGGAACACTGAACTCTGTACTGCATGCTATAACTATAACAAGCAAGATATTCATTTATGAAGCTGTAACATTCTTGCACCTTTATCAACTTGTTCCTGACATTACACTCACACCTGATGATTGCATTGCACCCTCTAACTGTTTGTCCCCTTCACCCTCCCTTGTTGGAGCTCTAGCCAAACAGAAAACTATATTATAAGAAAAAAAGAGACATGAGTTTAACTATTTATACTGTCTAAAAAATACAACCACAAGTAGAGATAAACACCTCTGGCAATTAACTGTGCGGTAATTCAAAGTAAAACTATGCAGAAGAAGGAAGTCAAAACCACACAGAAACACGAATGGAATAAATCTGGTAAATATCTCAACAAAGAACAACAGGCATTGTCTGATAAAATCCAAGTGGAATATTTACTGAATGCAAAAACAAGGTAAGCACTTTTGCAATTTACAATTGCTTCATCAAATCATGTTAGTAACAAAATTACATACCAATAAATAGTATCAACTACCTAATTAATTCTAAAATCAACCAATAGCAGAAATGTGCATTACACATTGGTGCGATACAAACTATCACATGACACATCAAAACATTCCATTCATACATCACGTCTAAAAAACATATTCTTAAATTAAAACAATAATAAAATGATAAAAGACAATTCACATATAAAACAGTGCACAAATATGTTTCATCTTCTCAACTGTCCTTAAATCCCATACTTATATGAGAAAGTTGAGAAGATGATACATAATCGTTTTTCTTTGTTGAGATATTTACCGGATTTATTCCAGTTGTGTTTCTGTGTGGTTTGGACTTTCTTCTGCTTAGTTTGACAAAAAATAACTGTGAAAACATAGCTAATCTACAGAACTAATACATCCTGTTATAACTCTATTTAAACTACTAAAGCCCCCTGCATCACTTTAGTAACCTCGACCCTGCCACTGCCCCAACCTTAATCCTGCAGCTCACCTTAGAAAAACCCTTTTTGTAACACTACCACTACACAAGATAGGCTCAGAGGCACACATATGCACTGACAAACATGTACAACCCTAAAGCTGTCCCCTTACCGAACCTTGCTCTAACCCTAATCTATCAGCACTTACACAAACACATTCTCAACCCTAATACCAACTCATTAATAGAGTCTGTCTGCATTCTGAATTACTGACATTCAGAAATGGAGTAAGGGAAGTTCCTTGATGCTCTGGTCAAATTTCCTTTAGCAGTGTAAATACCACCTTTGGTCTGCCCTGAAAATATACCATTAACTTAATGTGACTAACTTGGTCAACAAAGAATAAATGATACATATTACAAACACGTGTATTTATGTATGTAGGTAATTATCCTGGGCTGGTTCAAGTACTTCCCCTAGTATTATTTTAGTTTAGTTTTTGTCTGGAGGTAGTGTATGGCTGTTGTATTCAACCATATTGACTTTATTACTGGTTAATTAATGAGTAATATATGTAGGTGCTTTTAAAACATCTGCCCAATTATTTTCCCTCATTTATTTGTGATGATGCTGCCTGAACATCATACCTGACTATATTTGATGACACAGCCTATGATAAACACCTGATTACTTGGTGAATGAGAAAGGTAGAGACTTTACACATGTATGATTTTTCAGGGTGAATGTCTGCAAAAAAGTAGAGTTGTGGATGGATAAGTTTTTTTCACTGCCTGTAACTTATAGATACAGCAGTATCCCCTTAGTGCTGTAACACCATTATCTTATGTTTTGTACTAGCCTAATCTAATTTATCATTTCAATGTGCTTGGCTGACTTTTATTTTGTGTTGCAGCTTCCTTTTTCCAACCTCCTCTGTTTTTTTCATCTCCTTCTCTGCCTTGTATGTTTTTTTCTGCCTTCATCAAAGCCCATGATAGATTTATCTTTTTTGTGCACTTTCTCACACGCTCTTTTCCTGCATTTTCTCCTTCTTTTAAGCCATGCATATCTAATATGAGCCCCCATGCAGACAAGACCACATTCTTGTGGACTGAATCCTTAAAGGTCTTCCCTACACCAGCTCCAGGTAACAGGATTGCAGGTATGGATACTTTAACAGAGTGATAACATTATTTCATATACTGTACCTAGCATCTATTTCACAAACACCCTCCTTTGCTTTATTCATCAAGTCCATATAATATTAGATTTTTTTGAAGGGGTTGTGTGAAATGTCCTGCACTGCTCCTTCTATATTTCAGTGAATTCTCCCAAAGCTTCACTCTTTTTCTCTCACTCCTCATCTTATTTTAAGCTAAATCTATGACAGTAATCCCTACTTGATAACATTTACAGTCAGAGATTATAGCATGCTCTGCTAAGTATCATACCAACTTCATTACTGCCAAGTCATTGTTCTCTCTTATGGACCTTGCATGCTGGTTTATTTACAGATGGTCGCTTGTTTCATAATACAGTCTGTTTGTCTGATGTAGTGCTTACTGTTGGTCACCGCTCTGTTGGGCCCTGCTGGGAGTGTACCTGTGCAGACTGATTAACTCATGCCTCCTTACCTCCAAACTACAGGACTTTTTTGTATGGTTGTAGCATTCTAACAGCATTCTAGGCTCTCAGAAACCACCAAATGCCCCCCCTCAAAAAGCCGTCACACTGAGTTTCATTCTTGCCTGTTCTTTTTTTCCATTTCAATCAACAAGCTTCCTCTAGACCTACCACGCCTCCCTCTACTATTTTAGGTTGATGACATGGTCATGTATTGGACTTATCAATCCCTCTCAGCCCTGTAAGAGATCAAGAAAACAATTTTCACTCCTTTATTCAATATATGGATCATCAATAAAAACTTGTTACTTAGCTCCTAAAATACAAAAATCCATGCTCTTGAGTACCAGGGAGAAACTCTCCAAATTACAAATCCTTGATTGCAACAGTACAATAAAAATATTGATACTTTTAAATTCCTAGGAATTTAGTTAGATCCCACTCGACTTCAACTCCACCTAAAAATGTATACAAAAATATTTACTGTCTTCTTCTCTGGGCCCCAAAAAGTCTCCTTTTCTGTCTCTCTCTTGCATCTAGAACAGCTATAGGTAAAGACGTCCTGCTTGGCCAGCCAGAGTATCGACTTCTTTTAATTGTTGTGCCATTTAACAGAGTGTCCTCAACGTTCTAAACCATTTCCAAAAGCATTTTATATACATATATATATATATATATATATATATATATATATAGAGAGAGAGAGAGAGAGAGAGATGCATGTATACCTATATATACATGCACACATAGTTATACAATTCTTTTTTGGCTTCCATCTACTGTGACCATTAAGCTTCCATCCCCTAGAGGTACATTTGTTTTTCTTCGGCTTGTAGGTTAGGCCATATGTCTCAACTGAACAGATTTTTGCAGAATCTCCAGATTTTTGTCTTAGATTTTTGGTCCTTTTTCATAAAATTTTGGTTTTATGGCAAATTAGTGGCAAATTTTTAAAGATTAAAGTTGGAAAATAATGACAGATATTTGAGTTTCAGACTTCATACCCTTCAGAAAATGTATGCAAATGCAAAACCTGTTATTCCATCAACTTTCTAAGTTTGTAAGAGCAATATTTAAAATTGTCCCTATTTTTGGACTCCTGTCTCACTTTTATTTATGGCTTTGTCCAGATTTCCTACTCTAAGAGCTTGAGAGGTATGGGTTAGGCTATTGATCCATGAGGATCTTTAGACGTATAGGCATACATTTTCATGAAGGTTTTTAATCCTTATATTTTAAGTACTAATAATCATAAACAGTAAAAAGTGTACATGTTCCCCTGTCCATGAGAGCTACAGGTGCTAAGCCAGTGATGTATTTGTTGTTGTCCATCCATTCATCCAGATTACATTTGAAAATTGTAAGAGAAGTACGTTGCTTTATGTAGCGAGGAAGACAATTCCAAAGAAGTAGTATTTTCTTTGATCGATATCTGCTCCTCCAAGATGTTCTACTTATGCTGCAAAAGAGATTCAGACCCTTGACTGAGTGCTTATGCCCCAGTTGAACTTGCAAATGTGCAGTAGGTCCAATAAGGTAGGGTCTGTTGAGGCTTTGTATGCGAGGCAGAGATCATCCTTCAGTAGCCAGTATGACACTGAGAAGAAGGAAAAGGCTTTGAGATGTTCTGCACACTTTTTTATGATTTAGGTCCTTGATTTTTTTAGTCAGAAAGCATTGTGAGTGTTTGAATTGTGTTAGATATTTGGACATACTGAAGAGGGCACTATACTGAATGACTGGCCTGTTGTGTGCAGAATACAATGGAATGATCACATTCCTGGACCTGTACACCACAACCTTAGTAATAAGCTATGAAATGAAAAATAACTTTTTTACAATAGTACATACATGGTGATTGAAGGACAGTTAATTGTCTACATAGGTTATCAGGCCCCTAACTATTGAACCAATTTGATAGTTACAAGGAACTTTTTGCTTGCAAAAAGATACTATTATATAGTTCCTGATATTCAGTTTTAGTCAGTGGTTTTGACACCAGTCCTGACATTGACTTTTAGTCTGTGGTTTTGACACCAGCTATTGGTTTGTGAAAGGACCTCCTGGAGGATCTTGGTGTCCTCTGTGGAGTTCATGATGGCACCAAGTTTAAATTCATCTGTAAACTTGGTAAGTTGTAAAACTTTAACAGTAGCTTCAGCCTCCATGAAGCAAATAACAAAGAGGAGTGTCCCAAGGACTGAACTCTAGGGTCAATTATTAGTGACAGGTCTTTTGGGGGAGATAGAGCAGCCCACCCCAAGTTCCTTGGTTATATTTGTGAGCCAATTTACAATGCAATGAGGTACATAGGGTTTAACATTTAGTTGGGATAGTTTATCTATAATACCTCAGTATGGGATGGTGTTGAAATTCTTTGCAGGGTCTAGATATGCATTGAATACTGATTTACCCCCATTCATTGCTTCAGTAACCTTCTTGAAGAAGTCAACCAGGTTAAGTAGGCAGGGTCAGCCCATAACAAATCCAAACTAGCTTGAGTTAAGGGTTTGTAAGTTAGCTATGTCCTTATTTATTAATCCCATAATGATCCTTTTCATACCATACAGAAGAGGCTGGTCAAACTTATTAATCTATAATTTTCTGCCACTATTGCAGCCTACCATTGTGCAACAGGATGGCAGTTCCTGTCCTCCATTCATCTGTCACAAAGCTTGTCAGGAGACTGACATTTGAATAACTTCTGTAAGGGGGGGTGTTGACATGCCCTGTTTCAGGCTGGCTAGTAAGCAGCCTGATATGTTACCCCACCCCACTGAAGCAGTGAGGACTTATTCATGTGAGATTTGAGGGGATATAGATGCAGGTTTGAAAGGTGGGGAGGGGGGTGAAGTTAGAACCAAGTTTATCCACTAGCTGACTGGCTATATCGTCTGAGTTTTGAGTATGTGATATCATTTACTATTAGCTCTGTTATAAGGTTTCTAACATAGTTAAAAAAAGCTTTATAGTTGTCCTCTGCCTGGGTAGCAGTTTTTGCCTCATAGGTTTATAGGTGATTAGTAGGCTAATGTCCCAGTGGGGGTCTTTTTAAGCCTAGCCATGCTTCCCAAATATGAATGACAAGTTTTGACACCCTAGGGTTATTTCAAGGGGTATAAGTAGACTTGGGCACTGGTGGTCACACCTGGCTTTGGTTGATTTGATCATGGTCTGGAGTTCCCTATTAAGGTTAGCAACAACCTTTTTGAATCTTAAGCATTGCATTTCCTTTTACATGCAATGAACGTTTTTGTTTATTATAAAGCCTTTTTATGTTTGGGGTCCACCACAGGAGTTTGGATTCCACCACAGGGGTTTATTTTTGAATTTGACATTGTATTTACTTTGGAAGGGAACAGATGCATCTATGCAGCTATTCATATGTTCATAACATTTGGCAGTATAAGATTTCACATAACCAGTGGGGTCATTGAGTTGGAAAGTGAAGTTAAATTTTGCCACTTTATCACTTAGATTCTATAGATTAGCCTTGGCATAATGTCTGAATACTGAGGTACTTGAGGATGTTTCTGGTTTCAGTCTTAAGGTGAATGTGACTGATCTGTGGCTCAATTTGATCAGTGAGGGAGTTACAATTGGTAGGCAGCAGAGCTGTCTCATTTGGTGAGGTCCAAGTCCAGGAGTTTATCATTTCTGGTTATGGTGCAGACTAACTGGTGCCGACAGTTTGTACTGATGAAGTCTAGAAATTTCTGGGCATGTATGTTAGAGGATGTAGATGTCTCTCAATTAATGGAGGGATAGTTGAAATCCCACAGGAGAATGGTGCTTGGCTTAATGCATAGGGACTTCATACTAGTTAGGTAAGAGTTTTGGGCTGTGGGGGATATACAGCAGGTCCTGTAGTTAGACATGATATGATAAGGGGGCATATTAATGGTAAGTTGGATGTGGAGGAGTTCAAGATCATTATCTTGTCTAACTAGTCTGCAGGTGTCATGTTTTTCTTTTACAAATATAGAGTTACCACTGCCTTTAGTGCCTTCTTCTAGTGCAGTGGGTCTGAATGTCTGGTAGAAGTTGAAATCCTGCAGTTATGAGATGCTCTCAATAGCCTTGAGCTAGGTCTCTGTAATAATGTATATATTGATGTTTTCTAGGGTAATGAGTGCTTGTAGGGAGTGGAGTTTTTGTTATGGATCTTACTTTTGATCAGCAATATCTTTATGATATCCAGATCCTGTTTTGTTATGTTTTGAGGACTGACATTGCCTCATAAAAGCACTGTGGGGGTGGACAAAGTTTTTCCCCTGCCAAAGCAGTTTGGTCTGTCTACCGTCTCTTCTCAGGCTGGTATATATTGGAACCTCTTTGAATGACACCAGGAGCTAAGGCAATTGTTGAAGTCAATCTTTTTCTTGTGTTGCGGCATCATTCCTGGTGAAAGTAAAATACTGTTCAAATCTAGGTTCTGCTCCATCGTGTCTGTCTTCATATGGTCCAGGTAGGTATGTCTCAAGTCATTTACACCCAAATATATTATGACTGTGTCATATGTGTACTTCTGGTGCAAGGACTTGTGCTGCATAATGTGGTGAACCTTGATATCTGGAAGGCAACTAAACGTGACCCTCTCCTTGCACAGACTGGTGAGTGGTGCATCAGTGTATCTCCTAAAGGAGCCACCTACAAATAGGATGTTGGAATGTGTGGAAGCTTGCTTAATGGGTTTTTTAATTGAAATCCTGTGACTCTTTGATGTATGTTTCATAATGGGTGTTACTTACATGCCTCTCAATTGTCCAGATTTTCACAGAATGTCCAGATTTTTGCCTCATATTTTTGGTTTGTTCCTCATAAAATTTGTGATTTTCTGGATTTTTTTTTTGGCAAATCAGTGAGCACTGAATACACTAAATAATGAAAGGCATTTGAGTTCCAGACTTCATACCCTTCATAAAACACTTGGTAACACAATACCCTTTAGTCTAGCAACTTTCTACATTTATAAGTGCAATATTTAAAATGTGTTCCTATTTTTAGGGCTTTGTCCCCCCCATTATCTTTACATTTAGTTGGCCTTTGTGGTTTAGGCATGTAACTTTTAATAGTCTCAGCATATGTAGTTCCACGTATTTGGTCTGATCTGTGTATGATGGTTTAGTTTGGTGTTGTATGGTACTGACAACCTGCTTGCTATTTTGTGTACCTCTAATAGCATTAAATAACTGCGTGTCTCACACACTGTATCTGTTTGTTTAAGTACTAGGTTGTTGTCAGCAAACATAAAACAATTGCTGTATTGTTTCAGGATGCCTATTTTAATCAAGCTGGCTACAGAGGAGGTTAGAAAGTGCAAATCCATGGTTCCAGGTGCTTACTAATGTGGACTGGAGGAGGAGTGGTGCCTGTGAGGTTTACAGTTGATTATTAGAGGTGCCATCTGTAAGGTAGCGGAGATAGTGATATTCTCAACAAAGCTGCATGCAGCTAGGAATCAATAGACCTTCTATCACCAAACGCAATAGGGTAGCATTAATCCCAAGCTGTTTCCTGAGAAGTATTACTCCAGATGTTACTGTGTTCAGTTCACTTTCCATAGCCTTCTGTTCGTAGATGCCCTGTAAAGAACCTACAGCAGCTGGCTGCAACAGACAGCCAATTTGCACAAAGTCCCTGAAGAGGTTCTCACCAAAACTACAACCAGTTTAGTCAGTGACGTCGCAGTCCTGGCAGAAGGGTTGACAGGCAGGGATCATGGCCATCACTATCAGGGGACTGAGATGTTTTTGGACCTCACAACACCCGATGACCATCTGGCTGATCACTGCATCTCTATCCATTTATTTTGCACTGGGTATGCCCTCATTGTGGTGCAGCTGTCATCTAGGTAAACGCCAGGGAATTCTTGTTTTTGCCCTAATGTTCCTTCAGCATGTTGTATAAGTACACAGGCATAAGAAATTTAATGGAAACAGCATGGGGCTGTCTGACACTTCTACTTATTATCTAAACTGTCACGTAACCCTGCCCTTCCATCTTCATCCACTAGACCTTGATCTCCAAAAGAGATGCATTAGCTTGTTAACATACCACACAACAAGCTCTTCAACCTCCCCCTGGGAGAAATGAACATGCTATGTCTCTTAACTCCTCTTCCTCCTCCCTGGCTGGCTTCTTCAGTGCCCATGTCCAGGCCCTGACTCAAACCTGAGATAGCCTGCATTAGCATGGGTCAGCTGTGTCATTCATGTATGTCACTGTACTAGCTGGGATATGAAGATATTTTCTATGCTCTGAGATACCTCTTCAGGAAATCAGAGTGAAATGCAAACTGTGATAAGCTCAGTGGTAGTGTGTACTTCTGCATATCTTCAGTTTCTAGCTAGAGTGCTTTTAGAGTCTATGATGGGCATGCAGTCCATGAGTCCCTAGCTACAAGATCTGCAACACCTTGTTGGGTTCCTTCTACCACCCCTTCCCCAGGAGAGATGAGCTGGAAAAACCCACCTACTCCCATTCATTCCTAGTTGGATCTTCTAGTTTCTGGGCCAGAAACCAGATCTGGTATATCTGGGGTGAAGGGCCAAAACCTCTATTCTATGGATCAAAGTTTTTCCTCGAATAATATTATGACTATATTTTCAGAGGGGCACCTTTGTGTGATGGGAACCAAAAGGGCTCAAAAATGTTCTGCTATTGCTGCTTTGGTGAAGATCTTTGCAGTGAGTGACTTGTGGGAGGATATGACTATTGAGTCACTGCTGGAATTGTCTAATACTGGCAATGCACATTGCTCAGACCATACACAAAGACATGCTATGAGCATTAATATAAACCTGCTGTTGTATTGCATTTTAACATTGGCACTGCTCTACCAAATGCTATTCCACCCTTTGCAGTTATGAAAAAGCTACTACAAGGTTAATGAAATATCAGTTTAGGTTAGCAAAGCAATTCCTATAACAAGAGAAGCTTGTAGTATAACTAGGGGGTCCAGTTTTCACACAAAGGTTATAGGCAATAGTTATTTGGAATCCTGACATTATGAAAGACCTATGTCTAGAAGGAGTCAGTGTTTCAAACTATGGACTGCCAGTTAACTTGTAGAGGTGCATCCTATCAGATATCAAATCTGAGGCCTTAAGTATTCATAGCTTCTAATAAAAAAAAAAACAAAAAAACAAAAAAAAACATCCCATTATATCACTCAGTCTTAGACAGTCACTACCTCAAGCTAATTTACATCAAATACACATATAAAAATTTCTCTTCCACACCTCTACCACTGTAAATATTCTACCTCCAAGATTGCTCAGCATTGAGATTATGAGGAGTACTTAAATGTACACAAAGTTCTGAGATCTTGGAAAAGAACAGCTGTGTCATGTGGTTACCAGGGATTTGATTAAACTTCCTTGATTAACTGAGTCTACACTATGCCAGACTTGATTAAACCCTATGTTCCCTAACCTCATAGCACATTATATAACATGGGAATAGCACACAGGCAAAACTGAGCCGATTTGCTTGACAACCCTGGCACTAACATCAAACTGCCAGATCCTCCATCTGCACTGAAATATTTCAAGATATTTATTCTGAGAATGGACTGAGCATTAGAAAAAGAATGTCACTAATCTATGCTGAAATTAACAGGTATGCTGAACAGGTGCTGAGCACTATAAACTTATCACATGTATCTTGGAAACTACTGTCTGTTTCAGTGCTGTGTGTCTTCCTATGTATAGCCTTCCTAACTGGATTTAGAAAGAAGTCAAACTTTATGACTTTTTTCCAACTAACTGATTGCTTCCAACACCCATCTTTCAGAATCTCATAATGATAATTTCCTGCACATATTGAAAATTCAACACTTTAGTAGCAGTGACATTTCCAGATAATCCATTTACAATATTCTTTGTGAAACTGGTTCCACATTATCCAAAGCAGCATATAAACATCTAAAGTTAGGCCTGTTCATCTGTTCAAGGCTATGCCTGAGTTCAAGTACCAAATGCCAACAAAACTGCCTCATATTGCCATAAAGACCTAAAAATATGTGACAGCTGTTTTCCAAGCTATGAAAGAGCCTGTACTTTTTAAACTCCTTCACCTTTGTAAAACCGGTGGTAAAAAAACACCTGCTCTATAGATCTAAAACTTTATAACCACCTTAGCAATGCCTGTTGATGCAAGAGGTAGTTAACTCTGTGTATCCCCTGCCTTTGAAACAGACTGTTTTTGGTTATAAAACAGAGTAGTTCCTAGAAGCTTTCAAAACTAGACTTTATAAATAGTTGGGAGACTTATTCATACCTGCATAGCTGGCCTTAGGCATAGGCCAGCTAGGCAGCTGCCTAGTGCACCACTCTGGCAGGGGCAATTTTCCAGTAATCTGAATGGTATAGGTAGACCAGGATGAGGGTACTGAGTGGTGTGTGTGTGTGTGTGTGTGTTTGTTTGGGGGGGGGTGCTGTGGAGTCCTTTTGCCTAGGGGACAAGTTGACCAAAGGCCAGCCCTGCATACCTGGGTAATGGGCAAACGATCTTCTTACTAGGGGGAGAACTAAAAGTGTTTTACTTATATTGGGTGACATGGCTAAGCTACTTGTTAACCTTTTAGGCCATAATTTTAGTATCTGTATAGGAATCTGGGTAGAAAAGTCTACTTGGATGCTTAATCTATTTGTTAGATGAAAGCCCAGTGAATACGTTTCTTTTGAAGGTAACCAGGGATTACTGTTTAGTGAAGAGAGTTTTTCAGAGTTGCACACTATGCAAATGCATGTGGAAATAATTAAATCCTGCACCATTGGCTACAGAAAAGCTCATTGCTTTAGTCTGTTGTGCTGCCAGACAAACATCTCACTCTGTTTAAATGGAGCCACTTTTTTTCAGCAGTAAACCATAACATAAGCATCTCTTCAATGCTTATCACAGAGGAAATTATAAATCATTTGTTGGGATTTCTTCATGGGAAGGGATATGTGGTATCTGTAGACTGTTTCTGGTGCAGCCAAATAGCTGCTCACTGTCTCTAGGAACCTCCAAGATCTATCTGGCAGTTCAGCACAGAGGATTGAGGCTGTAAGTTGTTGTCAGGTTTCATCCTACAGAACAGAATTTGATTCTGGCCTACTGTGAGCAAGCTAGTTAAGAAAATGGTGCTCCTAGGGTTCCCTGTTTGTGGCTTCTGGGTTTATCTAGCAACAAAAAAATTAAAACAGCATTCTGTAGAATGTTCAATAGAATTACCATTGTGAGAGGCATATCTAACAGTTAGAGACAGCTTCTCCTTTGTTGTTTAGAACTGTCATGAATAGCAGCATAACAAGGGTGGGGCAAGGAGAGCAATTGTCCCTGGTGCAAAAAGCTAGGGGGTGTGATCAAGAGCTCGGCAGTTTAACTTGTTTTTTCTGTACCGAAATGCTGGTACAGAAAGGCACTTGAGTTCAGCAGTTTTTTTTTGCTCTTCATTTGAAAAGCTAGGGGGCTGTGGATCGGCTGCTGTACTGTAGATAGGAAACAGCACAGTAAGCGAAATATGTTTTTTCTTTTTTAAATTTTTTATTTTGCTCTTCTGTTGAGAACTGGGAGGGGGTGGGATGTGGATTTGCTGGGGCAAGATTGACTAATTTACTGTAGGAAGCCAATTGGCTTCCTACAGTAAATCCAAAAAGGCTTTCTTTTCCCACTTCACTTGAAGAGCTGTGTGGATGGGGCACAAGTTCATGGGACCGGGGCATGTGCTAGATGAGCCAACTATGGATCTGGCCATGAATTACACACATAATGAGGAGCTCAAGCCACTCCGTAAAAAAAAAAAAAAAAATGTATATACATACATATATACACACACATATATATAATATCTGCACATTGTGATCACTTTTTGGTCAGTTGATATACAGTGACATTAGATGAGCGCACTGCATAAAGGGTGTCATTGTGAACAAAAACACTATTGTGTAGGACAGACACTGACCTTATTTTCACTCAGCATTTTCAGACAAAGTTCCCAGCTGCAACAACTAAGGAAGAGCACTGGACAAATGTTTGTCAGGTATGCTTTGTCCGGGAGTCATGGCTCTACAAACACTGGCTCAAAAATGTAGAAGAGTAAACATGGTTGTACATCTGAAGCACTTTGCTGCTGTCAAATTGCACTATATCACTGTATAGTAGGTGATATCTTAGACACACACAAACACATACACACACATACAGAGACGCACTCTCACGCAAAGGCTGAGATGTCATAATTTTCATCTTCTCAGGAGAATAAATGATTCAACATCTGTGTTTATTGCTAACCAACCCAAGCTTTGCTTAAGGGGAAAGTTGCTTAAAGCAGACATACTGGAAGAACAAATTCTTGCTTTCTTATAGCTGGATTATAATTGTGTCTGATGAACTTGCTATAGTGGCTACTTTGTAGTTAAACAGTTAAGTTTTGTGAAATCACAACTGTTCATTCTAAGTGTATAAAGGCCATTCACAATGTGTTGGTTGTCAGAATAATGTATTAGCAACCAAGTCACATCTTCCCGCTTCACTAGCTACATGGTAATTGCAGCACAGCTGTTTTGTATCAGTAGCCCATTATGAAATTGATGTTCTTAAAGCACATTATTTGTCTTATGCAAAGACCAAAGTTTTCTATCTAAATGGACATGCAACTGTTCCCCTTCTCACTCTGCCATTACTTAATTTACCTAACTTAACAATCAAACTACTTTTTCTAGACTGTACTAATATTGCCATCAAATTATTTACTCTAGCCTGTACTAACATCACCATCTGTACCTCCACAAAGTTTTATATTCACTCATTCTTTTGCCTCTGCTTAAACTCCACTGCTCCATCTATTCCCCTTCCTTCTCTTTAAATCTTCCTCATTCTCTCCTCTCTCTTGCTACTGACACTTCTCTATAATTTCCCTCCTCCTCCTCCACCCCCGCATCGCTCTTCCTTACTCTCTCTAATTCAGCATCCTTAAAATTAACATCACTTTCTATACTCCACTTATATTACCCAAATAATCTAATTAATGGCCCCATTCTAATGCCAACGTCAAATGCTTTTTTTTTCTTATTCTACCCTAGCAATACCCCACACTGTGTATTTCACCTAACCTCTAGACTCTATAAATAGTTGTGCTACCTATTTGACATATACCTGTTACATGAAATTGTCCTTGAAATTTTTGTATAACTTTTGTCTTATGTAACGTCCATGAATTCTAACCTGCTGTTTCTTTTCATACTTTGCATAATATGCCTACCCACACTTTGACTAGTTGTGTTTCCTATTGAGCCTTATCCCATTTTCATAACACTCTTTGAAACCTTTATATAACTTTTGCATATGAAATATCTTGGAAACATATTCCCCCGGATTTACAAAGCCCTGTAGAATATGCAGTATTAGTCTAAGAGCTATTTTCGGCAATATGGCCGATGTGCGATCCAGGAACAAGCTCTCAGGACGTGCACGTGAGCTCTTAGACTTATCCTGCATGGACTGAGCTCCTATATGCAAATTACCCTCATTTGCAGGTGAAAAACATGCAAATGAGGGTAATATGCGATCCAGGAAGCTGGCAGCTGTCCGTGCAGGACGAGTGCAGTGTGCAGAAATGTACTCGGTTAGTAACCGAGTACATGTCTGCAATCTACAAAACGGAGCTATGACAGCTCCAAATAAAGGCTGCATATCATTGAGGAAGCATGCCAATGTCCAAGTAGAAGGCCATTGGCATTGCAAACTGTTTAAAAAAAAAAATAAACAACTTTTAATTTTTTTTCGCCGATCTCACCTGTTTAAGCATAGGGCAGCGATGCGCAAATAGGATCGGGGGGAAAATAATAAAATAAACTTAAAATAAGCATTCTAACTAAAATCAGTATTCTGCCATGCAAGTCAATGGCAAGCAGAAGACAACCTGGCCAGTGAGTAATGGTTGCTAAGGAAGGAGGCTCAGTGTGGGACATGTAACTATGCATTAGCAGGCAATTCTATGCAAATTAGGGAAAGGTTTGTGAATCCCAGATTTTCCCAGGGTGTAAGGCAGGTCCCAAGAGTGTAAGAGCATAAATAGCTGGGTGCAAGACTAGAATATAGGTGTCATCATGGGGGGGGGGGGTGAGTCAGGCATACTGTAAGTGGATTAGAGACCTGTGGCTCTGGATTGCTCCTAGCTTAGCACAGCTAAGCTAGGGGTGTGTCTAAACCTGCCTAGCACTCCTTACAAAATGTAAGCAGGTGTGCTCGCCACGCACCAGGATTTATAGGAAGACAAAGGAAGTTAAACCAGGAAAAAGCATCTCTGTGCACATTTGAGCACTCTGTCTGCACGGCGCACACACAGGCCTAAACAGGGAGGCAATGGGAAGGGAAAACAGCAGTAAGAAGGTAACAAGGAGAACTAGCTGAGCTGCCAGGTAAAATGTATCAGAATCAGCTAATCACACAGGCAGCAGACCAGCCCAGCCCAGAACACCGCTATAAACCAAGCAAACACCTACCCCCCTGCTTTTTCCACACTCTACACCACCGGTGTATACAAGCAGGGAAATTTTAAAAACAAACCTAAAAATGAGAAGGGCTGCAGCAGGCAACATAGAACAACACGTGCAAGAGGCTGAGGGTGGTGAGGATGTCAGTGCTGCTGAACAACCCACAGAGAGGAGACATAGAAGAGTGTACAGACCCAGGGTAACCTACCAGGGGCTACATAAGCTGGAGATAGTGGAATGCTATAGGGTGAACAGAGACCTCCTACAGCAAATCGTTGAGCTGTGCAGGCCACACCTGACACACCACACTGGCCGAGGGGAACCCATCCCAGTGGATACCAAGGTATGTGTAGGCCTAGGTATACTAGCCACAGGTACCTCCCAAATCACAATTGGGGATAATATGGGCATCTCACAGGCATCAGCATCCAGAGTATTCCACCAGTTGTTGGATGCCATGTCAGCACATGCCAGTGAGCACGTATATTTCCTCAACACACGTGAGGTGTTGACTCGCAATATGCGTCTCTTCCATCAAATAGCTAACTACCCTGGGGTAGTGGGAGCTATAGACTGCACGCACTTCTGCATCAAAGCACCACCCGGTGAGCAGGGTAGGGCCTACTTCAACTGCAGGGGCATCCCCTCCATCAACTGCCAGGTCGTATGTGATGCTCAGGGCATTATACTGAATGTGTGTGCTGGCTGTCCTGGAAGCTATGACGATTCACACATATGGCAACTGACGCAGCTATACCACAGATTTTCCGATGTGGACATTCCCTATGGTCACCTAGTGGGGGATATGGGTACCCACTGGAGCCATGGCTGATGACACCCATCAGAAATGCACACACACCTGAACAACAATGCCATAATGAGGCACACGCACAGACCAGACATATAATAGAGCATGTGTTTGGGATGCTCAGGTCATGGTTCTGGTGTCTGGACACATCCGGTGGAGCCCTGCAGTATTCACCAGCTACATGTACCCAAATAGTAATGGTATGTGCTATGCTACACAATATGATCCTGTGGAAACAGCTGCAGCAAGAACAGCATGGGACACACAGCTCCCCACCAATGCCAAGGCCTGTACAGGCACAGAGTGACTCAGAGGAGGAACAACATGAGCCTGCCCCAGTAGGCAGAAGGGGGCGTGCCCAGTATGCCCTGGCCTTGGCAAAGAGGCAACACATAGCATATGCACTGACACAGTAGGAGCCCAAGGAATGACACCTCTCTCTGACTCGCACAGACAGTAAAAGGGATGCCAAACATGACACTACCTGTGCCCAACCATGTATAGGGAGTGTACTACGTGCAGCCAACATAGGCAGCCCTCCAGCACCATCCATAAGTCTGGCACACCCTCAAGGTAAGTCAGTCAACCTACCAATTGCCAAATGGAGTAGAATGTGTTTTTACCTGTAGCTATGGTATGGATGTGAACATGCAAGGGAATTGGGTGGCCGGATGTCCAGGCAGCAGAGAGTAGACACCCATAGTGAAATCATGAGATCTGTAACACATACTGGAGTCACCATAGTAGCCAGTACTATACAGGGTGACAAGACCCACTGCAGGAAATGGCCTGAGCAACAGGGGTGTCCATAAGAGCCACACATGCCAGTCAGGAAGGATCACATACCCAACAACAGTCTGAGCCAGCAGGACAGGTGAAGACTAACACAAAGAAATACTGTACTATGGCCTCTGAATGTGCCCTATGGTTAACCCCAGGCCTACACAGACAGACAGACCGCAGCAGGCCAGGCAGTTGGATGTAAGTTGTGAAGGCTAGGAAGTCAGAAACTAGTATGTAGCTAAACAAAGCTAGGATCTGTACTGCACTGGTAAGCCCTAGCCAGCAGGATAGGTAAGACTACAGACTGAAATGGAGTACCTGACATACCAGTACAGTCCTAGCAAATGTGTACAAGTGTCAGGTGTGCCCCCCCATCCAACGTACACTTAGAGTAGCAGTCAGGTGTGCCCCCCCACTCCTGTGTAGAACAGTAGAAACAGTCAGGTGTCCCCCCCCGCTATGCAGAAATGTAGCAACAGTTAATGGCAAATGACCAATGGATACCCTGCAGACACAGCATGCTACCTGTCGGTGTACAACACAGAGGTCAGCACCGCAGTACAAACTACCTGGATGTGATCCACACATGCAGCACAGATGGCCATACTAGGCATGCTCACACACATAGAGGAATGAAGGCAATGTCAGTCAACAACATACTGAGAGGTCATACTGGGCATGCTCACACACTTAAACACATGAAGGCCATGTCTGCAAACACCAGTGGATCAGACATATCTGGAAGTTGCAGTTCTCAGTGTGGACACATGTCAGTATGCACCACTCCTGCCTTGCACACACAGTGGATAGGAATACAGACAAATATGTAAGGACAACACACAATAATAAGCCACAGGTACATGGGCATAGATGTGTGGAAGAGGGTGACCATGACAAGGAGCCATGCGGGCCTGTCCCAACCGGCACGCAGCCAAAGGGCCCCTAACACATGAGGTGCAGATGTAACCCACTGTGGATACTAGCCACCAGTACCTGTCAGCATGACAGACTATGTGGTGTACGTGCCAGCTGTGCAACAAGACTGTACAAGGAAGTAGCCATCTAGTAGCTGTATACATGCACCTGTGACATATGACCCCGTGTGTGCCCGCATGTGGCATGTCAACCCCTACATGAATGGGGTATGGCCCATGCACATACTGCCCTCCCCATAGCAGTAGTATGACAAGCTTGCTGAGGTCATCCAATGTGAATTACACCTTTGGGAGAGCTATAGCTCAGTAATATGCATGGCGCGTCCCATAACTGCGTACTGCTGTAGTGACAGAGTAGTTAGGTAGTAGTACTAACCCCAGACCTGTCAAATGTGTGAGTGTGTGTTTGTGTGCGTGCCTGTCTGTCTCTGAATGTGTAGAGGGAAATGCTTGTTAGGCTACTCACACTCCGTACAATACACATATTCAATTTTGGCAGGGCCGCTGATGTCACTCACCTACAAGTACACCTCTGGGTAAGTGATAGCCCAGTAATTGCCATAGCGTGTTCTGTAACTGCGTATTGCTGTAATATGATATACTAGTTAGGTAGGTGTTCGAACCCCAGACCTGGCAATTGTGTGTGTGTGTGTGTGTGTGTGTGTGTGTGTGTCTGAGTAGAGAGCAATGCTTTTTAGGCTACTCACACACTGTACAATACAAATACTCTACTTTGGCAAGGCTGCTGATGTCACTCACCTAGAAGTACACCTCTGGGAAACTGATATCCCAGTAATTGTCATAGTGCATTCTGTAACTGTGTACTGTTGTAGTGTGATAAACTAGTTAGGCAGTTGTTTGAACCCAAGAGCTGGCAACTGTGTGTGTTTGTGTGTGAATCTGTGTGTGTGTCTGACTGAGTAGAGCACAATGCTTTTTAGGCTACTCACACTCTGTACAATACAAATACTCTACTTTGGCAAGGCTGCTGATGTCACTCACCTAGAAGTACACCTCTGGGTAAGTGATAGCCCAGTAATCGCCATAGCACGTTCTGTAATTGCATACTGCTGTAGTGTGATTTAGAACGGTGGTAGTGTTCCATCTCCATCCATGCCAGTTCCGGATGTTTTGTGTGTGTTTCAGTGTCTGTGTATGGAACAATGCATTATAGGCTACTCACTTACAAATGCCCTACTTTGGTAGTCCTGCTGATGTCATTAATTGTGAAATACACCTTTGGGGAAGATATACTTCAGTAATGTCCATGGCATGTACTATAACTGCGTAGTGCTGTAGTGTAGTAAACTAGTTAGTTAGGGGTTCTACTCCCAGACATGACAGGTGTGTGTGTGTGTGTGTGTGTGTGTGTGTGTGTGTGTGTGTGTGTGTGTGTTTGTAACTCATATCCTGTGTAGAGGTGGTTGTGAGTGTGTGACACCTGTGGGCAATGTGGAGGGGTTTTGTTAATTTAATTTATGGTGGCCCTACTATATATCACAATGTCAACCATACAGATGTAAATAGCTGAGAGGCTGGGGTGCAAAGCCATACCCATACATGTGACATCAAGGCCAGCCAATCACAGTTAGCAACCCCACTGTTCCTTTACATGTGACTCACAATGGACATACCATGCCTGACAACATGCCCTGTATGGACAGGTGACACTGACATCAGAAAATGCTGTTAGCATGCTGTCAATGTAGGTGCAGGGTAAATCTGCTGACCAGTCCCAGTCCCTGCCACAGGTGGGCAAGACTGGCACATCTGATGATAAGCTGTGTTCACAGCATGGGCCAGACACCTCAGGTACAGTTCCACATGTCACTGTACATGCATGTGGGAGGTGGGCACACCCTAGACACCATCCAAGTCATGGACTAGGGAACACATACATGGCAAATGATGCACAGCATTGGCCACACACAATAGTCACCTAGGTGACTGGATGACGGATGCAATACCCACCTGTGTGGGCAAATGCAGAAGCTACAGGCCTGTGCCACAATGCAGACCATTGTCATGTGGCCTGATGCCAAGGTATACCCATCGCCTACCCTTGTATAGCCTGCTGGCAGTGTTGGCCACCACACACCTGTGCAGACATGCACCCATGCATGTCCGAACTGGCACCCTGTGTGTTCGTGTGTATGTTGTATGGAGTGTATGTCCACATCCACATGCACTACTCCCCCCAGGGCACAGTGAAGCATGCCGCCTGATGTCTGACACCCCCTCATAATCACTGGCCATACAACCTCCGTATGACCCGTGTGGTGCATGTGTTCCCTGCACATTGATGTGTTGTGGCAATCCCACTAGTGACGAGTTGCACTCCTGGCCCTGCCAAGTGTGTTAATGTGTGTGCGTCCCTGTGTGAGCATGCCTGTGCTGACATTGGCAACTGTTCATGCAGACAGGCACGTGTACATCACCTACTGTATATCTACCATATCCCTGTTGCAGATGTCACTCACCATCACATATATGTTCTGAGTGCTCCCCACCAGATAACCCATGTGGCGCATCCAATAACAGCATTGAACTATGATAGCACTACATAGCTGTCAGATGTTCGGTACCCTATGCTGGTAGGTGTGTGACACAAACATGTCAGTTTTACCCTCCCACCCCTCCCTGACATATATTTGCCTCTTTTTGCCTCCCTCACTCCCTCTCTGGTGGATGTGGAGGCCCACACCTGCATTGCTTAGGCAGCAGCATGTGTATTTTAAGTGATGCTCATGATCAGCTGATGGCCTCTGCACGAATTGCAGCCCTTCCCTAGCCGATTGCATGTAGAACAGGTGTGGTAACATTCCCATAGCCAATTGCATGGAAACACACTCCAAAATCTGGGAACATCCTGGTGGTGTTGGCCCTTATCTGTCACTGTGAGCAGGAGCTAGACTTGTCATTTGGCAAACAGCATTTCAGATGGGTTGGGGATTTACCTCTAACAACATACACTGTGGAAAGAGGGCAACAAACAGGAGGGGGATGTGCCTGACCTGACTACAGACTGCAAGTGCTGCCATACTGCATATGGAGTAATGTTGGATTAACAGTGTTTATCTGGATATGCCTGTTGTACATGTCACAATACCTGCCATGTCAGTTCCATGTATATCAGGAATCCCCATCTGCAGGGTCATTTGCAGACTGGGCAGTGTTGTGCCTTTGGTTTCATGTATTAGCCACAATGCATCTATCTGTGAAATGCAGAAGGAAGTGTGAGGATTGCAGTCTGTTGATGGTGAAGGCCGTGACAGTTACTGACTACATATCCTTCATTGGACATATGTTGCAACAAACCCCATTACAGTGGTAGATTAATGAGGGTATCACAGCAACATGTCTATACTGGCCCTGTGTATGTGCTGTCATCCACACCTCTGTCAACCTTTGTACATATGTTGCTCATGAAGTGTTGCATATGTGCTGTACACCGTAAATAGTGCCATCATATATGATAACAAGCCAGTGATATATCAGAGTGCTACACATGTCATGCACAGTAGGGGTTACACTTAATGCCATAATCCTGACATTCTGTGGATGTTTGTACAGTACTGAGGTTTGTGTAGTGATGATGAATGTTGGCAGTGTGTGTATTGTTAATATGTAATATGGCCTGTGTACAGACTGTGGTAGATGTCATTGTTCTAGCTCCCCTTCTGTCTGATGTTACACACTTCCCCACTGTATGGTACCATTTTACCTTACATGTTTGTAGGGCCATACAAACACATGTCCCATACCACAGACAGTCATTAGACCAGACTGTGTAGCAGCCCAGTTTATATAGGGTCATTATGTGAGTGGCACATATGAGGATGGTGTAGAACAGATAGTCCATATACTGTAATATTATGCTAGTGTACCATATGTGGCTGTGGCTGTGTTCACATTGGTTGTAGTTATGCACTGTCACACAGGTGTATCCTACCCTGTGCTGTGACATGGCTGTCGAGCCTGCTATATATGCAGGTATTGTACCATGATAACCTTAGGATGTCTGTCAGTAGCCAATGGCACACATGTTATGAGCAGATGTCACCTTACACACACACCATGTCTGTGACAACAATCCCAATGACAGTAGCAAATGTCTATTAATATACCAGCTATACATACCAGACATCCCCTTGCACTACAACATTGGGACTATAGGGCCTGGGGTAGGGCTACACTCCATGTCCAGGACATATGGTGGGACTATATGGACATGTACTTATCCAGATAGCCATATATATATATATATATATATATATATATATATATATATATATATATATATATATATATATATATGAGTACACGTGTAGTACTTCCAACCACCCACTATGAATCCCTGCATCATGTGGGCGTATTCACTGTACATTCCCTGTGCAATGGACATCCTTCCTGTGTGTGGGCATCAATGTTACAGACAGCAGGTAGCAATACCTCTTACAGGAGAACTTGCACACTCAGGGCAGCCACATGTATGTAGAAGGATCAGGACATACAGACAGACTGTGAGTAGAGTGGTGTAATGCTTTGCATAGTACTGGTGTTACAGAGGGTGTGTGTGTGTGTGTGTGTGTGTGTGTGTGTGTGTGTGTGTGTGTGTGTGTGTGTACATACTAATTTACCTTGGACCGTAGTCTGTCTGCATAGCTCACTACTGTGGACCTATCCTCTAGCTGGACAAAGGTGTGCCTATCATGTGTCGTCTGTCCATCACACAGGTTCTGTGTTGGATATTACACTGGCAGTGTGTATGTTGCATGCTAGCAGTACATGGCTATATCCATTTGTGTCCCTGATGTCTTATTCCTGCATAAGGGTATGTTGCAACACACCCTGCAACACCAGCATGTTCCAGGGTGTGTAACTGCAATATTGCGAGTATGGCCCTGTGTTTCTGCCTTTGTCCTCCACATATATGGCAGGCTTTGTCCTGCTGTGATACGGTTAGGGGTTATTAGGTAATGGCCTATCGTTAATTACTGCTAGCATTCATACTATCATCCCAGTCATAATGTGGATTCCCACAACATTTGTTGGTCAGGGTCCATACATGTGACAGATACATTGACATTACCACAAGTAATGAATGTCCCCCTAGGGCATGATTACAGGATGTATTTGGAGGCTGCTGAACTACATCTGATATTGTTGATTGTTACGTATCATGCAGGCAAATCCTTTGTCTACTGTTGTACGAATTGAAGGGCTTAGCCTAGACACCATAGTATGTTATATATCCACACTGTCTGCGTCTACTGTTTTGTGTGGGCCTTGCATCCATCACTGGTTATATACAGCAACATCTATGTGCTGTCAGTAATGGCATACATTATTGTATGGTACACAAATAAAGGTTGTCTGTGTAGACATACCTGTGTGTGGTGTCATGTCCTTTGAATTGTGAGTGGGTATATGTGCAATGTAAGTATCCCCTTTGTGGGGCTGATTGCCACACCACACATGTCACAGGTACCAGTTACAGGTCTTGTGGCTGGGGATATACACTGCACCCAGTATGTCCACACTACTTCTACATATGTATGGCTACTAATACCCTTTGTCTGTGTCTATGTGTATGTACCCATGTATCCCATATATCTTATCTCTCTCTCTCTCTCTATATATATATATATATATATATATATATATATACCTAAACATGATTGTCAATGTATGGATGTGTGTGCATATCTGTACCGTTGTAATGTCTACCCCTTCAACATAGGCCATTGTACTGCAGGGAATGTACTATCTGCATGATATGTTACAGATATTACCCTGACAGGTACAGGTGACATGGATTACTGTTGGAGCATTGTAGCTGTGTTGTGGTGGGTCCTGCCATCAAGTACTGCATGTGCTGGATATTGGATTGCACAGCATATCCATTAGGGCTGGGGGGGGGGTACATAGCAGTAATTACCAAGTGTCCCTCATTTGTGCCCCTACTCCCATTAACTGTGCTCATGCTCTGTTATGTAGTACGGAGTGGGCCAGGAGTCCATTCCCATGTGGAAATCATATACACGTCTATCTGTATATAAATATATAGATATATTTTTATGTATATCTGCATACATATATAGAGGGATAGAACTGGACATTGATATAGCTCTAGTTATGTATATGTATTCATATATATATATGTGTATGTATGTATATATATATATGGATATATACACTGAACATATTACTCTATCTATGTATGATTGCTGTTATATGGTTATTTGTGAGTCATACATACACATCTATATACCTATAGCTGTCTGTCTACATTTACAAATGCATATCCGTCCATATGTCCATGCATGTTTGGTCTATATGGGTGGCCTGTACCTCATTCTCTTGGCAATTGACATGAATGAACTTAGGACTGAGGTCAGTCATTCATGCTGACACATACGTGTTTCAGACGTATCATCTCCTTCAATAACTTTCAACTATTAAATCCTGTCCTGAGCATCCACAGCAACTCTGTGCTGGTCCTGCAGTTTAGGCTGCTTGTTTTCGCTTCCCGTAATCCATCCCGGGTGCTCCCTCCCTGCTTTAAACACAAAAGGAATACGTCCGGCCATCACCTGAAGACACCCTGAATTGGCCAGCTTGCCTGGTACTTAAAATACTACTGAGAATACCCCCCAACAAGATTGTGTAAATTAATCCATCCCAGGTGCTCCCTCCCTGCTTTAAATGCAAAAGGAATACCTCTGGCCATCACCTAAAGACACCCTGAATTGGCCAGCTTGCCTGGTACTTAGAAAAATACTACTGAGAAGACCCTCCGAAAAAGATTGTGTAAATTAATCCATCCTGGGTGTTCCCTCCCTGCTTTAAATGCAAAAGGAATACCTCTGACCATCACCTGAAGACACCCTGAATTGGCCAGCTTGCCTGGTACTTAGAAAAATACTATTGAGAAGACCCCCCCCAACAAGATTGTGTAAATTAATCCATCCCGGGTGCTCCCTCCCTGCTTTAAACACAAAAGGAATACCTCCGGCCATCACCTAAATACACCCTAAATTGGCCAGCTTGCCTGGTACTTAGAAAAATACTATTGAGAAGACCCCCCAAAAAGATTGTGTAAATTAATCCATCCTGGGTGCTCCTTCCCTGCTTTAAATGCAAAAGGAATACCTCTGACCATCACCTGAAGACACCCTGAATTGGCCAGCTTGCTTGGTACTTAGAAAAATACTACTGATAAGACCTCCCCAACAAGATTGTGTAAATTAATCCATCCTGGGTGCTCCCTCCCTGCTTTAAACGCAAAAGGAATACCTCCGGCCATCACCTGAAGACACCCTGAATTGGCCAGCTTACCTGGTACTTAGAAAAATAGGACTGAGAAGACCCCCCAACATGATAGTGTAAATGAATCCATCCCAGGTGCTCTCTCCCTGCTTTAAACACAAAAGGAATACATCCGGCCATCACCTGAAGACACCCTGAATTGGCCAGCTTGCCTGGTACTTAGAAAAATACTACTGAGAAGACCTCCCCAACAAGATTGTGTAAATCTATGTTGCTTAACACTTATTAAATGTAGACTTGATGTACTATCTATAGAGTTAGTCTGCCCTCTCGTGTGCGCATTCTAGCAGCCCACCGCAGACCGTTTGCCCTCTCCCCTCCTCTTATCACTACCCTAGAATATATTTAAACCTAAGACTGGTCCAACTATCCCTGCTGTTTGCTACCTCCTTCTACCATTAGGTGGCAGCATCTACCAATATAAATCCTAGATATTCTTTTTAATCCCAACAAGTTTTATTTTTTTCACAAACAGTTGGTTGTGAGTTAATATCCTTAGACTGTAAATATTTTCTTCCCCCCTGCTAAACCTCCCTCTGTAAAGGCAGCCTTCATTTTCTGGGTGGAAATATTTAGCTCATACCTTCCAAATACAGCCTTTAAACTGCTCTTTGCTGATACTTTTTCTGCCATACCCACCTCTAGTGTTCTTTCCTGCTCCGTTCGCCCTACAGGCTCACTCTGCTCCCCTACCCTTCCCCCAATTCCCACCCACCCCAGTACCCCTAGCTTTATTCCTATCTTACCCCACCCTCTCAGCCTAATTACCCAATACCAGCTGCCCCCTCATTACTCCTCCCACATATAGCTATCCTTCTTAAACTCTGTAATCTGTACTAAACCCAATAATTGTAGTCCCCTCCTCTTTCCTTAAATCTCTAGAATACCTCCATCACTTTTTAAACCCTTTCTTCTTCATAGCCTTCTCTATTTTCCTAACCACTCATACCACTCTCTCTTTGCTCCAACATGCTCTCCTCAAGTTATCACACCCTCCAGTCCCCCAGCCTCCTCTTTATGTTCCTACTTCCCTTGTACTACACTACCTCATATTCCACCTATGTTTGTCCAATACCACCTACAAAGACAACTCCCATACAAACCTACCTTCTCCATCACTCTTACTCCCATTTCCACTCTATCTCCTCTTCTCTCATTCAGCCCAACCCTCTGCACCTATTTCACCCTAAACTCTTCTCCTCTAAAGTCAAGACACTGTCACCTGCTCCAATCTACAATCTACCAAAATTCATGCCTGACAGACCAATATGGCTAAAGGATATCTACTTCAACAACCTAATTCAAGCTGGTGATATCCATCCCAACCCTAGTCCTACATCCTTTATTAACAACACTTATCCCTTACCCTCTTCCTCCTATCTCAACACCCTAAAGATTTTTACAATTAATGCACAAAGTCTAAACAACAAAGTACACCAATTTCAAGTTTGGTCAATCCATAATCAATCAGATATCTTAGCCATCTTCGAAACCTGGCTCAAGCCCTTTATCTCCAATTCTGAGATTCTGCCCCCAGGATTTCATTGTCTCAGAAATGACCGACTAAATAAAAAAGGTGGAGGTACTGCCCTAGTCTACTCCAACCTTCTAACCTTCCCCTCCAAATTCCAATTCCTCAATTCCAAAACACTGAACTAACTGCTGGAATTCTAAAACTAAATAAACATAAAAATATCTGTATCATTGCCCTATATATCTCACTTGGTAACAATATCTCTACACTCGAAAAATATTCTCCTATGGGCCTCTACTGAAATTAACTATGAAACTTATATCCTTGGTGATGTGAATATTGACTGGAATAAAATCAATTGCCCTCTCCCTTCCTATCCATTAACCTCTATAACTTCACAAAAATAATCCTCTCCATCACTCGCCCTAACAAAATAAACCCTCCCGGATCCACTATAGATTGGATCCTAGTCTCAGATCCAAATAAAATAACCAATTCTGGCACAATTCCTGATATCTTTAGCGACCACCTTCCAGCCTTTATGCATCGCTCAACTAGTTCCTCCCCACACCAGCATCAATACATTCAAACTCATAACCTCAGTAACTTCAACTCAACTACTTTCTCAAATACTTTCAAACAAATGAACTGGCAAATTCTAAACATCCTTCCTCTTGACAAGGCTATAGAATACTTCAACTCTGTCTTCCTTGATACTTTAAACTCACTAGCCCCACTAAGAAACAAAAGGATAAAAACTAAAACTGCTCCTTGGCTATCCAAAGAGACAAAACAGATTATGCATCACAGAGACAAACTATGGAAGCTTTACCAAAACAATAAACTGGCCAATACCTTGCTCCAATATAAACAGCTCCACAACCGTGCAAAATGACTAATCACCAAAGACAAAAAAATCCTACTATATCAAACTTCAGTCCAATAGCAATAAAACCCCTCAAAAATTCTGGAACTCAGTAAACTCACTCCTCAATCCAGGCTCCAAGAATAATCCCTGTCCTGACCCAAGTAAATCTGACCTCGAATTAGGCTCTGAATTTAACTCATTTTTCATAGAAACTATTACTACCCTCACCAAGACATTCCTCAATAATAACCCAACTGCTCTGCACTCTCCCCCTTCTAACTCACCTCATCTGTTTGAACTCAAACCCATCTCCACTAACTTTATAAAAAAACTTTTGTCCAAACTTAAACCTTGCTCTAATGCTCCCGATGATATTCCTTCTTCCTTCTTAAAATGTGCTGCTGATAGCATTGCTCCCCCAATCAGCATCATTATTAACTGATCCATAAAAGAATCATATGTCCCCAAACTCTGGCGCTCAGCTTATATTCTTCCTCTTCATAAAGGAGGCAAAAATACCAGCATCAAACTTTCGCCCCATTGCTTTTCTCTCACCAATCTCCAAAATCCTAGAAAAATACATCCACCTCCAACTTATGCCTTTCCTGACCCAAAACAATCTTCTCACTCCTACCCAGCATGGCTTCCGTCCAGGCCATAGCACAATAACCGCTCTACTCTCTTTCCTAAAAACTGTCAATCAAGCCCAAGATTCAGGACATTTCATTTCTACTGTTTTACTCGATCTGTCTAAAGCCTTTGATACTGTTTCCCACAAGCACCTTCTCTTTCATCTCTCAAACCTTAATCTCTCACATAATGCTTTATCCTGGTTCTCCAGCTATCTATCAGACAGATCACAGACAGTCAAATGGAAGAACTCCATCTCTTCCTTCCTACCTATCCCAACTGGGATCCATCATTGGGTCAATGCTTTTTAACATCTTCATCAATAACTTTCACACTGCTATTCCTGATGCTAAAATCATTCAATACGCATACGATTCAACCTTAGTCTGCTCTGCCTCAAATCTCTCTGAATTGCTGACTAAAACCCAAACTGCCTTCTCAACAACTGAAAACTGGATGCGCCAAAACCACCTCTCTCAATGCAAATAAATCAAAGATTCTACTATTCCCTCCCACAAAGACCTCTTCTATGATAAAAACAACTTCAAAGTCTATAGTCAAAGCAACTCACCTATAGAAGTGGCCCTCTTTGCCAAACTACTTGGCATTACTGTAGATGAACACCTCAAGTTTAATATTCATATTCAACAAAATATTAAGAAAACCCACCAAAAGCTAGGTATGCTGTATAGGAATAATCACTTTCTCTCCAACTCTACCAGGCAAACTCTGGCCTCGACTTATTTTCTTCCTTCCTTATTATACAGAGCCCCTCTCCTAACCAAACTGTCCTCCTCTATCATGCCTAAACTAGAAAATTGCTACAACAAAATCTCTAAATTTGCCTCTAAATCTAAAAATACCACCCATCACTGCCTAACCCTACAATCCCTGAATTGGCGTGAACTCCCAAACTACCTAGACTATCTCCAAATCACTACTGCATATAGACTCATATTTCACCCAACAAAATGTCCCACTCTAACTAACATCCTTTCCTCTTATACACCCAACAGAGCTCTCAGATCTGAAAATCAGAACTTAATTACTATCCATAAACCTAAATGTCCTGCTGGCCAACTTCTCCTATCTTTCTCACTAGGCAAAAAATGGAATTCCCTTCCCTCCACACTAAAACCATACCAAACTCAGAAAACTTCAAAACCCAACTATTCAAACACCTGTCCACTAAATGGAAATGTACCTGCCTTCACCCAACCTAATCAAAGGGGGTTCTCTCTCTGGTTCCCAAGCTCTACAACTCTCATAGTTATCTTCCTATGAGCCTATCTAAGCTCTCATCAATTTCTATAGCTTCTCCCTAAGCTCTCAACAACTCCTACAGCTACCCTCACACAGCCCAACCTTGTAAATATTGTAGATAGCATTCTACTGTTGATGTGTGTATGTAAAGCATATTTACATTTTCTTAAAAGGTTTGTATGTAAACTTTTTCCACACCTAACACATATCTGTTTTTCTCAAATGAAATGAAACTGTATGATCCCTACCTTCAAGGTTAATGAATTTGTTAACTATGCATGACATTGAATGGATTTATGAGTAACTATTCTACATAATATTATCTTTAATATTAACTATCAGTTGTATCTAAATTGTATAATGCATCTTGGAGCTTTTCTCCCTGGGCCTCCACTGAAAATGGGTCACTTCAGCCCAGTGGACTTCCCCAGTAATCAAACTGCAAATAAATAAATAATATATGTGTTCTACTACATATAACTGTGTAACTTGCAATGTTTTAAGTGTATTAGAGCAAGATATGAGAGATATCCCTATATGTACCCACTTTATGGTGCACTATGTCCGGGATTCATGCATTAAGAGGTTGTGTGGTGTGTTATTACTACATTTCCTTTGCTGTTGACTGATTGGTGCTGGATGATATGTATGTGAAATAAGTGATTATGTACATCTGCCATGGTTTACTGGTAATTCACGTAGTGTATGATGTGCAGGGTCCTGGGTTCGGGCCTTGCAGAGGCTGTATATTTTGTTTCAGGGCAGAACACTGGCTGTCGGATACAGAGTGAGTTAGGGACATTTGAGCGATTGTACGTGGGTGTGCGTGGGTTTGCACAGAGCTAAGCAATGCTAACCTTGGGTTGCGTTTCCTTACACTCAGCTAGCATCTACTTAGCTCAATCTATGTAGGCAATGCTTACCCCCACACAAATACATGTACACACACTTACAACTGCTTATCCATGCATACTACTGCTGTTATGCGCTTACACATGCTTACTAGGGCCTTAGTCATTATGACACTTCACATGTGCATTTAAGGCAGTTCTCCTGTGCAAATATAAATATTACTTAGTAGGTTATACAGCACAACGATGTTAACATATGGATATAACATGGAAAATAGGATGTGCTGCAGTGGGACTTGACCCGGGAATTCGTGAGTGTTAGGTGGATGCTCTGGCCACTACACTATTGCTGTTCTGCTTCATTTGCATATGTCTACCATAATGACATACACATGTTCCCTTCCCCCAGCCCCCGAGCTCCACATACACAGCATCCATCCATTCCCCAGTTGCTAGCCCTGCCATACCACACCTCCACACATTTCCCTCTCTGCACGTCTCAGTACACCTCCAGTATACTGTCCCCACCCAAGCGTATGCAGGCTCTTTATCCGTTTAGTCCACGTATATACCAGCCTTCCCTTGATCTTCCTCCAATACTGGTGGTGACATCGATGTGACCCACAACTGTTGGTTCATCCCGCCAGGGGTGGACCTGTTGTGTAAAGAGTAGACCTAGCTGGTCTGCAGTGTTTCTCCCACTGGTAGCATCCTGCCAGGGTATTGTGTAGCAGTGGTTTGCTCACACACCTGGCCAGCCTCATCTCCCGGTTCCACAGAACCAACGCCCCAGGTGTGACATACTGTGCATGAAGCATGCTCACATGCCCCCATGGTGTGCACCGTATATCATTATTCCCTTCGGTATTATGCAGGACTACTGTTCTCACAGTATGATTGGACAGGCACTGTTCTGTGCTGCACATAGACTGCTCATAATACTGTGGTTGAGCAATGGACATGTGTTCTGGTATTAATCTACACACTTATATACATTTCCTATACTGCTGGATGATTGTGCTGGATGATGTGTTTGTGATCACAGCAGCTGAATGTGTATCCGCCATGGCTTAGTGGAACTCACATCGACTATAGTGTGCAGGGTTGGGGGGTTTGCAACCTGGCAGTGCAGATTATTTTGTTAATGGCCACAACAATAGCTGTTGGCTACAGAGTGACTAAGACACTGTAGAATATTTGTAGGCAGGTATGCGTTGGTTTGCGTGAAGCACAGCATTACTGACCTCTGGTTGTGGCATCTTGCACTGAGTTAGCCTCTACATTTCTTCACCAGTGTGGTACTCACATACCGGCGGCCAAACAGGCTTATACCTGCTTGCTCCTGCATACACACGCGCAACGTTGTGCATTTTGTTCACATTTGTCAACTGGGACAATCGGACTGTATGCTTGTCCATTGTCAGTGGTGGCCTGGGGTGTAGAGCTCCACATTGACCCCAGCTACTTATTCCAATTAATACTAGGGTGTTCACATTCATAGAGGGTAACAGACATAACCTAGCTACGTCCCCCATTCATCATTCTTAGTTTACGTTAAAATGTCGGTATTATCCATGCTTAGGTCAGGTTTACATGTCAGGTATGACTGTTGACAAAGGTCAGTTTAAGGTGATGTTAGATTCCTGTTTCACAGGTCTGGATAGGTTACATGTAGGTATTCGGGGTAGGTGTAGTTATTCCATACCTGTGTGATACAGTAGAGGGGAATAGCTAAGGATTAGGTAGGTAGGTAGTGGGCATGACATTGTAACTGTATAGTAGCCTGTAGGCATAGTTGGATGGGGAGCAATAGGGAAGGTTTGTTGGATGTTGGGATTTGTATGCGAGGCAGGACAAGAGGTGTCGGTATCACTAGCTGATGTAGTGGTATAGAGTGTGAAGTGGGGGGGGGGGTTTGCAAGGTGGTGAGCATGTGCTGCTCCAGGTGTGCTTGTGGTGTTCCTTCATGTGTTAGTTACATGTGTCCTGTGGGACAGCGATACTACATGTGGGTTGGGGTTCCAGATACTGGCAATATAGTGGGGGAAGAGGGTGTCACCTGCATGTAACCATAGACATTACTAGAAATGGAACAGGGGCTGATAGGTACGTGGCGTGCATGGGGCACAAAGGGGGTGTTAGTAGGAGAATTATCCAGGGATGTGCAGGATGGCTGCAGGGAAGGTCCACAACTGGCCATGTTGTCTATGACAACAGCTTGCATATGCACTGCATTTGGTGTTTGCGTTGGACACTCACACACCTGGGTGGGGGTGAGGACTACAATAATACCTTGTGTTGCCAATTAGATCGGCTTACATGCCTACAGTGGGGTGTTGTGACCATGTGTTCGTAGGGGTTGTGTAGTGAGTTATGCAACAACACATATGGTTATACCATACTTTGCCATGTAAACTGGACTGTGCTGCGGCGGGACCCATATCTGGAATGGCTGCCCGTTAGGCGAAAGCATACCTGTCGACTGTACAGAATCCGCAGACTGTCCAGAGTTTGCTTCATAATATTAGTGTGTTCCTCTTACAATCTGCACCTGTCTGGCAAGTACCTGGGAACTGACGTCATTAAATACAGACAAGTATTTGAGTTTAAGACTCCACATCCTTCAGACGAGTCATGCTAATACATAACCTATTATTCTATCAGCTTTCTAAGGTTGTAAGTGGAATATGTAATTACTATCCCTATTTGTCCCCACAATGGTTTATGTTCTGTCCAGTGGATTTGCTCTTAGAGGTTGAAAGGTATGGGTGGAAGCTCTGCCCAGTTCACAATATTACTTACATCCCTGAGGTGGTCCGAATACAACTGCACCAGCCAACACCTGCACGCCTAGGCACATAATTGCATACCCATAGTTCCCCCACCTGCCCCTCCTCTACAGCACTCATCCTTACTGGGGTGCAGGTGGGGTCTAACCACACCACTACACACTGCCCACTCTCCACATGTCGGGACCCATGTCGTACGTTGTCTCGACCCATGAGTCATCAGGCTTGCCCAAACTACTGGTCCCTGTACGTACACGGCCTGGTTAGATAAGTCATTACAGAGACTGACTCCAATCATCATCAATTTTTTGGGTGTCTCACAAGGGACATTGATGTCTTTGTTTCAAAATTAGACTTGGCAGGTCTCTCCCACTGGTAGTATCCTGCCTGTGGTCTGGGAAGCAGTGGTGTGTTTACTTGTATCGTGTGTTTGTATGTTTCACCTGTCTAGGTGGGAGGGGTTGATGCTACGTGTTACACGTTTGTTGATAGGACCCCTCACCCCCATTGGCACGGTCTGTGAACATATGTAATTCTTAACTGCTGTATCATATCTATATATATATCTATATCTATATCTATATATCTATATCTATATATATATATATATATATATATATATATATATATATATATATCTATATATATATATATATATATATAAATATATATATATATATATATTTATATTTGCTGTCTACTACTATTTGATGAATTGTTTTCTAGTCCTGAGGAGCTTTTCTCCCCGGGTCTCTGCTGTAAATGAGCCAAAAGCTTAGCCAGGCTTACCCGGTTAACAGATGTAATTTAAATAAATAAATCAATAAATATCCTAGCTATATATATGTGTATGCTTACACACATATATACATATATATTTCTACATATATATCTATATATATATATATATATATATATATATATATATATATATATATCTGTATATATATATATATATATATATATATATATATATATCTGTATATGTCAGTGACGGCTGGTGACTTCAAATTAAAGGGGGGACAGCTGAATGGGTGGGGCCAATGGGAAGGACTGTGACCAACTAGAAAGGGGTGGAGCTATGCTCAAAACCACAACAACTGGAACTTTAATTAAATACACTGCCCTGGGTGCCAAACTGTCATTACGAGAGTCCACTCAAGACAAAATGAAGTGTAGAAGAAAAAAATATTTCAATGCATTGGCTACATGACAACTTACTTAATATCTAGAAGGAAACACAAAAGTTGTGAGGCCTGAAAAAATAAATTGCTTTTTAAATACATTACTGGAATGCCAGTTAAAATCAAGTATAAAATAAAACAAGCAGCACTCAGCTCAAACCACTTCTCCTTGCACTGCAGTTCTAATTATAATTTATATTCAACTTTATAAAATTACCAAGTAACATGCTGAAAGTAGCAATCTCTGTGATACCCCCACTTGTAAAAATGTTTCTTATCCAAAAATGACCTGCTGCTTGACAACTATCTACTTGTTTCATGGGGAACACATGATCAAAGCAAAAAATGAACAGCGAACAAGAAACAAGCTAAAGATAAATTGCTTAAAGGATTACTGCACAAGTTATGGGCCACACATGATAGAGTGGCATTCTGTTTAGTTTACGGGTAAAGCCTGCAAAGATAACTGCAAGTCTCCAACAAATGTAATGAGCTTCTGAAAATACTGTAATCCTGTCCTTTATTTCAAATACTGTCATATGCATTTCAATACCTAAGGCTTATACGTTATCTAGTTATGTAAATATTCTCTGCATGGCAGCAATGAAAAGGCTTTCAATGTTGGTAATTTTTTAACAATATGTTTATTAAAGCTTACTTGCATCTTATAATCTCCGACAAGCTTACCTGATGGTCAATAAAGCATTGCTATTTTAATACAGAGCAACAGGGCACTGCAACAGCATGCATTTTCTGAATAATAAGAAGCATAAATCAACAGTATAAAATATGACAGAAAACCAGAACATTCTGCAAAATCAAGGACAGATGAAAAGCCACGGTCGTACTTGTGGTCTACCTTGGATGGGGGAATACTCTGCACACTTACACTGCATAACTGCTCCTTGCCTTGCTTGGACACATCCAGAGCCACTACAATGGGGAGTGGGATGCAACAAGTAGGTCACAGTTTGAAATGTCTCTGGCTGACAGTGATGGCTCTGACACTCATACCTCTCAACCTCAGAGCAAGAAATCTGGACAAAGCCATACATAGAAGTGGGACACAGGCCCAAAAATAAAGACAATGTTTAAATATTGCTCTTATAAACTTAGAAAGATAATAGAATAGTAGTAGGTCTTGCATTAGTATGAATTTTTGAAGGTATGAAATCTGAAACTCAAATCTCTGTCATTATTTTCTAACGTCAATCTTTAATGATCTGCTAGTAATTTGCCAGAAAACCACAATTTTATGAAAAACGGACCAAAAATGTGATGCAAAAATATAAAATTGCCACACAATACAGCTGGGAACCTGTCAACGAAGGGACACCTTTTTAAAATTAGTACTGTTAACTTATGCTGCTGACAAAATAAGATCATCTACATGCATTTCTGAAATAAAAGTAATATATAACTCTGATCATTACAGTTATTTATAATTGTAAACCCTCCACGTTTTCTTCCAAAATTGCCATTTTGGAGAGGGATTATTAGGGGGAGAGCAACATTTTGAGGCAAAATTGGGGACAGTTGAGAGGTTTGGATATTTCTAATTCTATAAAGCAATTTATTTGCATGTACCTCTCAACATCTTAATGCAGGAAATCTGGACAAGACCAAATATATTGGGGAACATGCAAACAGTACTAAAAATTGCTCTTGTATAAACTTAAGACAGTTGATAGAATAACAGGTTTTGCTTTAGCATGCATTTTTCTGAAGGTTATGAAGTGTGAAACTCAATGTCTGTCATTATTTAGTGACTTAATTCCTAAATGATTTGGCAGAAAACCACAAATTTTATAAGGAACAAACCAAAAATAAGAAGCAAAAATCTATTCATTCTGCAAAATTCTGGACAGTTGAGAGGTATAGTTCAGTCGGGGCTGTCTGAGTTTGCTGCCCTTCCCCCCTCACAAAATCATGGTCAAATGGAGCGTTCCCCCCTGCAGCCATTCCAATGTCCCATTCCTTGGTTATTTTGCCCCATTTGCCATAAACACTGTAATGTGCATACTGCTTTACTTCTGCGATGATATGGATTTCATTTGAAAGTTTTATTTTATATTTTACAGCATAAACCCTAATAGATATCTGCTAAACAAAGCAATGCAGTCTCACAATGAAAATAGACTTAGCATTAAAACTTCTCTGCCCTTGAAACTCACATTCATTGAAACAGCATTGAAACCCACATTCAAAGAAAATACATTTTGCCAGTGGCAGATAAAGATTAATTTTGGGCTGTTTTCAAATCATAAGCCCCTTGAACATGAAACATACACATGCTCTTTGATACACTTTCCTGACTCTATTAAATTATATTCCTTGTACAATACAGTACAGTTGTTAGAGGGCATTTTAAATTTATTGTTTTGAACATTTTTCCAGTAAACAATGAAACAAAATGCATGCACCAATAATGACAAAACTGACCAATTCAGAACATTTCCATCATAAAAGTCTACTCAAACTTCAACAGTCCACCAGAATCAGTAAATATGCAAGATCTCTGAAGAAGTAAAAGCCATCTAAATAATTCCACATTAAAGAAATATGTTAACTAATGAAGAGGTTACTGCTAGCAAACAACTTTATATGTCATTGTTTCATCTACAAATAAAGTGCCTGTTGCCCTTGAGGAATAAATTGCTTATATTGCATTAAAAAAATTATAATGCTAGTAATATCGCAATAGGGAATGGATTGCAAATTGATAACAGGTTCATAGTTACTAGGTATCTTCACCAACGAGGAGTGCAGCATCCATCCCCTTTACAACAGAGTACAGTATCAACAATGGATCTACCTTCTGTGGGAGTAGAACCCACAGCCTTCTGCATCAAAAGCAAGTACACTACCTGTTGTGCTATTTACAATGTAAGGAGCACTAAGCACATAAGCAGCACTAAACTTGTGTTCCCCTGCAGCTCTCAGTGCCTTGTAAAATCTACTCGACACTCAGCTGTATCTCTGAACTTTGCAGCACAAGAAATCTGGACAAAGCCAAAATTTATTTTGGGGGGGGGGCCCAAAAACCAGGGACACATTTTAAACATTGCTTGTATAATATTAGAAAGTTGCTAGAATAAAATGCTATGTTACCACCATACATTTCACTGCCAAGTATTGAACCCAGGTCCCTGTGCAAAACAGCCAGAGTAACATACCACTATGCCAAATCATCTATTTTTATGAAAGAAAGGAAGACTGAAACTTAAATGGCTACCATTTAGTGAATTCACTTCTCACCATAGCTGTCAACATCTTAGCACAAAACACCTGAACAAAGCTAATAATGGGGGAATACAGCCCCCAAACATATTCAGGGAGTTCAGTTATCACCATAGCTCTCAACCTTGGCACAAAAAACCTGGACATAGCCAATAATGGGGGAATACAGTCCAAAAGATAGGAACAAATATCCACTGAGGGCACCAGAGTAAACCCATGGAGAGCATGCAGACTCCACACAGAAGGTACCCCAGCCAAGAATCAAACCAGACAACCCATAGCTGCGAGGCAACACTGCTACCACTGCACCACTGCACTACTGTCTGTTTTAAGTAACAAAAATTCAGAAACCACAGATTTTATGAGGAACAGAACAAATTTGAGGCAAAAATCTGCAAATGTTTTAGAAATGATGGTGGATAGGGAATTCAGGCTCTTGTCACTTGGGCCCAAGGTACAGGGTTCAAGCCTTATTCTCTACCCACCACCATGAAGCAACTGGGGCATTTTACACACACACACAAAATGTGAACCTGTACTATGCAGCAGCCTGATCTGATTGGTCCTCCATACTAGCCCGCGCAGGAGTCTGTGATTTTTTTTATTTTTATATGTTCTACGATGGGGGGACTGGGGACTTTATTTTATGCATTCTACAGGTGGGTGACCCATTTTACAGGTGGGAAGGCTGCAGTCCCACAGTCCTATAGCACGAGCTGCCCCTGGTATATGTATGCATACATATATATATATATATATATATATTGGTGTGTATATACATATATATATATATATATATATATATATATATATATATATATATATGGGTGTCTGCATATGTATATATCTATATGTGGGTATTTAATTATATTCTGTCTCTGTATGTACACATTTGTACTACGGAGAGGGGGAGGTTTAACTCCATGTAGGTATGGGTCTATATACACACACACCTCTATATTTTTACAACTACATCTGGTTATTCCGTTCTTTGCCATATACAATAGACTGTGCTGCATTGGGACTCATAGCGGGAGTGGCTGCTCGTTGGATGGTGGCCCTGCCCAATGCACACTATTGCTTACATCCCTGGGGCAGTTCACATTGACCCAGTCCAGCCAACACCTGCTCCGTAATATCATACCCATAGTTCCCAAAATGCACATCCTCTTCGACACTCTTTCTTACTCTCTGTGCAGGTTGGGTCTGGACACACCAGTACACTGTACCCACTCCCCACTTCTCGGGACCCATCATGTATGTTGTCTTGCCCCATGGATCATCAGGCTTCCCCTGCCTTGTAAGCTGGGAACATGCGTGGCCTGCCGTTCAACATCGGTGTAATGGCAGGAAGCCCAAAAATGATTGAATTTTTGGGTGTCCCACTAGAGACATACATGTCTTTGTTTCAAGATTAGACTTGGCGGGTCTCTACCACTGGTAGTATCCTGCCTGTAGTCCGGGAAGCAGTGGTGTATTTACGTTTATTGTGTGTCTGTATATTTCACCGGTCTAGCTGGGGGGGGTGAGTTGATGCTACCTGCTACACGTTTGTTGATTAGACCCCTCACCCCCATTTGCACGGCCTGTGAACATATGTAATTCGTAACTGCTGTATCATATCCTAGCTATATACATGTGTAGATTTACACACACACACACACACATATATATATATATATATATATATATATATATATATATGTATATCTACATTACTATATACATATATATCTGTATATGTATGCATCCATGTATATATTAATATATTGCTGTGTATGTATATATATATATATATATATATATATATATATATATATATATATATATATAAAAATGACATATGGGTGTATGGGTGTCTCCATATGTATATATCTATATGTGGGTATTTATATGTATTCTGTCTCTGTATGTATAGGTATATCTCCATGTAGCTATGGGTATATATACACATACATACCTCTACATATATACATCTACATCTGGTTATTCCATTCTTTGCCATGTAAATTATACTTTGCTGCAGTGGGAGTCGTAGCAGGTGTAGCTACTCGTTGGGTGGCACCACTGCCCAATGAACACTTTTGCTTACATCCCTTGGGGCTGTCTGTATAGACCCACTCCAGCAAACACCTGCATGCCTAGACCCATAATTAGCTACCCATAGTTCCCCAACCCGCACCTCCCCTACAGCACTCATCCTTACTCTGGGTGCAGGTCGGGTCTGAACACACCACTACACACTGCCTGCTCTCCACTTCACGGGACCCATCTTATAGGTTCATAGGTTGGTACTAGGCTATCAGCCCTAGGGCCTATGCAAGCCTAGCCATAACAATTCCCTGGATATTTCTTCCCACAATATTTACTTCTCTGGACCCCTGTTTAGCAGGGTGACTGACATGATCCCCGGGGAGAATTTCCTATCTCCCATCCAATCATCAAGGTTCCTTTTGAAGAGGGCCAATGAGGCACTCTGCTTGACATGTATGGGCAGTCTATTCCAGTGTATGGGGAGTCTCTGGGTCATGAAACTATCCCTCCAGCATGTTTTGTTCATTGTGATGACAAGGTTTAGATCCCTGGAGCATGTGGCTCTGAGGGATTGGGATTTCTTTAAGTGGAGCATGTCCAACAGCTCAGTGTTTGACATGGCCTTGTATGTTAAGCAGAGATCGCCTCTGAGTAGACGATATGCCACAGAGTATAGCTGGAGTTTTTTTAGACAGTCAGCATATGGCATCTGCTTTAGACCTGTGATTTTTTTTAGTGAGGTATTTCTGTGGCCTTTCCAGCTGTTGCAGATGTCTTGTGAGGTACATACCAAACGGGCCATTATACTCTATAATAGGTCTAATGAGGGATGAGTACAGTAGGACAATGACCTCCTTTTTTCTGGATGAAAAGCCCTTAGTGATGAGGAGTGTCACATAGAAGGATTTCCTGACTGTTGTGGCGATGTGGTTATTGAAAGTGAGACCACTGTCCACCTGTGTCCCTAAGTCTCTCATCACACTTTCGATGTTTAGTGCCCTGCCACCTATGTGGTAATTCATGGGTACATGTTTTTTTCCAAAGGGGATAACTATACATTTCTTGGCATTAAGCTTGAGCCCATGGCTCTGGCACCAGGCATCTGTTTCTGTAAGGCCCTTTTGTAGAATATCCACATCATTTGGGGATTCAATAATGGCTCCCAGTTTATAGTCATCTGCAAACTTTGTTAGGCAGAGTCCCTTAGTGTTGGCCTGTACATCAGAGAAGTAGATGCCAAACAAGAGTGGTCCCAGGACTGAACCCTGAGGTACTCCACTTGTCACTTGTCTGGAGCTGGATTTGGAGTCGGCTACTTTTACAGTCTGGGTTCTGTCAGTAAGCCAGTTGGCATCCCATCGAGTGACGTAGGGATTTATGCCCAGCTTAGTAAGTTTATCTATGATTCCAGAGTGGGGGATGGTGTTGAAGGCAAGGTCCAGATAGGCTGTGTGGACCACCTTACCCTCGTCCACAGCTCTGGAGACTGATTTGAAGAAGTCAGTCAGATTCAGGAGACAAGATTGGCCCTTCACAAACCCAAACTGGGTGGGGTCCAGTGTTTGAAGGTTGCCAATGTCTTTATTTATAAGTTCCATGATAATGCATTCCATGTCCTTGCAGATCAGGCTTGTCAGACTGATGGGACGGTAGTTCCCAGAATCCAAGGCGGATTCTCCCTTGTGGAGCGAGATAACTGTAGCTGTGTGCCACTCAGTGGGCACGAAGCCTGAGGTGAGGCTATGATTAAACATGACACTTAGGTGAGGTGCCAGTTCATTTTGTAGTTCATGTAGTACACAGCCTGGGATGTCATCTAGTCCCATGGATGCTGTATTCCTAGCTTTGAAGAGTGTGGTTTCTACCTGTGTGGCTGTGATTATCGGAATTTGGCAATCTTTTGGTATTGAGATGGGCCCTTTAGGGGGTGAGAGGGGGGGTGAAGTTGGCACTAAATCGATCTGCCAAGATATTGGCAATATCCCTTGGGATCAGTATATAATTAATGCCATTCTGTTGTAGCTCAGATCAGATCTGAGCATTGCCATTTAGATTCTTGACATAACTATAGAATGCCTTGTGGTTGTCTTTGGAATCTTTGGCAATTTTATTTTCGTAACAAGCTTTTGAGGATTTAATGAGGGATCTCAGCTTTTTACTGAGGCTGGTGAGGGAGTTTTTTGCATCCTGGGATTTTCCTCTTTTCTGCAACAGTTTCTTCCTTCTGTTGTATAGTTATTTATAGCAGGGGACCACCAGATTGGCTTCCTTTTTTTGGAGAAGAGCATCTTGGTTCTGTTTGGGATGGCACGATTCATGCACTAGTGGATGTTCTCATACAGTGCCTTAGTGTAGGATTCTGCAGTCGAACTTCCAGATCCCATCTGCGTGGGTGTTGTGAAGTTTGTCACTTCTGACTTCAGTAGCATAAAGTTGGCTTTGGAGAAGTTTTTTATGCAGGTTTCCTTACTGGGGGGTGGGGATGGGATGTGGATGTCAAACGTGATTTGTACGTTGTCTCGACCCATGGGTCATCAGGCTTTCCCACCCTTGTATTCCGGGTATGTACACACCCCGCCTTGTAAGGTTATCACGCTGGCTTCCTCCCATATTATGACACTCTTTCTTGTGCTCCGCAAGGGATGCTCCTGTCTCTGTTCCAAGATTAGATTTCATGGGTCCAGTGTCCCCCCCCCCCCCCGGTTGTATCCTGCCTGTAGTCTGGGGAGCAATGGACTATTTACATTGTTTGTGGGTTTGTTTGTATGTTTCATCTGTCCAGCTGGGGGGGGTGAGGTCATGCTACATGTTACATGTTTCTTGCTTGGGCCCCTCACCTCCATTGGCGTAGCCTGTGAACATATGTCATTCTTGGGTGCTGTTTCCTATCATAGATATATATCTGTGTATATCTACGCATACACATATATATATATATATATATATATATATATATTTACTTATATATATGTATATGTCTGCATACATATATATATATATATATATATATATATATATATATATATATATATATATATATATATATATATATATATATATATATATATATATATATATATATATATAGATAGATATATCTAATGACATGTGGATGTATGGGATCTATGGCCTTAAACTCGCTTACTAATGCTGACATATGCTTACTACTGCTTCATGCTGCTTAACCTAATTAATGCTTTATGCATAATGATACTGACACCTCACATGTGCATTTCCTGCAGTACTCTAGGTTTTATATATATATATATATATATATATATATATATATATATATATATATATATATATATATATATATATATATATATGTTCTTTTGTGGCAGCAGAACTCCAGGTCATATGTATATGTTATTCCATGGGTTATGCAACATACATATTACTTATAATGTGCTTTGCCATGGGAAATGGTATGTCTCAGTTACCTTCCTGTCACCACCCCCCTTTCTCGCATACATCCATGGGGCTGTCCCATTAGAACGGGTCCGTCCAACCCCGGTGCCTCGGCCCATAATGTCTTACCCATCATTCCCTCCATCCCTTCCCTCCTCCACATCAATTTTCCTTCCTACAGGTTCCATCTGAATCTCACCACACCACTACACATTGCCCACTCTCCACTTCTTGGGAACCATCATGTAAGTTGTCTCACCCCATGGATCTTCTGGGTTCCCACACATTCAGTCCACAAACATACATATCCTTCTTTGCTTACCTGTAAGGCATGGTATGTTACCCCGAGGAGTCTTTTTAGCAGTATTTTTGTGGTCGTCCCGCTAGGGACGAACGTGCATTTGTTTAGGATTTGACTTTGCAGGTTGACACTGTTTCTCCTACTGATAGTATCCTGCCAGTAGTCTGGGTAGCAGTGCTGTGCAATGCTTAGCAGTGCTTAATATTCGATTTCTATCATATTTGCCTTTTGGCATTAATTCCTTCTTCATTACATGTTATATATGTGTCTTGTATCCTTGAGTCATGTGTATGTACGCTGTATATGGTCCTAGGAACTTCAACACATTATTGCAATAACACCTCACATCTGGCCTTACTGCAGTACTCCAGTTCACATATTTATGTTATGTAGCAGGTTATACCACTTCACACTGTACATAGATTCAGTTCACATATTTGGTTTGATTTTCCTGTGGTGAGAATTAGTTTGCTGATACCTCTTGCATGTCTATTGTTATGATTATTTAGTGGTTAACTACTGTGACTATAGTGTACAGGGTCCTGCATTTGAGCCTTGCAGAGGCAGTTTATTTTGTTGCTGGGCAGAACATGGGCCATTGGATCCAGAGTGATTAAGGCACTTTAAAGCAGTTGTAAGCGGGTTTGCTTGGGTTTGTGCAATGGTAAGCACTGCTAACCTCTGATTACAGTTTCTTACACTCAGTTAGCTTCTACTTTGCTTAATCTGTGTAGGCAATGCTTACCCTCACCGAAACGCACTTAGACATGCTTACTGCTGCTTATTTGTGCTTAAAGCTGCTTACTAGTGCCTTATTCATTATGGCAATGACACTTCACATGTGCATTTCATGCAGTACTCCAGTTCACATTTAAATGTTATTATGTAGGTTATATGCCAAAAAGATGTAAAAATATGTTCATATACAGTTTTCACATGGAAAATTATATGTGCTGCAGTGGGACTTGAACCAGAATGCCTGTTCGTTAGGCGGATGCTCTAACTACTACACTATTGCTGTGCTGCTTCAGTTGCATATATATTCCTTGTTATCTTCTTCAGCTGCTTTTACTCGGGGTTTAAAAAAAAATAAATACAAGGGTTTCTTCATTTTATTTCAATGTACTGTTGTTGTTGAACACTGTATTAGCATTTCTGAATGTCAGTACAGAGATAAGTTCTGATACTGCTAGACTACTTCTGCAGTCAGGACTGAAGCTTTGTTCAACATTACGTGCATGAATACATTGTAGCAAGCTGCTTGTTACAGTTTTTAAATACCATACCTTTTTTTTTGCTCCTCAACCAAGTGTTGAGGGGCACTAGATTAAGAAGCATATCCAGGCGCTAGACGAGTTGGGTATGACTGTCAGATCATGCTGGTAGACTGACATTCAAACAGTTACTTTAAGCACAGGATAAACAGAGCAGGAATAATGAAATTAATGCAACCTTCTTGTGATAGCTTTCAGAAGCATGGGACGGAGATGCCATTTCAAATGGCCAACTGATGCAACTGAAGGTTGAAGTCCTTGCAGAAGATCTGGGTCTTTAATATTTTAAGGCTACTGATAGCATGTTGGGTTGGTGTAAGTTATGCCAAAAATATAATGTTTTAAAAATTTCATGGAGAAAAATGAAATGCTGATGTGGTGCTGCAAAAATGCTGATTATAGATCTGCTCTGACAACTAGTGTATTATCACAGCATACACACACACACACACACACACACACACATATATATATATATATATATATATATATATATATATATGGGTCTACTTCAGAAGATCGACAGACCATTTGATCGACATTCATTTGGTCGACAGCTCATTTGGCCGACAACCAGTATTCAAGGCACTTAACACGGATTTGCCCCCCTCCCCAATGTTTTGCGACCCTGGAGTTGATATATATATAGTTAGGGGGTGTGGGGGGCACAGTACCCCACATTGGGGGGTGTGGGGGACGAAGCCCCCCACCTATTTTCGTTTAAAATGTGTAGTTTTTCTTGTATTTTCATGCTTTTAAACGAAAATAGGTGGGGGGCTTTGCCCCCACACCCCCTAACTATATATAACAACTTCAGGGTTGCACAATATTGGGGAGGGGGGCAAATCCCTGTTAAGTGCCTTGAATTCTGGTTGTTGACCAAATGAATTTCGATCAAAAGGTCTGTCGATCATATGAAGTAGACCCATATATATATATATATATATATATATATATATATATATATATATATATATATATATATTACAAATGAGACAGTTATATATTGTCTGAGTGTGGGGAGTGGGATACCTGCTTTCAAGAAGGATACCACTGCAACTTGAGAAGGACACCAAGAAAAAATGACAGTCTTCCTGACTTGTAACTGGTCCTGTTAAATGCAGATTGCTGGTGATTGGCATACCTCTCAACCTTTTAATGGAAGAAATCTGGACAAAGCCATAAATAATGGGAGGACAAAGGCCCAAAAAGAGAGAATTTTTAAATATTGCTCATATAAACTTAGAGTTTATAGAATAACAGGTTTTGCACTAGTATGAAATTTCTGAAGGGTATGTAGTCTAAAACTGAAATGTCTGCCATTATTTTCTGACTTCAATCCTCAATGATTTTCCAGAAAACCAAAAATTTTATGAAGAACAGACCAAAGATCTGAGGCAAAAATCCGACATTATGAGAAAATCTGGATAGTTGAGAGGTATGGTAACTGTGGCACTGGTTTAACCCTGTTGTTTTCATGGGATTAGAAACTTCCTTGTCCTTGTATCCCCTTCAAACAATGTGGCTAACAGGCTTTTTCATTTCACTGCTGGAGTAAACAGTGCTGGGAGCTGTTCTACTCAGAGCTATAAGATGCTCTACTAGACATATGCAGGCTCTTTCACTGTCAAATTCTCTAAAAAAAGCTAGTTATTCTTACATTCGGTAAGAGACTGTTGTTGTATTCCCACACTGTCTACTAAGTAGATTTGAACCTAGTATTATCTTAGATAACTGGGACCATAGCTCTCAACTGTATATATTTTCTCAGAATGCCCAGATCTTTGCCTCATATTTTTGGTCTGTTTTTCATAAAATTGTAGTTTTCTAGCAAATTATTGTCAAGTCATTAAAGACTGAAGACAGAAAACGATGACAGATATTTGAGTTTTTGACTTCATAAACTTCAGAAAATCCATGCTTACAGTAAACCTATTATTCTATCAACTTTCTGAGTTTATAAGAGCAATTTTTAAAAATTTTCCCTATTTTTGGGCCTTCGTCCCTGCAACTTTTATGGCTTTGTCCAGATTTCTTGATCTAAGACAATGAGAGGTATGCTGGGGACTATTCCTATTCATCTTCCACTACAAATACAATAATTTTTAAATAAATTCTTAGCCATACGCCTGTAATATTGCTTATCCATTTTTTCACTACAAATATGAGCCAGCTATTAACAAATGATTGTGTTATTGGACCAAAATGTAAGGTCAGCCAGCTTGTCCACCCTCAGTTGCCAGCCTCATAGCACTTGCTATACTCACGTCGTATAACAATTGCCTGATGCTCACAGACAATTAATCATTATTTAGTCATCATTATCTAAATGTGAGAGATGCAAGTACTTCTCCAGACTGGAGGCCTCCCTCTTACAAACATACTCTAACTTTTAGTAGCACACACACAACCAGTGCATCCCACACAAATACACAGGAAACTATTATACACTAGTAATGTCTTTTGGCTTTTCCTGGTTAGGGGTCGCCACAGCGGAACGCCGGTCCGCTTATGACGGGCAGCAGATTTTTTATGGTGCCGAGGTGCCAGCCTGATGCCCAACCTTCAAAGAAGGCATACCCATTCACACACGCACCTACCTGCATGTCTTTAAATGTCACTCAACCATGGGAAGGACATGTAGACTAAACTATTATACACTGATGCCATTAAAAAGTCTCTCCCTAAGCCTCCAGGACCTAGTAAATCTACAGCTCAGCAAAAATCAAACATTGCAACAGCTATTAGCTCTAGAACAGCAAAGGGTCACCAGGTGATTAACTACTCAAAAACTAGTGCACTTAGATATTCGTCTTACGATTGGTGACTCCATTGTCAGATAAATCAACTCAACTCTTACAGGGTTAGACAGAGTGGATGACAGTGAGTTGTCTTTCAGGAGCCAGGATCCTGACATATCAATGGTCCTAAAGACTTTTCCTGGTTAGGGGTCGCCACAGCGGAACGCCGGTCCGCTTATGACTGGCAGCAGATTTTTTATTGTGCCGAGGTGCCAGCCTGATGCCCGACCTTTAAAGAAGGCATACCCATTCACACACGTACCTACCTGCATGTCTTTAAATGTCACTCAACCATGGGAAGGATATGTAGACTAAACTATTATACACTGATGCCATTAAAAAGTCTCTCCCTAAGCCTCCAGGACCTAGTAAATCTACAGCTCAGCAAAAATCAAACATTGCAACAGCTATTAGCTCTAGAACAGCAAGGGGTCACCAGGTGATTAACTACTCAAAAACTAGTGCACTTAGATATTTGTCTTACGATTGGTGACTCCATTGTCAGATAAATCAACTCAACTCTTACAAGGTTAGACAGAGTGGATGACAGTGAGTTGTCTTTCAGGAGCCAGGATCCTGACATATCAATGGTCCTAAAGACCCTTAAGCCAAACAGATATGATTATGATATGGTAATGGTCCATGTGGGTGTGAATGACCTGCAGTGATACATGATAGAGCTCTCCATGCATGTCACAAATGCAGGTAAGACCCTAATTTTGAGCAGAATTCCTCCTTCTCGAATAATGCCAAGTTACAAGAAAAATATGATTGGCTTCAACAACTGCTTGCAAGGTTGGTGTCATTCTAAGGATCTGGTATGTGTCAGCATGGGAGGACATGCTCGATAGTTACTCTTTCTTTGCTAAGCATGGCTTGATCCACTCATTCCAGGGTTTTCTCATACTGGTTAAAGCCTTTGGTGCCCCCCGTAGTGCTTTTTTTAGGCAGAGTTTAGCTAATTTAATACCCTGGATAAACAAAAACAAGTCAAGCATCAGATAAGATCAAAGTGACTCTGCTCAAAGCCAATTGCTTAAACTTGAGGCCCTGCTGCATTTGCTGCACATACACATGTGATATAGAAACTTTGTTTAAAAGTACTGATAGCACTCCTTCCATTTCAGGATTTCATGTATAAAACACTGTATGGCCTAGTGATAATTGTGGTAGAGTATCTATATTTGTTAGAGACCACATCACTTATAGTCAGACCCGTAGAGACCCAGAAACTGAACTGATTGAGATCCAAATGACATTAAATAAGACCGCATATCAGCATGTTCACAGGACCTCTTTATATGCCCCCCAAAATATTTTACATTCCTAAATACACCAGATGAGTTCCAAATCAACAAATATTCCATTATCCTAGGAAACTTTAATTACCTGATGATAATCTGGGTTACTTATACCTCAGCTGTTGGTTATGCCCAAAAATGCCCGTCTTCATAAACAAAAACTCCCTGGACCAGATTGTCAATGAACCTACTACAGGATAAAATATTCTTGGTCCTTAATAACATGGCATCAGTATCAACTACCCCCTGGCACTCCCTTCTCCAATTAAATCCTTTAGCAAATTGGTAACATTTTCTTTCAAAATCTCCAAACAGTTAGATTAAAACATTACAATATTCAGACTTCAAATGTTCAAACTTACAATTCTGTCATGAACTCTCAAAATTAAAGCTTTTAATTACCAAAGACTGACATAGCTCAATCAAAATCTATGTGTACTTTGACATGACAGGCCCTACCATATCCAAACACAATAGGAAGTTTAAAAGTAAATCAGCCCAGTTGTCTATGTGTATAAATAAAATTACCACAAAAGAAGAAATCTTCTTAAGCTGTACAGCAAAACAAAATCCCTTCAACTAAAGATTAACATTAAAAAGCTAATGAAGGGACTAAAAACACCATCAGGAATATGGAGAAATCTCACAAACTTAAACTAGCATCAGAAGCCAAAGACAATTGCAAATCCTTCTTTAGTAACACTAGGAAAATAGAGAATAATGCCCAAAATTACTCAGAAGTTATCCAAAATGACAGTAGCTAATCAGTTCTAGCAGAGATAGCCAACAAACTAGTAAGCAAATTCAGTGCAAATGTCACCCCTGAAACAACTATAGAAAGCCTGCATAGCTTACTAAAGCTCATCTACATCCATCATAACAGAGACCTCTTGCTAAAGGTACCCTGAAAAACTAAAAGCACCTCATCCGTGGGGCCTGATTATATACCTGGTTGCCTGATAAACAGTACAAAACATGCCCTACTGGATCCACTCCTATTGCTATTTAGCCTGAGCTCAACCACTTCACAAAGATGGACTCACCACTGACTGCAGAAACTACAGACCCATTAGTCAGATTAGTGTCATCAATAAAGCCAAAAAATGTATACTTACTGACCTAATTAACTATGACATCAAAAATCTTATAAAGTTTGACCCCCAGTAGTTTGGATTTGTTAAGGGTAGACCTGGCTAAGGCATTTGACACCATACCACGTGATAACAAAACAAGCAAGCTGAATGAGCTCCAAATTGACACCTATTTATTTAGGTGGATAGCAAACTGGTTGAGAGATTGAACCCATGTAATGGGGATGGCAGGTGCATTCTCAGTAAATGTTAAAGTGATCAGTGGTGTTCCTCAGGGCTCTATGCTAGGTCCCCTACTATTCAGCAGGTACTAATTAATTGTCCATATAATAAATGAGGATCTCTGATTTTTTAAGATTGTCGATGACTGCAAATTTGGTGTTATCTTGAAGTTCTCTCTGCAGAAGATCCAACTGGAACTCACATATATTAATAACTGGTACTTAGAAAATTGGTTAAAACTAAATGCTAAAAAGTGTAATATGATTGCATTTGGTAAATTATCCCTTCATCCATTTTATAGTATAGACAACATGCCCTGCTTCAAAATTAAAATGTGGTGAGAGACCTTGGAGCATCGTCAGATAATTCTCTTGCCTTTGACCATCATGTGGCAACAGTGGATAGGATTTTTTTAATCTGGCACAGCTAATTGCAAAATGTATTTTATCTAGATCATAGGAGGTTCTTACTGATGTATATTCTACACTGATCAGACCTATTATCAAATATAATGCCTGTTTTGGGATGTATCTTTCTATGTATATCAAGCAAATGGCAAGATCCCAGAGATTCCCAACTAAAAAGATCACAAGCTTAAAAAACAACAGTGACCATGAGAGGCTGGGAGAACTGTCCATTTATTCAGTGTCCTATAGACTCCTTTAGGGGCAAGCTGCACTTTGCTTTTTGGGCCATTAGGGATCCAGTAGTCCAAAATCTTTTATATCTCCACAGATAAAACAATCCCTGTAATACTAGAATCAGGGAATCTAAAACTGCTTCAGCAAATAAATAAAATATGTTAGAAAGACAAATTTGTCATGCAATGCTTACCTCTTCTCTGGAACAAAATTCCACTCAAAATTAAGCAAGCAACATGCCTTCTTCTTTAAAAAAGGAGTTAGAAAACTAGATGGGTGTCCACAAATTAATCCCTGGTATGACTGGCCTGTTACTCCTTAAAAAGGGAGGTACGGTCTTAGAGGGTCTGGCTAGGCATAACTGGCCAATGGACCAGTTGTTTTGTATTTTTTATGATTATATGGCCCTGTGAATATGGTCTTATAATGCTATGTACAATTGTAGTTAGCTATAACTATTTGGGTGCTTTCTTTTCTCATCATTTTGTTCACAATAGACATATTCATTTGATGTTTTTTTAGGGTGACAAGCTGAATGTTTATGTTTAAAAACAAAGTCACACTAGGTCAAAGGCATACCACATTATTCCACAGAGTAAACACTTTCATCAACAATTTTTCACTAGGACTTGATTAAATTTAAAATAAAATCTGGCTAAAGTCATCCAATAGATATTTTACTATAAAAAGAATTCACAAAAAATCTTTCATAATAAATCTCTTGCTTTTTTTCTTTTAGGGCTGGTTTGATTCTAACTTCCTGATTCAAGTCAGGTGTAACATATGACCTTAACCTCAGCAAGCACTGCACTTTTCTTTTAAACAAAATGTCAAGCTCTTCCTTCTTTTAGTTAATTGTTCAGTTTTAGTATAAACCACAAGATCTTCAGTCTTTTATATTTTGTGCATGCCAGTGTAAAACGTAAGGATTTTAGTGATGATGACAAATAGATGGTCCCTTTACTCTTAAGGACAATTTACTGACAGTCTTCCCAGCATAAAATGCAGAACAGATATCACACTCAACAAGATGGTGCCCATTTGTGGTAAAGCTCTTCTCTTGTTATGCTTGCATTTAGGAAGAATTATCCATGTTCTAAAAATACAGAAACCACATGCAAGTATACCTTTCCTTTTACCTTTGTTTTTGCCTAATTTTAGTTACTGGGTTTTAAACAAGACAAACATATCATTGAACAAATTAATTTAAAGTACAGCAACTGAAAATGCAACACATGCAGGATCATCATAACTTGGCAAAATATAAATTATGAAACAGCTGGAATAGTACAATACTAATTAATATCTCTACTTAAGCACTATTTATGAATGCTATGATAATAGCCAAACTCTGCTCTAAAATTTGGATGAAAAATGCTTCACCTTTCTATTTGTAACTTTCCTCCTTTAACCCTGATCCTTCCATCACATTTTAGATACAACCTTTCCTGAAAGTGAATGCAGGCATATGTTTAACCACTTCCCATAAATGTGGGTTCACGCTTAATTTTTTAGTTCTCTTTTATTATATGTTTTATCTCATAACTATCTAGTGAATAATCCAGAACCATTCTAATCTGTTTTTCATTTAAATTACTGACACTATTTCAAACTCAGTTTCTATAATCTTCTTTCATTATTGCTATAGTATATTCCTATCTAATTATACAGTACTTATTTCATTAAAACCCTCCATTAGCAAAAAGGCCTCCTTTTGTATTATATTGCCAATGACAAAAAAAAAAACAACATTTTAAAATAAGTTTATATTGGCTACTTTCTGCACTTTAACTTTGTTCCTTTTACTTCTTGCCCTTCTTCCTTTATGGTTATTTTTCTCTTCCTCCTTACTGGTCTTGTTTTTTTGTCTTCTTCTGAATTAGTCTCCTGGCTGTCCCATGATATCCCATGTCTAGCTTTCTTAGTGTTTCAAACCAAGTCATCTACTTTCTTTGGTGGTATCTATTCATGGTTCCCATGGTGGCTTGTAATTCTTGTTTTAGTTGATCCATTAACTCTGGTACCTACTGCTGCGTAGGTTATCTACATGGTTTCCCATTTTTGGTGATTGCCTTCTTTATCACAATCCATTGCTATAGTTTTTGTCTATATTTACTGCCAGAAGGAAATCAGCCTCATTGGGTTGCCAATCTGTTTCCAATATAATTTTAACTAGCCTATTTACACCTGAAAGAAACTTGCTTAATTTCCAGCATCCCCAAAAATTTGACTCTAATTGCCAATATCACTCCACTCACATTTCCAGCATCCCCTGTCTACTCCAATAAGCATCTTGCTGAGTTCTGGTGCATTGATGGGCCCTAATAATACCCCAGGATGCCTACAAAATAGCCTAACAAAGATTTATTGGGACCACTGGAGTTACTTTTTAACCATAGCCTCCAGACAGGCTTTATGCCATGGAAATGAAGAACTGCAAATGTCATTCCTCGGCACAAGATTAGGGCATCAACGGACCTCATGAACAACAGACCCATAAGTCTGACTTGTCACATATGCAAAGTCATGGAAGGAATTATTACGGAAATGACTAAGGCAGCAGAAAGCACCTCTGCACTACTAGGCTATAACTCATTCCAAACCTTTTGGCCCCAGAACTTGGACTGAAGCTCCAAAGGTGGTGGTGTTTCCATATTCATAAAGGATGCACACACCTCCAGATTTGTAGCCCAACATAATGCATCAGAGATACTTCAGGTGCAGCTAACATTGGGTAAGACAGCAATTCAGGTCGTAGCCTGTTATAGGTCCCCAACCATGTCCCAAGACTCACACTCCACATTCCTAAGCACCCTGGAGAATATTAGGGTCCATCCTAACACTCTCACACTGGGTGACTTCAACTACTCCTCCATTAACTGGGAAAACTACTCATGTACCAATACACTTGCCCAATGTTTCCTGAAATTCATTAATTCCAATGCCCTGGACTAGCTCGTTCTTACCCCCACTAGAGGTAGCAACATCCTTGACCTGGTCATTACTAACATGGGCGACGGTTGATCTACACCAATAGTCAACTCCTCCCCGGTTAGATCCGACCACAAAATAATCACCTTGGAAATCCACATCACTCCTACCCCCACCCCCACAAAGGTAACCACCATGAAAAACTTTTTCAAAACTAACTTTAGGCTCCTAAAAACAGAGGTGGCTAACTTCATGGTACCCATGCAAATGGAGAATAGTTGCATGACTGCCAAATCATACATCAATGCACTGTACGAACACGTACACAAATACATGGATCTCGCCATACCCAATAGAACCAAGACGCTTTCCTCCAAAAAAAGGAAGCCAATCTGGTGGTCCCCTGCCATAAACAAACTCTACAACAGAAGGAGGAAACTGATGTGGAATAAGGTGAAGTCCTAAGACTGGAAAAACTCCCTTATCAGTCTCAACACATCAAATCCTCTAAAACTAGCTATGAAAACAGAATTGCAACAGATGGTAAAGATAACCACAAGGCCTTCAACAGTTATGTAAAGAATCTCCACGGCAATACCCAGATTTGCTACTGCACAATTTTATCTCCTATACTGAGCCAACAGATATTGCCAATATACTGGCTGACAGATTTAGTGCCAACTTTACCCCCCCAAAGGACCAATCACAATATCAGTAGATTCCCAGGCACCCAGTATTACTGCTACACAGATTAAAACACCACTCTCCAAGGCCAAGAACACAGCTTCTATGGGACCTGACAACATCCCTGGATGTGTTCTACATGAACTACAGAGTGAACTGACACCTCACCTGTGTGCCCTGTTCAATCACAGCCTCACCTCAGGCTTTGTCCCTACTGAATGGCATACTGCTATAGTCATCCCTCTCCACAAAGGAGGAGCAACTACAGACCCTAAGAACTATCACCCCATTAGCCTGACAAGCCTGATATGCAAAGTTATGGAATGCATCATCATGGACCTAATAAACAAGGATATAGGAAATCCCCAAACTCTGGATCCCATACAGTTTGGTTTTATGGAGGGTAGATCATGCCTGCTCAACTTGGTCGACTTCTTTGAGTCGGCCACCAGAGCTATAGATGAAGACAAGGTGCACTGTGGTTACATTTTTGAAGTTCAGCACATAGCACAGTTTTCTTACATTTGTCAAACAAGCCTATGGATCATAATAATATTTACAATGACAGAATTATTTACAAAATTCTATCTAGCTGGGCTGGCAGTCCCACAGATTATGACAGTATGTATGGTATCTAGACCCAAGGAAGTTATAGTTCCACTGCATTTGGTCCTCATCAGGCCCATTAATGAGTACAACAACCCCTTCAGTATGTACCTGACCAGGCACATGCAACAAGTGGAACATCCACAATGGTGCTTCACAAAAAGAATACAGAGCATACACAACATGCCTTATGTTGATCACTTCAAAGCCCTGTCTCTATGATCTGCTTCCTACTTACTGTTGACAAGCAGTCTATGCTTGGCATACAAGGTATCCTTGGTTCCCACTCTGATGGACCTTTTGCAAATCCGCAAAATTAATGGCATCAGAATTACTTGACCTAGGGATTTAAACTTTGCTTATGGCATAAATATGACACACAGGAGGACAGGTATGTGTCTCAGAGATTTCCTCTTTTCTGAAAGAGGCTTCCCATCCATGTGAAGTAGAGCTCTTCCCTAACTCTATTCAACAGGAACCTGGACCAGTGGATGGAAAACTGGAAATACACCCCAGGTCTAGCACCTATGTCTCTAATGAACAGTGGCAGCCTCTAATCTGTGCCCTAGGTAAGACTCATAAACTTGTTGGATTCTATTGGGGTACTTGACTAGGCTTATAAAGGCCCCAGTGGTCATTAATCTAGTACACAACTATGAAATTACAAACCTAAGATGTTGGGATAATACAGCAGTGCTTGATAGGGTACAAGCTACAGATTACAGGGGCACATCAGTGCTAAGGTGTGGAATGTTGGTGTACCTGCAGTGGGGTGCTTGGGAGTAGTAGTGTCATTGATCTGAACCTGAGTGGTGAATTCTTTGAGAACTTCTGTGCTAGTCATGGACTGCCATAACAAATATGTTTGATCACAAGGTTGCTCATTTTGTACTTCATAGTTTAATAATCAAGATTGGAGCTATTTGCTGTTAATGAACTTCATCCTGTAGCTCTTGGTTTGATTACATCAGTCTTCATTTGCCTTCTCTGTGATTTTGAGCATGTCACGTAATCAGGCAGTACTCTTTGGTGTCCCTGAAAGACCCACTTGTAACACCAAACCCACAAAGCCATTAACTCAGCTGGCAACTCCCAGTTTGCCAACATCGTTGGTAAAACTTGGAATTCACTTCCATCTAACCTTACCCTTGAACCTTCTTTAAGTCTCTTCAAAAAAGGCCTCAAACAGTATTTTAAAGGGCATTGGCTTTGTCCCTGTACTAACCCTGATTAATCACTACTTATTCAATGCCTTATTTAAATTAATATTGTATGCATCTCTTGCTCATAATAGCTTGCTGCAACCTGTTGTTTTTGTATACTATTACACACTGTCTGTATTGTGATTACCTACTAGAGGACTTTGTAAATATGTTTGACTCATATCTGATATGTTCTGTGTTATCTGGAGCTTTTGTCCCTGGGCCTACGCTGAAAATGGACATATATCCAGTCAGACTATCCCAGTCAACAAATGTAAAATAAATAAATAACTAATAATAAATAGTAGGCTTAAATGATTAAGCAATAAATAAAGTCTAGAATCCTGAACCTTATGCAGGGCCAGGGTTAGCATTTTGGGTGCCCCGAGCAAAAGTCAAGTTGGGGGCTCCCTGGGCACTTCTAGTCTAAGTATCATCCTGTCACTGCCATCCCTCTTAAGCAACCTTCTAATTCATGCTTCCAACTTTTAGGAGCAGTATGTACAAACTGACCTGTAGCTGCAATTCTCTTACATTACAACAGACCTGTGTACCACACTATGCTGGCCCATCTCACAAAGGAACATTCACAGTTATTGGCATTTAGTTGCAACAATTATATATTACAGGAACTCTATGTACATTACTAGACTTGAGTGAACTGGTGTTCTAGGCACTGCTATTTTGCCCCCCCCAATACACACACACACACACACACACACACACACACACACACACACACACACACACACACACACACACACACACACACACACACACACACGCCCATGCACACACACACACACACACACACACACACACACACACACACACACACACACACACACACACACACAAACACACTCCAGTGCTCCCCTGTTTCCCCTCATATTGGGCTCACCACCCCATGCACATTACTTTTTTCTTCCTTTTCCCAGGTCTTGCCTTAACTATGTAGCTTTTTTAAGAAGTCATAACCTTTTCTCTGCTCTGAAGTACATTTTAAAATTGTTTTTTTTGTACACTACTTTTTCATCTAATGATAGTGTAAAGAGAAATTATGACTAAGGAAAGAATTCAGTGCTGCTGTTCAACTTTTGTTTTCCTTGCATCTTTTCAATACACCTTTCCTGACCAAGATAGCACAGCAATAACCATTTAGAAAATAACTCAATTAAACTGGGGCCCCCAGAAACCACAGGGTTATAGCTACTCTGGGATGCATTTTAGAGCATTTTCCCAACATTTTAATCCAACACTGGCCTAAACAAAAGAAAAGAGTTTTAGTTTTTTTTTCTTCTTTCAAGGCAAGCATAAGTTGTGCTCAAGGCTTAATATTCAAAGCTGACAAAATTGTAGCTCACGATAAGCAAGCCAGTTGTTGTGAGAATACACAGATTCTGTCTAGGAGTACTGCCTGTCAATCTAACTCCCCAAAAAAGACAGTCACTGCCTGTGCATCACTCTGGTATTAGATTGGGATGAAAGCAGAGGGTCAAATGGCCACAGTTACGTATTTTAACTGATTGCTGTCATACATATACATGGCATGCCTCCTCATTCCTCACTCTTAACCCCCAAAGGCAGCCACCTGTATAAGTGCCTGATGTGTGATTGTGAAGAAAGTGAAAAAAATGACTACAGTAATGTATTCCACTTTGCTGGTCTTTGACAGTACACATTGCCCCTACACAAGCTATAGTAAACTTCTTTATATACCTCTGAGGTCTGTGAGACAAGTAAAAGAAACCGTGACTACACCTGTAAAGTTTGACTGCTGAAAATTAATTAAGTAATGACCACACAATCTCCAGCATCCACAAAAGCTACAGAAATCTTTTGTACACACACACACACACACACACACACACACACACACACACACACACACACACACACACACACACACACACACACACACACACACATCCGTGAAGGCCTGGTTTTAGAATGGGTGTGGTTGAGAGCAGAAGCCACCACTAAGTCCAAGTCAAAGTCCATTTATACAGTCTAGGGTGTTGGGGCCAACAGACTTCTAGATCTATGTGTCTGAATATGTTATGCCTTACTTTTGAAATGCAATTACTTGTTAGCTGCATTTTTACTGATACCCAGAAGAAGAGTAGTGCATATGTCCTAGCATTTTTAGGTGTGTACACAGGTAAAATTCAGTGATTTTTTTTCTTTTACATATACAAACATGTATAAGCCATAGCAATATTACTTATGCACTTATTTCAGCAGATCAGTGACTATTGTTTAGCAGTCATCCATCAGCAACAGGGGTACGTCACTTTTATTTATCTCATTGAGGAGTTATGTATACCTGTCACTGTCCCTGATTTCACAGACCATCCATAATTTTGCCTCATAATTTTGCTCTGTCTCTCATAAACAAAGTTTAACTTGCTGGTAAATCATTCAGTATTATAGGCCATCAATAAATCGAGTGATCAGACTTTCATACTTATTGTCCAAAAAATGCATGTTGATGGAAAATGTATCACCCTAATAACTTTGTAAGTGAATTAGAGTAATATTTAAAATGTGTTCCTGATTTTGACCCTTTATTCTGTATTATTTTTGGGTTTGCCCAGAATTCTTGACAAAGACGTTGAGAGTTATAGTATCTGGTATTCTGCCAGTATTTATAAAAATGCATGAATGAGAAAACCATCCCTGAAGAGTGGAAGCATCAGCTGTTCCTAAAATTCAAGGTTTGCACTGAGATCAGTCACTCTGGGCTGCTGAGCTCTCTAGTGCTTACTTTGCTCATGTTCATTATCAGCTTTATCCAAACAGGGACATATCACAGCCCAGTACAGGTTAAAGAGTGTAATCAGAAAATTAATACATTTTTTCTCCTCATTTTTCCCCAACCAGCAGGAGCTTTTGTGGGTCCTCCATACATTCAAAGATAATTAAGGCCCCCCCCAGCAGTTAAGGATGCTGCAGATACCTAAAGCTGGCTATGCTAGTTTTAGTGGAGAGAATGTTCACCAGCATGATATAACTAAGACAAGGGCGCTATGTCAGTGGTAAAATATTTAATGGAATTGTGAAGCCTGTTAATTGACAAAACACTGTTACTATAACCAGAGATATTTTTGAATTTTAAAAGCGACATAAGAGTTATTGTTACCCACTTAGTTTATTAAGTACGCAAAATTGTTCTACATCTTTTGTTGGTTTGAAAGACATGTTACACAATGTCAAGATAAGATAACTTGTGATGTAGTTGTGGGCTCCCATGGACTAGGGGGCTCCCAGTGACCTCAGAGTTTGCTGGTGCCTAAAGCCAGCCATGCCAGCTGTCAGAGATCAACTCTGAAAGTTGCCTCATTAGAGCAAAGGCCATATCAGGGCTGTGAAGTTTTAATGGACTGTATTCAAGATTTAAAATTTGAGGAGTTTGGAGAAATCATTGAGACTGATGTTTGGATGGTATCAAAGAGATTCTGGCAAAATCATCTATCTTCCCAGGAGTGGCTGACAAACGTAACATAGCTAAATATAGTACAATAAATGAAAAAAAAATGTGTACCATGTTAAGTGTAAACAACATTATTTACTATCTTAAGTAGCTGGTAATTCCATACCTCTCAAACTTTTTCACAATCTAAAACACAGTGGCCTAGTTATTTTGCCTATTACCATAACTTTAGGAAGGTCATTTAAAACTAAAGGAAAAGACTAATCAAAATACAACAAAAAATATGTGCAGCTTCATCCATAAACTTAAAAAGCACTGCAAAACTGATTTACTAAAATGTTATTATGAACACAAATAACTAAAGGAATTGCTTTCAACATAAATAAGTAGTAAGTATTTTTAAGATTATCTGAGACTGATTAGCAAATCAATAGCAGGATGGTCAGTGAGGGTTGGGGAAGGGAGACAAGGAATAGGGCAAACAGTACTAATGTCCTTCTCACAGCACCTTCTAGTGAAGGATATATAGTGAGGGGATTTGTCACTGTTGGGGAGAGGAGGTGTTCAGGCTGTCCCAGATATGGAAGTGTGGAGTGCTGTGTGTAGATCAGAGTGTGTGTTGTGTTTTTAAGAAGCAGTTCAAAGTGAGGTCACATGCATATAAATAGAAAGCATGTGCAGGCAGCAGTGCCATTTTGAGTAAACAGCCAGAGTGTTAACATGTATGAGTGCAGTAGTCAGTCTATTAGTTTGTTTAAGTTTAAGTTACTAAGCCTCAATCCTGATGTGTTTGTATTTAATAAAGCTGCTTGAACCGAACCCACAGATATTCATCTACTTTATCCTGACTAGAAGAGCGACATGGGTTGGGAGGGTGACCTAATGGTTAAGGTGTTTGCCTTACAAACACAAGGTGCAGGGTTTGAGTCTCACAAGGGATAATTGGCTTGGCTTAAAATGGCTCGCAAGGGCAGTTAGCTTAGTACTAATCTATGAACCTATGAACCTATGGTGTCAGAAGTGAGATGTCTTTTGCCTTACTCTCCTTTCCCTCTGGAAACTAGACATAGAAAGACATCCCTTGCATTTTACCTAGACAGAATTATACTCAGGCAGAGTTACCTACCTACTCAAGGCCTTGGTAGTGCACATTCTCTCTGTATTACTGATTACATCTCAGTAGACAACCCACTTCATGGCTTTACCTGCTCCGTTCGCCCTGCGGGCTCACTCCACTCCCCTACCCTACCCCCAATTCCCACCCAGCCCCAGTGGTCCTACACTTATACTGCCTAAATCACACCCTCTCTCCCATCCCACCAATCCTACACACCAACCACTATACATACACTGCCACACCCCTCCTTTACCTAAACACTTACTCAAAGCCTTCTTACAGTATTTCACATTTATCCAATACCTTATATCAACAAGGATTACTTCCCTCTTGGTAAAGCTTAACCTTACTCAGTATACCTTATTATATTTTTTACCCAACCTCACCCCCTCTCACCTGCATCATTAAGCTCATCAGTATGCCTAAGGTAACCACCAAAGCCATCACAATCAAACTAATATTTATAACAGTATGTATACCTGTCCTCGCCTCAGCCTATATCCTCACCTCCTTTAGAAAACTGAATTATTACCAGTTTAATTACTCTCCAAAACAAGCAGCCATATTAACCTTAACCCACACCCATACTCAAATAAATATCACTTCTAATCCCAGCTACCTGCTAGCCAAATACTATAGACTCTCACATATTAAATACAACAAACTGACAGTAAAGAAAGTAAAATATCAAATAAGCTATACATATAACCCTACTCTAAGACTAAAAAAAAATCCCTCCTTGAATGATGGTGATATCCACCCTAATCCAGGCCCAACCAATGTCTCCATAGTCAATAATTACAACCCTTATCTCACACCCGTTGTTACCCACCACAAACTCCCCAACTCTTTCCTAATAGGACATCTTACTATCCGCAATATTAATAACAAAGTAGCCCATCTCCATGCCCTTCTAGATATTCACTCCTTTTACATCTTCTGCCTCACAGAAACTTGGTTAAAACCTGAAGCTAAAGACAATGAAATCATTCCCCTAGGATATAATAAATTAAGACAAGACCACAGAAAATGTAAGGGTGGGGGAGTAGCAATCTTATATAAAGATGGACTTCAGATCACCTCTTTACCTTATAACCCACCTCAGGAAAATAATGCAGAAGTCCTTATCTCCAGATTTCAAATCAACCCTAGCAAATCTTTATATATCATCTGTATCTATATTCCTCCTGGTAACAATAACAATAAAATTGAGGATATCCTAAGCTGGGTGTCCTCTATGTACCCACAAGAAACAATAATACTAGGTGACTTTAATACTGACTGGAAGAGTTTCAATGCTGAAAATCCCACCTCCCATATTAATCTTCATGGCTTTAGTCAAACGATTACCTCTACAACCAGAATCAACAAATCAAACAAAAAAGAGGGCACCTTAGATTGGATTCTTATTAATAATTATAAACAAACTTATAAGGTAGGAACTCTGCCTGATGATGTTAGTGATCACACTTTGACTTGCATTATAAGGCAAAAGAATGATATTTCTAACCCCCCACATATAGGATTTCATGGACCAACAAACACTTTAACCCAGCACTATTTCAAAATGAACTTAGTGCCTGTGACTGGAATCCTATAAAAACTCTCCCACTTGAAGAGGCTGTTAAACATTTCAACTCTGAATTCTTAGCTATCCTTGATAAGCATGCTCCTGAATGGTCTATCAGAATGAAGACCAAACCAGCCCCCTTGCTTTCTAAGGAAACCAGACAAAAAATGTTGCTTAGGAACAAATTGTGGGCTAAATGGAGAGCTATTAAAACTATCTCTGACCAATAAAATTTTAGGCAGCTTAGAAATACTACAAAAAGGCTATACTCACAGACAAAAAGAACTACTATTGTAAACTACAGCAAATTCACCAAAACAACCCACAGAAGTTCTGGTCAGGTATCAATAGACTCCTACTCTCAGGTCACTCTTCTACACCTACCCCACTAGGGTCCAATCATAATACCCACCTTCAAATTGCTAATGCTTTCTTCACAGAGACCATACAGTCACTCGCCAGTCAACTATCCCCAGATAACTCAAGAATTCCTACCACCAGATCTGGCTCTCTCCCAACATTTAAATTGCAACCTATCTCTACAGCTCTCAACTTCAAATTCATCCAAAAACTGAAGCCTTGTACTCCTGCTGACCAGCTGCCATCTGAATACCTGCAAAAAGCAGTCAACGTAATTGCATATCCAATATCCATCCTTATAAACAGAACCATTAATGAGGGAACCATCCTAGAAATCTGGAAAATTTCCCACATTATCCCCCTACATAAAGGTGGTAACTCAAAAGATTATTCTAACTACTGGCCTATAGCCCTTTTATCACCCTTAGCAAAAATTATGGAGAAATGCATTCACCATCAGCTATTAGACCATTTAACTCAACATAACATTCTAGCTAACTGCCAACATGGCTTTAGGCCATTTCATAGTACCACTACTGCCCTCTTATCCTTCACAGATTCCATCAATAAAATTGCAACAATAACATCCTCTCATCTGCACTATTTATCGATCTCTAAAAAGCTTTCGACATGGTAAACCACACCCTTCTTATTAACATTCTTGAATCCCTTTCCTTTGACACTTTGGCTGTCCAATGGTTCATGTCCTACCTCAGCAATAGGAAACAGGTAGTTCTCTGGGAGAATAATCTATCATCCCTCCTGCCAGTCGCCCTTGGAGTCCCTCAGGGCTCTATTCTAGGACCTCTCCTTTTCTCACTATTCATCAATGACCTGCATGTAGCAATTCCTCAAGCCACCTGCATGCAATATGCAGATGATTCGACAATCATATGTTCAGCTAACTCCCCCTCAGAACTACATTTTTTAACTCAGAAGGTATTTAACATAGTCGAGACATGGTTCTTGAAATGTTGCCTCCTTCTAAATGCTGAAAAAAACTAAGCTCCTACTCTTTGTCCCTACCAGTAAGTCCCCTCCTGCAGATTTCTCAGTCAGTTCCAATAACGGTACCCTCATATCCCCGGACTCTACCATTAAACTGTTAGGAATCACAATTGACAATAAACTTAACTTTGATAGCCATATAAACAACACTATAAAATCAGTAAACAAAAAAAAAATGGCTCCTTATACAGAATTAAACCCTTTTTAACGCCATCAGCCAGAACCAAAATTGCTCACTCTCACTTAATCTCAACTCTTCTGTATGCCTCACCCATATACACTAACCTAAAAAAAAATAATCTTATCAAACTAACTAATTCATATAATAGCATTGCCTGATTTGCTACTGGCAATCCCTTTAGAACTCACCACTGTCTGAATCTACTGCAGCTAGGCTGGCTAGAACTACAAAATCACCTGATATTTTCTCAACTCACCATTGCCCACAAGATATTCTACCAACCTAACATAACTCCTATACTCTCTAGCCTCATAATTCCCTACAAAAATCTAAATTCACTACGCTCTTCTAGCAAACTTCTAGCCAGCATAAGTAAGTCCAACAACTCGGCAGGGGATTCCCTGTTCTCTAACACTGTAGGTAAAAACTGGAACCTTTTACCTAAAGAACTAACTTTCCTTTCCTCTCTGCCTCTCTTTAAACAAAATCTCAAAAACCACGTGAAAAAACTTTGGTTATGCCCCTGCAGCAACCCCGACTAATCCTCTGTTTTCACTACTCTTATTTCCTTTTCTTACCAAACTCTACTGCATATCCCTACAGGGGCAGTACTGTAACTAGTAAACCTAAAACAACCTGTTGTCCTGTAATTTACCTTATGTATCATACTGTATAGTGACTTGTCTTATACTGTCTGTCACTGTTTAGTGTAATACTTCTTTTTATTATTACTTTTGCATTTTTTGAAATCTTTTTACTTATACTGTGAAAATATTGTTTATAAATTCTGTATGCTACTTTCGGAGCTTTTCTCCCCGGGCCTCTACTTAAAATGGAAATATATCCAGTTAGACTAGCCTGGTTAACTAAATAAAAATAAATGTCTGAGTGACATGGTACCAAAAGCGACATGTCTGAGCAACATGGCACTATACATGTCAACTGTACAGATTTTTGCCTGGTATTTTTAGTCTGTTGCTCATAAAGTTTGTAAGAGCAATATTTAAAAATTGTCCCTATTTTTGGGCCTTTGTTCCCCCCTCCCATTATATATGGCTTTGTCCAGATTTCTTGGTTTTAGAGGTTGAGAGGTATGCATGGCAGCAAAATGGGATCCAGAAGTTGAGCCTTGAGATGCGCAGCCAGACATGGAGGAATATAGAGGAATGAATCATCCCAACCTGCTCAAATGATTGATACAAAGCCAGAAACCAATTTCAGGTACTTAAACTTGCATAAATGATTTATTTTACAAAGAAAATGATACAAAGCTTTTGCAAAGCACAAAACTCATTATTGATTAAATTAAATGTTTGAAACTACGATAATTGATAGAGTCATTTGAAGTATAACTTATGAAAATGTTCAGAATTTCTTTCGATTTGCACAACGAGCATGATAAATGTAAACGAGCACAAGAAAAGTATAACGAGCATGATAAAAGTCAAACAAGCATAATGAGCATAATAAAAATGCAAAATGACTATATCTTTTAATAAATGACCACCTTTGTCGATATAAGCTACGATTTTGCATTAATCAAAGCTATATGAAGTATAGCTGGAGTTGTTCAAAGTATCTCAGTGTGCAAAGTGTTGCAGCGTGCGCTTTATTACAGTACAATTATTTTGAAGAGTTTACTGTGTGCAAAATACAGTTATTTCGCAAAGTGCAGACAAATGCAGTCATTTTGAAAAGTTTCTTGTGCTACAGAGAGTTGTTTCACAGAGTACAGTAATTTTGAGAAGTTTCTTGTGCTGTGGACAGTTGATTCAGAAAGTTCAGTCAAAGCACTGTCATTTTGAAGTGTTTCCTATACTGTACAGAGCTGTTTCACAAAGAATGGTTATTTCAGAGTGTTTTTTTTTTGCTACAGAGACTTATTTCACAAAGTGCAGTTATTTCGAAGAGTCTACTGTGCAGTTGAGCATAATTACAAATTTCTGGCATATATATGTGAATATTTGTACATAATTCTGAGAATCTTTATTACTGTGTGTTGGCATGGCAGAAACATTTTGCAGACTGTCTCCACTTGTGCCTGATAATAATATTGCAGAGAATTGGAGAGTATTTGAGCAGGAATATATTTTCATATAAGTAGCTTTTTCTGACAAAGATGCACATATGAGGGCATTTATTCTGCTTTCTCTAGCTGGGTCAGAAGCCATTGAAAGAGAGCATTGATTTGTGTATGCACCAGCAGTGTATGAAGAGAAGGGGAAAACCATCATAATGTTGTACAAGCTGAATCAAGGAGGACCCTGAGTGCTTGAAATGTAAATTCGGAGAAATCTGTAATCCCCAAACAAATGTTACATTGGAGAGGCACTTATTTTACATAAGAGATCAAAAGCCAGGGGAAACTTTTTGCTGCTTATATTGCTGACTTGAGAAACAAGGCTAAAACGTGCAGATTTGGTGATTTGAAAGATGAATTGATAAAAGACAGGCTTGTGTGTGGTGTTAATAATGCTGCAGTGAGAAAGATTTTGCTTTGAGACAGTGATTTAACATTGAGCAAAGCCATAGAGATTTGTTAGATACATGAGCTTACAGAAAGGCACACCAATATGCTTACAAGTGATAAGAGCATGGTTTCAGCAGCCTCTAGAGCAAATGTAGACAGTATGCAACACATTGTTAATAGAAACAGGCCGAAGCACAGGGCAGCCACTACAGCCCCTGCAGGGTTTCCAGGGAAGAACCATACCTTTCCAGCAAGTTCTATGGCTAGCTTAGTAAAATGGACAAGCTCAGTGCAGCTCAGGGGTGAGTCAGCTAAACCCAAGCCAATCATGAGTCTAAAAGAGAAAAGTGCTTAGCATTTGGTCAACAATGCCACAAGTGTAAAAAATGGAACTAATTTCAAAAGCTTTGTAAATCAAGCAAGTCTCATTCATTTATTAAGAAAGGTTACTAAAAAAGCAAGTTGATCACATAGAAAGCTGCAACTTCACTTTTTATGTGGCTGGTGTATCAGTGGTTGGTGAAAAGGTTAATGCAGTAGATTTGTTGGCAAAAAACGAAGTGTTTTGTACTGTCCTGATTAATGTTAAACCCACAGAGCTCAAAGTGGACACTGGTTCAAAGTGCAATGTTATGTCAGCAGAAATATTTGCTAGAGCAAAAGCTTGGGAATGACTTAATTTGGCCAACTGTGCCAAGCTTGTTGCTTATGGAGGTGAAGAAATCCAAACTGAAGGCTTATTAGTGCTTTTATGTTACCCTGCAGGGGACAATTACAACTTGCAGTTTTATGTAGTCAAAAGACCAGTACAGTCATTATTAGATCTCAAAGACAGTTTAAAAATAAAACTGCTTTCCTTTACCAAAGAAGTCCATCATGTAAGCACATGTCCCAGTTCCAGTTTCACTGATGCTATTTTCTCAGAGTATGCTGATATTTTCGAAGACAAGTTAGACACACTTCCAGTTGTATACTCCATGAAGTTAGAAACAGAGGTCAGTCCAGTGGTCAAACCAGTAAGAAGGGTTCTGATAGCTATGCAGGACAGAATCAAAGTCCACTTAGATAAAATGGTACAGCAAAGAGTAATTTGTCCAGTTACAGAACCACTTGAATGGGTGTCTTCCATGGTAGTTGCTCATAAGAAAAGTTCAGATGAAATCAGAATATGTATTGACCCAAACGACTTGAACAAAGCATTAAAACGACCCCACCATCCTATGCATACAGTCTAGGAAGTTGCTGCACTAATGCAAAATGTCACTGTTTTTTCTGTCTTAGATGCAGAGTTCATTTTGGGAAGTAAGGCTTGATTGCAAATCTTCACTACTGATGACATTCGGTACACCATTTGGTAGATACAGATTTCTCAAACTGCCTTTTGGAAAATAATTCTGCCAGTGAAGACTTTCAGCGTGCAATGAAGCAAATTTTTTCAGCCTATCTTTGTGCTATTATAGTAGATGATTTACTAGTTAGAGTCAATGGTGCAAAGCATGACAGAAACCTCAGGAAAGTTCTGGAAAGAGCACGTGAAGTGAATCTTAAGCAAAAACCACTGAAATGCAAATTCAGGCTGAGAGAAGTTACTTATGTTGGTCATTTATTCACCAGTTCAAGCTTATGACCAGATCCTTCCAAGCAAACAGCCATTCTGGAGATGCCAGCTCCAGACAATGTCCTAGCCTTACGTTTTCTTGGTATGGTCAACTATTTGGGCAAGTTTATATCACACTTCAGTGAATTATCAGCGTCCTTAAGAGAGCTGGCATATAAAGATGTTACCTGGTCCTGGTTGGAACAACAACAAAGAGCATTTGATGAACTGAAACAGAAAATTGCCAGTCCATCTACTTTGATGTTCACAAACCTGTGATTCTTTCCTGTGATGCTTCAAAGTTCGGTCTTGGTGCGGTTATTCTTCAAGAGGGTAGACCAGTAGCCTATGTGTCTAGAACTATTACCCAAACTGAGATGCAGTATGCTCAAATCCAGAAGGAACTTTTGGAAATGGTGTTTACTTATTGAAAGTTCCATGATTATAGTTATAGCCGAGCTATTCAGATTGAGGCTGATCATCAACCTTTAGTCGCTACTCTAAAGAAGCCTATGCACACAGCTCCAGCGAGACTACAAAGAATGATGCTTAGATTACAAAAGTACAACTTTAAAATGGTCTATACAAAACATAGACTTCTTCATCTGGCTGATACCTTATTCAGATCACCCAGAAATACCACAGAAACGCTTGATACTGAGAATTTGCCTTTGATGTCATGGAAGTGGATACTTCTTTTACTACAATACTTGACGAGCTAAGAGATCACACAGGGACTGATCCAATTTTGCAAAAGCTCAACCACTTCATCACTGTTGGATGGCCATGAAAGCAATCTTGTGTACCGCTAAAAGTGCAACCTTATTTTCCTTACTGGGATGAGATGTTGATGGAAGATGGTATCATTTTCAAAGGTCCTAAAGTTGTCATTCCTACTTTCTTACAACATGAGTACATCCAGATTTTGCATCGTGGCAACCCAGGTTCCGAAGGTACCAAAAGAAGGGTGAGAGGACTAGTATTTTGGCCTTCTATGTGAAAAGATATCAACAGAGAACTTTCATCTTGTTCAGTATGCAACAGTACTAAACTGCACTTGCAAAAAGAGCCACTTCTGCTAAACTAGATCCCTAAACTACCTTGGTCAACAGTTGCCACAGACATATTTGAGTGGAATGGACAACATTACTTAGTGTTGGTAAACTCTTATTTGAATTAGTTCAAGATTGATCTGCTACCTAACCTAATGTCCAGTACTGTTATTACTAAGTTGAAACATCATTTCTTAGTCCATGGTAGTCCACACAAAGTTATTTCTGACAACGGTGCCCAGTTTACCAGTCAGCTGTTCCAGAAATTTACAAAAGAGTGGGTCTTAATCTATGTTACCAGTAGCCCTGTGTACCCACAGTCAAACGGCTTAACTGAACATGCAGTACAAAGTGCAAAGCAATTACTTCAGAGGTCAAAGTGTGACAATACTGATGTTTTCTTGAATTTGCTTAATCTCAGAAATATACCTCATGACAATTTACTTGGCTCACCTGCTCAGAGACTTCTACCTAGGCAAACCAGAACAACCTTGCCTATCAGTTCCAGTTTATTGGTGCCCAATGCTAAAAACACCATAGCAATCAAAGCCCAACTGTTCAAAAAGCATTCATCCCAGAAGTCCTACTATGATAAAATGAGCAGATTTCTTTGTCCTTTGAAAGAAGGAGAGATAGTGAGGATGCAAACGGCGAAATGTTTTGATCAAATTGGTCAAGTGAGAGGTGTGTGTGCCGAGACGAGATCTTACCTAATAGAATCTGAGGGTATAGAATACAGAAGGAATTGCAGGCATCTTCTTCCAGTGTCTTAATTAATATCACAGCACCGTACCTGTGATGCAGACTCTAGATCTCAGAGCAACCTAGGCGATGTTCCTGTTGAAGGACATGTCTCCATGCCTAATCTGTTCCTGATGATGCCCCAAATGTTCCTGAAGTTGAACATTCACCAATAACAGCCCTGTTGCTAAACTCAGTCCTAATTTTTATGTCACATGATCACATCGTATTTCCAGACCTAGTGTAAAATATGTAGCAACCCAGTGTTGATTGTTTCACCTGTAATTAGTTCTGTATAATTGCACAACAAAGAGTTATTTCCGTACAATTGCATGTCGAAGATTATTGTCATTATTACTGTACATGACTTATTTCTCAAAGAGGGAGGATGTAGATCAGAGTATGTGTTGTGTCTTTAAGGCGCATTTCGAAGTGAGGGCACGTGCATATAAATAGAAAGCACATGCAGGCAGCAGTGCCATTTTGAGTAAACAGCCAGAGTGTTAACATGTATGAGTGCAGTAGTCAGTCTGTTTATTAGTTTGTTTAAGTTTAAGTTACTAAGCCTCAATCCTGATGTGTTTGTATGTAATAAAGCTGCTTGAACTGAACCCACAGATGTTCGTCTACTTTATCCTGACTAGATGAGTGACACTGTGCACCTAATATCTTTGAATGATTGGCCTTCTCAGGAGTAGAGCTTCCATTTCTCCCATTCAATTTAACCCCCCCCCCCCAGACAGAACATGAAAATGGAATACTCCCTTCCCTGACTCTGTGACTCTGTGAGGTTCATTTAAGGAAAAGGCAGTAAGGTAAGTGGTCTTGCAAGGGAGCAGGGTCTTCAAAACATTTTAGAAAGGGGGTCTTACTGCCTTGGTCCATATAATCTATTGATTGATTAACGAGTAGAGAACTGATGTCAAACTTCCTCAGCAGGGTTTGAGCCAAATGTAACCATATTTAAAATGAGATATTGTTGTTAAATGCTGTTTTCATCATGCAGATAGCACTTTGTCAGAGCATATCCAAAAGTTAAACAGCTTATATTATTGGCTCCGTTGTAGTATCGAACAGATAACAAGAATATATGCTTCACTACAGTACTTTTGTAATACGTCCAGTTTAACAATATCAGAGAGGCATTGCGTATTTATTTCAGAAAAGGTACACCTTGGAAACAGAGTTTCTGCGTAATGGTCTATCCACTGTAGAAGACTTGCTTCACACTTATCACAGTCAAAGAAGGCAGATGGTTTTCTGTAAGGTTTCCATAGCTTGGGAGTTTTATGGTTTCACCTTCCAGGTTTCCTGTTGTCATGACAATATTCTGATTAACATTTACCTTGTCGTGCATGATGAGGTTTACATACATCTCTGCATGATACTTTGCCTGCTAGTGTTGTCACATATAGCAGCACTCAGTATTTAATACGTTAATTACTTCTGTGTAGTGTGTTATGTAGTAAGCCCTATCACTACTTCACACAATGGATTATTCTGTATCCCTAATACCATTAACCTAAATAATTTTTTATCATTTCAGTACAATCCCTTAACTCTGTAACAGCAGTAATACCAAAGGCAAGAACACCTGGATTGCTCATTGTCATTGCTAGTTACATCCTAATGTCTCAAATGAGGCAGAATAGGAACAGTATGGAAAGACATTCAGAACAGTCAGGTTCTAAAAAAAAAAAAAACTTTGCGAACTTTATTGTTGTTAACACTGGAATTCTTATTTCATTTCTTAGTGTGAAAAGTAGTAATGCTGTAGTCAGGTCACCTGGGCCATAGTTAGGGTTTTATCCCTTTATGCCACTGAAGTTCACCTTAAAATGTTTTCATATTTATAATTGTGATTGGTCTCTTTGCATTTTTGCATTTGGTCTGCAAAATATGCTCTTCTCACTACATTTCTCATTAAAAAATCAGAAAAGCAGAAAATACAAACAGGAAACGACAGAGAGAGAGAAACAAACAGAACTTACCCTCCAAAGCATGTTCAAAACTCTCTTGGTTTGCTAAAAGACAGAAAAAAATGATTAATTAGCATTCTTAGCTTTTAATGCTTTATTTTCATCCTATAAGAACAGTTTGCTGTTTTGTCTGAAATAAAGGTATATACACATTTTCATTCTCCATCCATTTGCCCATTCATTCCTTATTTATACCCGCTTTCATTCAATTCAGAGCCATGGTCCCTGGAACCCATGTCACAAAACAAAGGGCATGAGACAGGAAACAGCCATAGATGAGATGCCAGTCTATCCCAAACCACACACATTTACAGTTACTCCCACACCCTAGGGTAGTTTGATATCACCATTCAGGTATAGGCACGTTTTCATAATGTAGGAGGAAACTAAAGGCTGTGGGAGAAACCCACAAAAATGTGGGGAAAATATGCATATTCCACACAGAAGGCAAATTAGCTGTCAAGCCACTCTATAGAGTTCACTCATTTTAAGGCGATATTGCTAACTGAAGGCCACCTTATTTTTTTCTGATTGTATTTAAGGTTAACTATATTTTACAAGATAGTGTATAACTAGGAAGACAAGAAAGAAATAAAAGTAAATTTGGAGCAGCTTAGTAGTTACAAAAATTCAACATATATCAGCTGGCAAATTAATAACAGAACTGTGGGTATCATAATGCAGTGATACAAAATAAACACAGTTGCTTTCTCCTGACAAAGAATACCCGTAATGCATTCTTCTTTTAACTGCTGATCTTTAACTGTGTAAAGTACATGTTTATTTATTTTATTTAACATTTATTGACTGGGAAAGTTTGACTAGGAGAAAATCTATTTTCATTTTAACTGCTGATCTTTAACTGTGTAAAGTTCATGTTTATTTATTTTATTTATAGGTTCATAGGTTCCTAGATTAGTACTAAGCTAAATGCCCTTGCGAGCCATTTTAAGCCTAGCCAATTGTCCCTTGTGAGACTCAAACCCTGCACCTTGTGTTTGCAAGGCAAACACCTTAACCATTAGGCCACTGACTAGGACAAAACCTATTTTCAGTGGAGGCCCAGGAAAAAACACTTCAAATGCATGTCTTTGGAAGGAAACTGGAGTACCCGGAGGGAACCCACATAAATGCAGAGAGGACATGCAGACATGTCACAGAAGGCACCACAGCCAAGAACTGAACCAGGGAACCTCTTGCTGTGAGGTGACAATGTTAACCTCTGCACCACTGTGCCATTTAGTCTTATATAAAAAGGAATGATATAGATAATGGGGAGTCATTTTTCTTAACATTGTACAAGCAGTTTGATAGCAGCTTTGTTATTAGAGTCTGAGTCCACACAGCACATTCTAAATGTGTATTAGTAAGTCAGCAGCTGAACAGCTCAGTACCATTTGTTCTTAATTTGTTAATTTGTTCTTATTTTCTCCATGTATAATAACCAGTAAAATGTAAAAGGCATTTTTGTATATCTTTCAAAGTGTAATACACTTATTTAGGATGATGAAGTACAACTTTAGAAGATGCAGGTTTAAATTCTACAGCTTTTATTTGCATCTCATGTGACCATGTGCAAGTCATTTATCACATATTTTCAGATGGTATTTTAAAAAAGTTTATGTAGTGCACAGAACACTGACATAGTACTCTGACATCGAAAAAAAAGATAAATTAAGAGCTTCATTAGAATGAAACCCCATCATAATAACACTTGGTGCTTAATAAAAGTTTAAACACATCTAAGCACTACTAAGGTCAGGCCTTGCACAAGAGACATTGCTAGCCAGCAGAAGTTAAAGCAACTTTTAAAAGCTGTTAGAACTTCACTCTGCCACACTTATGAACAAAAGCCTTTAAAGCTCTTTGCTCTTCAGTGGGACACATCATTTCTGCCTGATGTCTCTTTGACAGCACTAAAGTGTTTTACCAGCTTTTAAAGGCTTTGAAAGCCAGTAAAATACTTCATGCTCATATACCTCTTTTCTGCTTGTAACTGGCAGCACATAAAGCAAATAAAGCTGTATGCACTGTAAAGAATTATGATTCTTATCCTCTATATTTCATTTTCCTTGTTCACAAAATGATTTTGTGTTTCCATTTCCATCAAAAGAAGTCACATTTGGCAGAAGAAGGCTGCTAAACCCTGTTAATGGAAAACTTAGAGGCAAAGAGTGCACTTTCTAAAATTAAGAAATGTGCCTTTGATAATGATGTGGTCAATCTATTTTTGGAAAAATATTTAATGCAAGTAAGTAAGCAGAACCATAACAATGCCAAAAATTATACTTCAAGTACTAGGAACCTCAGATTGTTGCTATTTCTCTTACAATTCATGTTTTGCAAAATTACATCCTGAATTCATGAAAATGTTATTTCCATTGTAGAACTTGCCCTTCTATGCTTATGCTTTGTTTCTGTTATAGTAGTTGAAATCTCCTTTTCAATGAGATTGTGAATTCATGGCAATGTTGCCGTGGTCATTGATAGGACAGTATTTAGTCCTCCCCTCAAACGTCCTGCCCAGCATGCCATTGGACAGCTCAGACTCATTCTCCCAAGAGCAAATGCTCCACATTCCATTTACATAACTTTCCCTTCATTAGGACAGGAGAAAGGAGAAAGTGCATCTATAAATGTTCTGAAATGGGATTCAGATAAATGCTATAGAGCTTTAGGAGCACAGCACTAGAGAACTACATACTTTAACAAGGAGTTCGTACACTTATTCCCTTCCCCTCTTTGTCTGATTACTTATGCACTGTGTTCAGGGAGAAAGGTGGTCCCACTGTGTTCAGGGAGAAAGGTGGTCCTGCACCTAATTCTGTATGGGCTGTACAGTGAGCCTCAGTCATCAGTGAGATAGGGTCTGGGTACCAGCCCGCCTACTTAGAAAACAAAAAGCAGTTAAAAATTAAACTCATGAATAAACACACATATGCAGCTATACTTACTTTGTTATCATTCATTATATATGAGTTAAGATTTAATCTAAGCTTCCATTTGAAGGCCTTACTTTTGCTCTTTAATAATGTCTTGCTCAGAAAATAAAGAAAACTGATAGTTTTGCAGTTCAGCCGTAAGGCAGCAGATGTACCAATTACTCTGTTGCCCATGCTAGTATACTTTAGAAACAGATTTGTCAGAAATGAGTATCCCAGAAGACTGAAAGAAGAAAGAATTGTCACAGCACCCACAGAACTGAAGCACAACAAAGATGAAATGGCACCTCTATAATATGATCCTATTCTTTAGAGAAAACATAACAGAAATATTAAATGGTGTTCTATAAAGTTTAATTTTTATGCTGGCAGTTTTGGATTTGCGTTAATGTTCAGCTTTCTTTTGAACATGTACAAGTAATTTTCTTTTTTAAATGAACTGTATTGTAGCTTTTCTTCTTTAATGCACATGATGTGCTTTTACAAAGAAGATAAGCATGCGAGCGTGAGCTCTGATATCCGAATATGCAGTTTAATAATAAGGTGATACTTACCAGGAAATAAAAGATTGACCTATATACTCCACATTTTATATAAAACATCTTCATCATAACAGTTTCCCTGAGTCTGGATTTTGAATAGGTAAATTGAGAAAGTATGTAGCTGGAGAGTGGATAAAGAAAGCTTGTATGAAAGGGTTTATGTCTAATTAGTTTGTGACGGAAAATCATTTAACTTCTCAGGAGTTACACTCAAGCATATTTAAGGGAGAAATAAAGAGATATAACAATGTTGTGAGGCACAGGAGAATAAGAAATCCCTGTTGATGTGCAGCAATATTTGTGGCTTAGATGGGCATTAGCTTAGCTAGGGTTTTCATGGAGAAAAAAAGTGATTCCCAACTCAGTCATACATTTGTTAAAGGATGAAGTTCTTAACAGTTTGTAGCCTAGAATGACTGATTCTACTAATCCTTTTATGAATCACAACTTGTATTGGATGACAGCATAAATCTGCCAAGCAAGTTAAATTAGGATCACAATTTCCTTTTCAAAGACAAATTAAATCATGGATCTTAAATACATTTTATTAGACTAACTCCTCTTGGCCTTGTCATGGTGGGGGGGGGGGTTTACATACATGTGTGACCATTACGGTTACACTGTCTGGAACAGGGCACCTCAGGTAGAATGCATTGCACAGCCCGGGGGTAAGATAAGGGTTCAGGCAAAGAGTAATTTAATATTTGAAGCTTAGCAATGTTTTTTTTTCAGATAACCTTTGCCAGAACAGGGATATTAGGAATTACCCCAGGAACCAGATCTGGAGGATGCATTTGATATTGCCTAAATGGTGGCCAGGTAACCCATTCAACGCTTTTGGCATCAGCTTGAAAAAAGTGGTGTGGAGCCACCTTGTGGGACTGATCACTTATAAGGGTAAGAATGAGGCGGGTCAGGTGTAATACCACTCAAGAGATGGGTCAGGTGCAATACACTCAAGCAGCATGGTAGATTATGATGGACTAGATGTTGCTGATGAAAACTGATTCCTGACACATGGAATATCGCTACACTGCTAGGAAAGCAATCAGAACTTGTATAGGAGGTTGAAGAGTACAAGCTGCATTTTACTGATCTTCCACACGACATTAGTTCTGAAATCAGACATGTGACAGGGAATGGTGGGCATTTCTCTCTATCCCCCCATATATATCAATACATATCCATATGGATCTACTTCATAACATCATATACCAAATCAGTGAACCACAGAACATCAAGACCAAAATGATGAACTTTCTAGTCACCAAAACGTCACAATGCCGAAAATATTTAGGTATTCATAGATTCATGGACTGTTACTAGCCTAGCAAAGTTTTCCCAAAAGAACAGTGATGTCCTGTATCCAAATAGGACATCAAGGGCCAGGCATTTATAAGCTACCTGTGTCCATAAGGGACATAGGTGCTAGGCCTGGACGGTGTAAATTTCCTATGTCCAGGTGCTAGGCCTGGTGTAAATTTCATATGTCCCATCCACTGGTCTAGGCTGTACTTAAACTGGGTAATAGATGAACTCAGCTTCACATGGATAGGAAGCTTGTTCCATAGGAGGAGCAGTCTCTGGGACACACATCTGTCTCTCCAGCATGTTCTCTTTCAGTTACAGACAAAATTCAGGTACCTAGATCTTGTATTTCTGGTACTCTTTGACTTACAAATATGAAGGAGATTCATAAGTGTGGGGTTTGTGGATGCCTTGTAAGCCTGGCATAGATCACCCCTCAGCAGGCTATAAGAGACTGAATAGAAGGAAAAGGCTTTAAGGTGCTGTGCATAAGGCAGGTTTGTATTCTATTTGTAAGGAACTTCTGAGGTCGCTCCAATTGCTGCATATGCCTGGTTAGGTACATAACAAAGGGACCTTTGTACTCTATGACTGATCTGATAAGGGTAGAGTACAGTGGAATAATGACCTCTTTGGACCTAGATGCCATGCTCTTACTTATAAGTTGTGCAACATAAAATGATTTCCTCACCATTTTGGCCACATGGTGGTCAAAGGTAAGGTTACTGTCTACATGCGTATCCAGAACCCTGACCGCTGGGTCGACTATTAGAGGTACATTATCAACATGGCAATTGGCTGGGATGGTTGACTTTTATTATTATTTATTTATTTACATTTGTTGACCGGGAGAGTCCGACTGGACACAGGTCCGTTTTCAGTGGAGGACCGGGGAGAAAAGCTCCACATTAAGTATTATTTGCATTATACAGTTAAATACATAGCATTTAAATATAGACATTAGTCCAGCTAAGGATGCAAGACAAGAATAAAACATAGATGTAAAACAGCTGTAGAACATAGTACAATTTTAAAATATGGTGACATTTACTAAACATGGTTACAAATGAAGTTGAGATTCATCAGTGAACAATTGATACAATCTGTTTTTGAGGTACATAACAGCCATTAGCAGTTGTTGCTTCAAGAAGTTAGTATTATGTGGTAGGTAGCTGGGAACATGAGTAGCCAAACTTGCTAAGAGTAGGTTGTTGATAGGGGGCCGAGAGAAGTAGTGGGTGGGTGGAGTGGATGGTATTGGGGGGGGGGGGGTTGCAAGGGTATATCTGGCAAGTTTTTAAGTGTGATTTTAGTAAGGATTTGAAGTGGGTGCAAGAAGTTACAGAGGTAATTGAGGATGGGAGGGAGTTCCAGAGTCTGACTTCCCAAAGGGTACAATTATACATTTCTTAGCATTGAGTTTAAGACCATGGGTTTGGCACCATTTGTTAATCAGAGATAGACCTTCTTAAAAAATGCTAGTATCTGCAGGGGAGTCGATGATAACTCCCAGTTTGCAATCATCTGCAAACTTAGTCAGCTATAAACCTTCAGCATTTGCTTCCATTTCAGAGAAATAGATAACAAAAAGGAGTGGGCCCAGTACCGAGCCCTGGGGGACTCCGCTAGTGACTGTCCACTCGGTGAAGGTGGCCTCACTTATTTTGACCTCCTGGATCCTATCACTGAGCCAGTTGGCTATCCAGTGGTTGATAAAAGGGTTTATAACTAAAATTAGTATTGCAGAGCTCTGTCCCCTGCACCATCTTAGTAATGGGTGATAAACCTAATCCCAAAGTTACCCCTTCTCCCACCCTACCCTTACACTTTCCCTTAATAAAAACCTTCCCATAACACTGCCAATACACAAGACACACTTGCACACACAAACACACACATATACATATATACACTAAAAACTCTACATCTATCCCTTTACCTAACCCTGACCCTAACCTTAAAACACAGGCACTCACACACAAGCATACAACACCTATTCTTTACCTATCCTGGACCCTAACTCACAAACACATGGACAAACACTCTCACCCTCTCCAACCCCACTCACCTGTCTCAACAAAACACACCATCGACCTTTGCACCCCTCGGCTATCCATACCTTTGGTATTACAAAACACCCCCTGGACTTTTCAACAAAACATCTGTTTGACAAAATACAGAGAAACCATGTAATTGTATGTACCAACAAATAATTACTCATCACTCAGTTAATAAAATTATGAACAATTATTTTGAGTTTGTATATTTTATTTGCAGATAAGAGACAAAGCACTGCAGACAGTTTTATCTTGTGTTACTGTAATGTTTTAGTGAGACTCATTCTGCTTATCAAAAAATTCGGGAAAATGTTGTGCAACAGTACATTAGCGTGAACACTTCATACTTCCATGTATGTCCATTTTTTTCAAGATGATTATACAGAGTTTAGCACCCTGATCTAATTTTTTTAAAGTTAGTGCTAGGGAGTTTAATTAATGCATGAAATACATGAAAGTTTCTCGATTTAACTTGTTAACAAAAGTCAGAGCTACCCAAGTTAAATAATTGGATTTGTTCCCTGTACAATTGGAGAGGAAAATAAGGCACAATGTATCAAAGAAAGAAACTAAAGAAATACTTTCTGCATGCTTCAAGTTTTCTTCTCTGTTTGATCTGGACATTCCAATATGGTGAGATCATTTTTGAGGGCTAAAAGGTTTTGTTATAGCATAGATTCTTTTCAGAACATGGCTGCAGGAGTTACTGAAGGGGTGAAAGAGATGTGATATAAACAGAAACAATTATAATCTTTATATCAACAAGTTCTGGAAGGAAAAATTGTATTAGGTAGGTCACATGGCCAAGTGATTTCTGGACAATATAGGCAATATAAGAAATTATCCTGGGAATTCATTAAAGGGCCTAGTGCGAGCCATAATGTCCATGCTAAGAAAAACTCTGCTCTCACAAAGCACTATATTGCAATTCAGAGGCATGTTAGCTGCAATGAAGAACCCCCCCCATTATCAGCTAATCTGTATGTCTCTGAATCATGGTTATTACAGTGACATCCAGATTATTGCTGATCTGCACATTGTGGTAGTAAACTGCTGCTCATGGAGGCACTGGCATTCCCTGTCAGTCACTTACAAATGCGCATAAGTCCACAAATCACATACAAAAGCATATTCACATACACCACAGACCCCATTATCTGTCCCTGACTTATCTTCCTTTCTGTGGTTCTCCTCAGCCCTGATCCCCATTATAGTTAAAGTGCCCATACAGCAAGTGTCAAGTATGGCTGGTGGCTAGTCTGGTACCCTTATTCCCACCCCCATAATAGTTTAAGTGCCATTATGCCACAATTGCAGTTGCCCTGATGGCTAGTGGCTCCCCCCAACCCCTGATTCCCATACTGAAGTCAGTGCCATCATGGCACTTAACCGTAGAGTAATCCCTGGTGCTATGTGCCCCCCCCCACCCACTGCCTGATCCTCATACTGATGTTGGTGTCATTATGGCACTTAACTGTAGAGTAATCCCTGGTGCCTAGTGTCCCACTCCCACTGCTTGATCCTCATACTGATGTTGGTGTCATTGTGGCACTTAACTGTAGAGTAATCCCTGGTGCTATTTGCCCCCCCCCCCACTGCCTGATCCTCATGCTGATGTTGGTGTCATTATGGCACTTAGCTGTAGAGTAATCCCTGGTGCCTAGTGTGTTTCCTCACCCTGACCTATGGGTGAAGGTTCTGTTAGATAGATGAACATGGCTCTATGACCATGTTCTCTACAGTAGTACAGCATGGTGGGGCCAGCCATGCTAATCTACATGGCAGAGCAATTTCTTTATTCACCCGGCATATAGATGCTTTTCTAGAGGCAGTTCTGGTAGGGATAACATGGTTAATTAACATATGCCTATCCCACAGACTGCCTCATTACCATTCAGCACAGCTGTGGAGCAAACCCTGCATTGTTCTGCAAGTCTTTGTGGTAGAACATCATGTAGGACAGTGTTAAGGCTATTGCTGGATACCAAAAGGTTGCCACAACATGCACATGAAGGTGTACACATTGTGGTCCCTTCATGAATCCCTTCCATACTTTGCAACATACCATGTTCCTGGTACTGAACAAGTGGATTCTAAGTTATACACATATTGACCTATATTGTCCATGGAAGCACTTCCAAAGGAGCTAGTTACAGAAAAGTAAAACGGAATGTTTAATTTAGAAATACTAAAAGTCCACTAGACTGATTGGTCATGGGTGTAATGAGATGTCTAAACTTGCATATGACAGCAACTTTCCCCATGGTAACTGATCTGCATGTTTGTTGCTTTTGCAAGGTAACAAGATCTTTCATTAATGGAAAATGCTTTATTCCTGCTGGCGATCATAATTATGACTTGGTGGCAGTTATATAGCCTCTGTTTTGTCCCTCTCCTGTTTGTTATGTACAAGGTGCAACTGTGCAAATATTCCACACTGACAAACATTAGAAGAAATGTTTAGCCTAATGTACTGTTGCACATTTTCCTGAATTTCTTTGTACGCAGTCAGTATGATTAAAACTTATAATGTTCTCTTCTAAGGCAATCACTCCTTTGAAAGTGCAGCGGTAACAACATATTTCTAGAAAAACTTGATTTGCTTTGGAATTTAGTACTTGGCAACTTGTTCAGATGTAGATTTTATGTGATTAATTTCATTTATCAAGGTGTTGCTGAGTACCTTTACTAGGGACACGAGCCTTGGGTTTTCACAGGGTTTACAACTGTGTTGTGCACATTGCATATTTAGGTTCATACATTTATATAGGTGTTTACTAGGCTAATGATCCCAAGGGCGTTTTTAATCCTAGCCCTGCATCCCAAATTCCTGACAAGGTCTGGTACCCTTGGTAAGTGTAAGCAGGGGCTTGGGAGGTGAAACATTCACAGGCTGCCTGTGTCCATTAGAGACTGAATGTTCTGTTCCCCATCCAATTGTACAGGTTATACTTGAATTGGGTTAGGGAGGAACTCTGCTTCACACAGATGGAGAGCCTGTTCTAGAAAAGGGGTAGTCTCTGGTATAGATACCTGTCTCTCCAGCAGGTCCTACTTATATCACAAGCAAGGTTTAAGTCTTTAGAACAGGTAATTCTGGTGCTGTTTGTTTTGTAGATATGCAGGAGGTCCATTAGAGTGGGGTCTGATAATGCCTTGTATGCCAGACATAGATCTCCCCCTCAACAGCCTGTAGGAGACAATACAAGGAGAGGGTCTTGAAGCGATCTGCATAGGACATGTTACTTATGCCCTGTATTCTTTTAGTGAGGAACCTCTGTTGATGTTCCAGTTGTTGGATATGCCTGGTTAGATACATACCAAAGGCAGCATTGTACTCAATGATAGGTCTAATGAACGCTGAATACAGTGGAACAATGACTTTCTTGGCCCTAGATGCCATACCTTTGTTTATAAGTTGCACAACATAGAATGATTTCCTCACTACTATAGACATGTGATGATCTTCTCAAAGAAATCCATCAGGTTAAGTAAGCATGACCTGCCCCTGATGAAATCAAATTGGGTTGGGTCCAGCGTCTGGAGGTTTCCTATGTCATTACTGATCATTTCCATTATAATTCTTTCCATGGCTTTGCATATGAGACTAGTGAGACTTATGGATCTGAAGTTTCCAGGGTCTGTAGATGGCCCACCTTTGTGCAGAAGGATGACTGTTGCCTTTCTCTATTCATGAGGCATGAAGCCTGTTTGGAGGCTACAGTTAAATAGTAATGCCAGAGGCCCTGATAGGTCATGTTTCATGTTATTTAGAAGGCATCCTGGGATATTGTCTGGGCCCATTGATGCAGTGATCTTGGTCTTAGAGAGAGCATTAATGACCAGTTTCCCAGTGGTAGTACGGGGAGTTATATTTGATGATATTTCCAGAGGGAAGGTTGAGAGGGAGAGAGGGGTAAAGTTGGAACTGAATTAATCAGCCAGGAGGTTTGCTATATCTTCTGTCTCAGTATAGGTGGCTCCATTTATGATGAGCTCTGCACACAATTGTGTATTGCCTTTGAGGTTGTAGACACAGCTAAAGAATGTCTTGTAGTTGTCCTTGACCTGAGATGCCAAATTTATCTCAAATTTGACTTTGGTAGATTTTATTTGTCCTCTGAGTTGTTTGTTTAGTTTGAGGAGAGTGCTTTTATCCTGCTCGGTGCAGCACCTTCTAATTTTTGCCATGATTTTCTTCCTTCTGTTATATAGCCTATTGATGTTATGATTCCACCAGGGTGGCTTGTTTTCTGAGTTCGTTCTGTACTTCTTCCTGGTTGGGTACAGCTACCTGTATGCAGCTATTAGCACGCTTGTATAGGGTTTCTGTGAACAGTTCTGCGTAGGCAGCAGTGTTCTCAGGGTTTATGGGGCTTGACATTTTGCCGGATTATTACTTAATAGTAGGAAGTTAGCCTTACAGTAGTTCCTAAATACTCAATTAGCTGGGGTTCTAGGTTTTATTTTTATTCCAAAGAAGACCATTTTGTGGTCTGACCTTACCAGAGAAGATATCACACTAGAGAATATGCAGCACTCTCACATATTAGTGAGGACCAAATCCAGTATGGTTGCACCCCCTGTTGGTGTATCGACCAGGGAGTTTGTGTTTACAAAATCCAGGAATCTCTGTGCCTGTATGTTTGGTGTTGTATATGATTCCCAGTTAATAGTGGGGTAATGGTGAGTGTTTCCAGTAAGCTTAAATACATGGTATGGGTTTCCTGGGTCATAGGGGGGGACCTATAGCTTGCATGGAAGTGGTATTCAATTTTGCCTATGATGATTTGAACATGTAGAAGCTCAAGTGCATTGTTCTGTTTGACCAGCCTTGAGGTATATTTATTTTTGATGCAAACGGAGACACCTCTACCTTTGGACCCTATCTGTGTAGTAGCTGGTTTAAAAGTGTGGAAAGTATTATAACCTTGCACTGTTGGTGTGCTCTCCGTGGCTTTAAACCATGTCTCAGTGACAGCACAGACATCAGCATTCTCTATGGTGAAGAGAACTTCTAGAGAATGGTGTACTGACAATCTGGTCCAGGGAGTTTAGACTCCTAGCACTGAGCAGTAACACCTTTAGATTTGCTTAGTTTTGATTTATTATGTTGCAGGTACTTTCAGTTTGGCATTGCCTAAAAAAGGCACTATGGGGAAGGGCAAAGTTTTAGCCAATATTCAGAAGCCTAGAGGGGAGAGGTGCAGACTATCCCTGGAAAACTAATGTGGTCTGCTGACCATCACTTTCCAGGTTTACAAATATTGCATCCCCTTAGAATGACACCAGAAATTAAGCCAATTATTAAGGTCAGTCATCTTTTGCTCATATTGTGGCATTATCCTTGGAGATAGTAAAATGCTGCTCGAAGCTAGGCTCATACCAACCTGGAACACATATTCCAAGAGCTCCGTGATGTCTCTCTTCATATAGCCTACGGAGGTGCATCTCAGGTCATTTACACCTACATGGAGTATGACTGAGTCATACTGGTACTTGTGGTCCAATGACCTGAGTGAGTACATAATGTGGTGGATCCTGGCTCCTGATAAGCAACTGACTGTGGCTTTCTCCTTACTTAGCCTGATGAGAGGGACATCAGTGTGTCTCACAATGGAGTCTCCAATGACCGGAATGTTGGATTCAGTGACAACTTGGCTTAGAGGTAGAGGCTCCATGAGATGTGGCTGTATATGTTGATGTGGGTGTTTTGCAAGAGTGCATTTGGGGCTGCTGAGGATATTTGTTATGTGTACTTCATCTATGAGGTTTTTTTGGGGTTTAGGAAGGTTACATTTAAGTGCCTCAGCATATATGTTGGTCTATATGTCTGCTTTGAATTGTATGTGATGGGTGCAGCTTGTGTACTACTGACAACCTTGTTGACAGGAGTGCTTTTGTGTGAGAACTTTACTTCCAGTGACATAGCATATCAGTTTGTTTGAGAATTAATAGGTTGTCAGTAAATATGATGTCTGCATTGTCTCAGGATGCCCATGTCCACCAAGTTGGCAATAGAGAGAGTGGGAATGATCACATCCATTCCATAGAAACAGACTCTTTTTTATTGATTAGACAGTTGGAGTGAAAATATAAAGTAATATCAGGATTATCTGGTTTACAACTGTGGGGGCAGTAATTGTCACTGCAAACTAGTTGTCCTGTGTGAAGCTATGTAGTGGTGAAAGTTCAATGGTGTTTTTACAGAAAAAATGTCAAGTGAGGGTGTCTGTGGCTATATAGGGCACTGACAAACACTTGTGGGGGAACTAATAAGTAGAGCCTGATGATTTATGGATAAAGTATTTATGCAGATATTCTGATGTTAGAAGCAAATCAAGCAGTACTTACTGGAAAGAAAGAATTATCTTATCAAGAATGATGAAAAGAGGGGAGTCACCTGAAATGGCTACTGCCTGACAACTACTAGTGTTGGACTCCACACAGCTTCAATCTGCTAGTATACAATGCTCCTTTCCTTCTTTTCTCACCAGAAGCAAAACATTACTATAATCCCAAGATGAGAAGCAGGTCACAGCCTGTCTGGTGATCCACAGTCTTGTCCCAGATGATGTAAGGGTCTGTAGGCTTGCTGTAGCCTTTTCCTTGTAGATGCCTTGAATAGCAACCATACCAGTTAGGAAGGTCAAGCATATACACTCACTTCCCAACCAGAAAGTGTCAGGAATCTATGTACTCTGCTCCTTCTCTAACCAGGAGCAAAATATAAGCACAAATTCCAAACTGGTTCCAATGAAACAGTTATTAGGTTTTCCGATGATCAGCAGTCCCCAGGAAATAACGGGGTCTGTGTTCCGCTGTCAAAAAATATTAAATCACTTTAAGGAGAATAACAATAATCATGCAGAATATTATATCCATAAAGTAGCAGAAAATATTCTAAGAACTAACACAAGATGGGAATAGAGAAAGGAGATTCTGTCTATAGGGATTACTGCAATTAGGGATACAGACAATAGGCAAGAGAGGACCAGAATGTATTGGAGAAAACTGGAAAAAGGACCAAGGTATTGGGAGCAAATAACTAGAGCGGGAAAGATGATAGAATGGGAAGATGCCAAGAATTTATTTGGATTGCAGGTTAGAGATTGCCTTCCCTATCAGGGATTGATATCAGAGTATAGGCAAAGAGAAAGAAATAGTGGGTCCTAAATGACAAATCAGCACTGATAGAGTTTTTAATAGAATCTAGAACAGAAGCTGCCATTAAAAAAAGAATAATTAGTAGAGCATATAAAATATTGCATCATAACTATAAGAATCAACCAGAGGAGGTTAGAAAGGATTGGGAAGAGAGATTGGATAAGCAAGTCACAAAGAAACATTGGGAGGATATATGTATGTCTCCCAAATATGCAACAAAATCTAGAAGATTTAGGATTTTTAGCTGGAAATGTTTCCATAGATGTTTTTGTACCCCAAGTAGACTCCAGAGAATTTTTCCTCAGCCAGACAGTAAATGTTGAAGGTGTGAAGGGGAAGAAAGATGTAATCGGGAGCATATTTTCTGGGAGTGCAGTGAGTTGGCAGACTTTAAGGATTCCCTGCGGGATGCACTGTCAGGGTTGCTGGGTGGGCAGATTGGTCTGACAAGGGAGATGATTTTTCTGAGCTATGATACAAAATCAGAATTGTTTAGACATGGTAAGGCCTTGCTGTGTCTAATAATGGTGGCTTCCATAAAAACAATTACTAGAAAATGAAAATCAAAATCTAAATCAACTATTTTAGAAGTAGTGAATATAGTAACAGAGATAACACAACTGGAACTGAGATCTTTAGAAAAGGGTAGGAACAAACTACATTGGAAAAAATGGGAACTGTGGGAACAATACATGTAAGGGAGGAATGAGGTCTAAAAGGTGGCAGGACTTAAATGAGCTATGTAATATCTGAGTGTGAAAGACTGGGTAGATTATAAGTAATGTATAATGTCAGCAACTGGGAGTGTGTCAGTATGGTTTGTGATTTAAAACGCTTATGACTAGGATTGTGTCTGTGTGGTTTGTTTTTATTTACATAAATGTATGATTACCTATGTAGTAAGTGATGTTTTAATAAAGATGTTTCTTGTTTAAAAAGCTATGTAATGTCTGAGTGTGAAAGATTGGGTAGATCATAAGTAATGTATAATGTCTGCAACTGGGAGTGTGTCAGTATGGTTTATGATGTAAAACACTTATGACTAGGATTGTGTTGGTGTGGTTTGTTTTCATTTACATAAATGTATGTTTACCTCTGTAGTAAGTGATGGTTTAATAAAGATGTTTCTTGTTTAAAAAAAGAGTCAAGAATTAGGTTATATGATATATAGCAATATATATGAAGTATAATGTTTGTTATGTTAATATAGTTTGATTACTTTTATATGAATATAAATTTGCCATTCAATAAAGGTGTTTGGAAAAAAAAAGAAAAATATTAAACTAAACAGCTGTACATTGAATATTACTCAACAAATGGCACTTTTAACAAACAGGTATATCTTCAAAAATAAAGTCATTGAATGGCCATAGCTGGACAACATAAAGGAACTGCGATCTACTATTAGCAAAACTGGTAACTTAGCTTTAACAGAACCTGCCCTTTTCCCAATTTAGTGTGATCTCTGAGTTAGTATATATAATTAATGGGGGTGTGGGGGGCACAGCCCCCCACAACAGAAGGATTTGGTGAATATGGGAAAATACACATCCCTGCTTTATTTTCAAAGACATACCTGTTCATTAAAAGTGCTGTTCACTGAGTAACGTTCAATGTACAGCCATTCAATTTAATATTTCTTCAATGGCCAAACATAGACCCGAAATAATGTTCCTATGTGCCTTCTCTCACTAGGAGCAAAACAGAAGATGACTACTGACAGGCAGAATGTGGGCTCCCCAGTAATTGGTTATCTTGGAGTAGGTGTTGCAGATTTTAAAGGTAAGATGGAAAAATGGGTTAATATCCTAAGATCTGCAGGGTGCACTAAGCAGTGAGATATGAAAGAGAGATTAACTTAAGTTTTTTGGAGAGCCACTAATTTTAAAGGAGCAAGGTTGATTGGAAGGGGTGGCAGAGGCGCTGGAAGCTGTTGAAGACTGGGGGGAGGAGAGTGAGAGGGGCACTTAGTGATCTAAAAAGGGCAATTTTTTAAAACTATTTACTTCCACAACATAGGTTCACTTGGAGGACATTTTAAGCTTAGCCAATTTACCTTTTGGTATTTCTATTAACATTTCCTGATTGGTCTTACTTATCCCATGGCTGATAATTGTATGTTAGCCCTAGTAAGAATAACTGTGATCATACCATAGATAATCTGAGGGGCTCCCATGTAAGGGATGCAGGATTTATGAACCACCTCTATCTATTAGTGGCACGAGGGGCAATCTTGGAGTACATTTTCTATTACCCATCCTTAGATCCAAGTTGCATTTTAATATGGACAGGGATGAGCTTTGTTTTACTTGAATGGATAGTCTGTTCTGGAACAGTGGTAGTCTCCATGATATATATCCATCTCTCCACAACATTCAGTTCAGATACCTGGACTGAGTATTTCTGATGCCATTTGACATGTTGATGTTCAGTAGGTCCATCAGTATTAGGTCGGAGGATGCCTCGTATACCAGACTCAGGTCACCTCTAAGCACTCTGTAGGATACCGAGTGTAGTGATAAATCTTTGAGATGGTCAATGGAAGACCTATTGTTTAGGACTTGTATTCTTTTAGTAAGGTTTATCTGTGGGTATTCCAATTGTTGCATGTGTCTGGACAGATACATGGCAAAGTGGGCATTATACAAAATGATTGACCTAATGAGGGCTTTGTAAAGGGGACAATAACATCTCTAGATATAGACACAATCAATTTCTTTATAAGCTGTGCAATATAGAAAGACGTTCTTATGACTCTGGGCACATGTTGGTCAAAAGTTAGTCACTGTAAACACAAGTTCCTAAATGCAAAACAACTGGGTCAGTTCTCAGGGGGTATTGTCAATTTGATAGTTCCCTAGAGCAGATGACTTCCCAAAGGATACAATGATGTATTTTTTTTTTTAGTTTAGTTTTAATTCATAATTCTGGCACCAGTTATTGTTTGGGACAAACCTTCCTGCATGATGGTTAAGTCATTTGGGGATTCAATAACTGCTCCTAGCTTGCAGGCATCTCACACTTAGTCAACCATAGCTCTGTGGTATTTCCTTTTACTTTTGAGATGTATATGCCAAACAGAAAAAGTCTCAGCACTGAACCCTGGGGGCCTCCATTGGTGACTGATCTCTTTCTAGAGGTAAATTCCCCTATTTTGATCTCCTGCTTCCTGTGAGCAAGTTGGTAATCCAGCTAGTGATGCAAGTGTTTACTTCTAGATTGTTCATCTTTGGTACTATACCTGAGTAGGGGATTGTGTCAAAAGGCTTGACCAGGTAAAGGTAATGTGGTGTGAACTGTTTTACCTTCATCCATTGCTTTGGTGACATGAGTAAAGCTTAAAAATCGCCGATGATCTTGAGCCTTTCACACTCTTTCTCCAGATTCTTGCCCTAAGAGGTTGAGAAATCAGAGCATATGTTTGACTGTCCCTGATTTTGTGTCATATTTTTGGTCTGTTCCTTATAATATGTGGGATTTTCTGGCAAATTTATGATGATTGCAAAACTTAAATAATGATAGACACTTGAGTTTCAGACTTCTAGACCATATCCTTCAGAAAATGCAGGCTAATGTAAAACCGGTTATTTTAGTAAAAAAGCATATAAGAACAATGTTATATTTAAAATCTATCCCTGATTCTGGACATTTGATCTTTATCCCGACCCATTAAGGTTTTGGCTTTATCCCTTAAGCTGTGAGGTTTTGAAGTTTAAATAAGAACTGTGAGCAAAAGCTATTTACCAATTTCAAGCTCGACCTGTTGCATTTTTTTCATTTGTTCAATTAAATAAAAAAGTTCAACAAAAACTGGGCAACTTGAAAAATAGCAATAATAATAATAATTAACCTAACTGATGGCTTAAACTCTGGCAAGAAACTTCAATAACGTTTTATAAGCAGAATTAAAAAAACACAGTTTTATTGCTCTTTTAAATAAATTAATGTTTCTGGCATGACTTTAAAAATCTAACAAAACTGGGGAAAACTTGCATAGGATCATAGGATCATAGGAGGTTACTAGGCTATTGGCCCTGAGGCCCTTATAAGCCTAGACAAAAGTTTAGCCCATGTTTAGACAAGTCAGCACCCGATGCCCGTCTCCATTAATGAAAAAAAATGAGTTAAGGCATGGAAGAAACTGTATTAACTTCTGAAAACACATTAACAGCAAAGTTATTCCAGTTTCTTCCAGTTTCTTGCCTACATTAAGTCTTATTTTATCATTATCATTTTTACTGTTGTTACTTTATAAATGACTGCCCAGAATGTACCTTGGTGGGCTGCTGCTACTTCAGTTGACGTTCACAATCCACAGAACTGCTCTGACATGTTCAACAATATGACTGTTATTAATTATTATTAATTATTAAATAACAGTGAAAACCATAAACTATCAGAAGTTGGAATGAAACAATGAAGTGTCAGTTGTAAAATATAATAAGTGCTTTCTTTCCTTAATTGTCAAACATAGAACAAAAGTGCTTATTATTTTTTTTTACAATTAACACTTCATTGTTTCATTCCAGCTTCTGATCATTTACAGTAAATAGTGCAAAATACCAGAGCTGGATCATGGTTAAATGGGCCCCCTAGGCAAGGTAATAGATTGTGTCCCCCCAGAGCAGCCCCTCCTGAGCAACGCCCTGCTGCTCCAGAAGCAGTCCCCTCCCCAGCCACTCCAGTGTTCCAATACTTGGCTGTTTCTCCTCAGTTGCCATAAACACTGTTCAAACCTGTCAGCATGCATACTGTTTTCTTATTTACTTCTGCAGTGACTACAGATATTGAAATAAAATAGCGCAAACACTGATAGCCATTTGTTAAACACATACATTGTCACAATGAAAACAGTCTTAGCATGAGCAGTAAACTTCTCAGTCCTTGAAACTCACATTCATTGAAACTGCATGAAAACCCACATTCATTTTGTATCTGGCTAGTGGAGGACTAAGCTTACCTCTGGGTTGTTTTCAAACCATAAGCTCCTTGCACATTTTTAGGGCCATGCATACATGCATGCGTTCTTTGATTCACCTTCCCGATTGTATTAAATTATATTTCTTGTATAATACAGTACCATTTGTTAGAATGTGCTTTAAATTTGTAGTTTTGAAAAGTCTTCTAGTAAGCAATGAAACAAAATGTATGAACCTATAATGACAAAACTACCCATTTCAGAAAATTTCAACCATAAAAGGCCACCTTTTGTCATTACAATCCACCAGTATCAGTAAATATGCAAAATCTCTGCAGAAGTGAAAGTCATCTAAATAATTCCATATTAAAGGGGTCTGTAACTAATGAAGAGGTTGCTGCTAGCAAACAACTTTATATTTCTTTGTTTCATCTACAAATAAAGTGCCTGTTGCCCGTGAAGAATAAATTGTCTATGTTACATTTAAAAATTGATAAGCTAGTAATATTGCTATAGGGAATGGATGGCAAACTGATTACAGGTTCATGGCTACTAGGTAACTCATCCAAAGGAGGACATTCACAGGACTGTAGCTTCCAGTCCCTTTAAAGTACAACACAGTAATCCATCTGCATACTGTGGGAGTAGAACCCACAGCCTTCTGCATCAAAAGCAAGTACACTACCTGTTGTGCTGCTAACAATGCAAACAGTTTTAGTATAAGTAGCACTAAACTTCTCTTCCCCTGAAGCTCTCATCTCACTGTAAAACCCACTTGAAACTCAACTAAATCTCTCAACTTTGGAGCACAAGAAATCTGGAAAAATCCAAAATTTATTGGGGGGTGAACAAAGGCCCAAAACCAGGGACACATTTTAAACATTGCTTGTATAATCTTAGAAAGTTGGTAGACTGAAATGTTTTGTGTTACCATGTGTTTCCAGAAAGATAGGAAGACTGAAACGTAAAGGGCTATCATTATTTAGTGAATTCAGTCCTCACTGATTTGACAGAAAACCACAACTTTTAAGGGGAACAGACTAAAAGTATGAACCAAATATTCTGCGAAAATATGGACAGTTGAGAGCTATGGACTCAACTTCTTAAATCACAAGTGGTTCTTCTTTCTTGTACCTAAGGTACAGGGTTTGAAACTGAGTAACACTAACCACCAGGTATATCTAACTGGGGCATCCCCCATATAACTCTGGCAGCAAAACCCTGCCCATATACCTCTGGCAGCAACCCCCTCCCCATATAACTCTGGCAGCAAAAACACTCGAGCACCAACAAATGTGATCAACAATAGAGGCAGCTTGAAAACTCTCTCACACACTTACCTCACTCAACAGAACAAATTCCATGAACAAAACTTGGGCAGGAACAACCTCCCATAAGAACAGCAAAACAAATTAACTCTGGCAGCAACAAATGTGATCAACAATAGGGGCAACTTGAAAACTCACTCGCATACTTACTTCACTCAACGGAACAAATTCCATTATCAAAAGTTGGGCAGCAACAACCCCCACATAAGAACAGCAAAACAAATTAACTCTGGCAGCAAGAAATGTGATCTGTGATCAATGGGTCTCACTCAACGGAATAGATTCTGTGCATTAGAGTTTAAATCTGCATTTGTTTACTTTCACGTTGGTGTGTGATACATGCATGGGTCATGAGTCCTCCAGTCCTCCTTAAAGAAGACGCTGCCACAATTGTTGAAGCCTCCCTGCCTATGTCGTTCAGATGGTCTTTTAGCTGTAAAAGTGGAGGGGGGGTGCTCCACCTCCCTCGCCTTATGGTTCTGACATCCTTGAGGGGTGGGCACTTTGTATTCTGGTTCTATGGAATACAGTGGGATGGCCAAAATCCTTGAAAGGTAAGACACCTTTGATCATTATAAGTAAAAAAACTAAGAGCTCTCATAAAATCATCAAAGGCAAATTTTGAGAGAAAAATCGCCAAGGACTCTAAAGACAATCATAAGGCCTTCTTTAGCTATGTTAGAAACCTAGGAGGAAACTCCCAGATATGCTCAGAATTAGTTCAAAATGATGTGAAAATTACTGAACCTACACACATTGCTAACATACTGGCTGACAGGTTCAGTGCAAACTTCTCCCCCCCCTCCCCCCCAAAAGGAGAGATATCTATTCCAGAGGATTGTAGACCCCGAAACATCTCCCAGGTGAGAACTGCCCTCACTAAGGCAAAAACACAGCATCCATGGGACGGATGGTGTCCCCGGCTGTGTGCTTCATGAACTCAATTAAACCCACAGTTAGGACAGCTGTTTAATCTTAGCCTCACCTCAGGATCAAAGGTGGGCGCGCGGCGACTGTGGTCCCACTTCATAAGGCGGTGCCTCCACAGACCCTGGAAATTACCGCCCATTAGCTTGACAAGCCTTATCTGCAAAGCCATGGAGAGGATCATAATGGAACTCATAAATAAAGACATAGGGAACTTGCAGACTTTGGATCCAACCCAGTTTGGCTTTGTCAAAGGCAGATCCTGCCTCTTAAACTTGGTTGACTTTTTGAGACAGTCACCAAGGCCATTGATGAGGAAAGGCAGTCCATACAGCCTACCTCGACCTGGCAAAGGCCTTCACACAATACCCCACTCAGGTATCATCAAAAACTCATCAGCTTGAATGTAAACCCATACATCACAAGATGGGTTGCAAACTGGCTAAGCGACAGAACCCACAGGGTCAGAGTTGCTGGAGCCATGTCAGACTCAAAGCCTGTCACAAGTGGTGTCCCACAGTCAGTCCTGGGTCCACTCTTGTTCGGCATCTACTTTTCTGAAGTACAAGCAAACACAGGAGGGTTATGGCTGACAAAGTTTGCAGATGACTGCAAAAACACATCTGACACAGATATCCTCCAGAAGGGCCTCACAGAAATGGATAACTGGTGCCAGAGCCATGGCCTGAAGTTAAACACCAAAAATGCATAGTCATACCATTCGGGAAAAACAAGGTTACCCCTAGCTACCATATAGGTGACAATCCACTGAGCACAGAAAAAGTCATCAGGGATCTGGGGACCCAAGTTGACAGTAGTCTTTCGTTTGACACTCATGTTGCTAAAGTAGTTAGGAAAACCTTCTATAACCTGATCATGAAGGGATTCACATCTAGATCAAGGAGGTCATCGTCCCCTGTACTCATCACTCATTAGACCTATGATTGAGTACAATGCCCGTGGAATGTATCTGACCAGACACCTGATGCAGCTTGAAAGGCCCCAAAAGTTCCTCACCAAAAGGATAAAGGGTCTCAAAAATATGTCTTATGCTGCCCGACTGAAAGAACTCCAGCTTTATTCAGTCTCATACCGCTTGCTCAGAGGTGACCTGTGCCTGACATATAAGGCCATGTCAAACCCAGATTTGATGAATATGCTTCACCTCAAAAATCTAGATCCCTCAGAACCACAAGGGCGGAGACTTAAACCTTGACACGGTTATAAATAGAACGTGCTGGAGGGACAGATTCATCACCCAGAGACTCCCTATGCTGTGGAACAAAATCCCGGTACATGTGAGGCAGAGCACCTCGCTGGCCTTGTTCAAGAGGAATCTTGACCAATGGATGGGAGATCGCAGATATACCCCAGGGATTACTTCAGTGTCACTGCTTGACAGAGGCACAGAAAAATGATAGGCATAGTTTTTATTCAACCTAAAGGGGTGGCGAAAGCCACATAACTATGGGCTAGGCTTATAAATGCCCTTGGGCAGATAGCCTAGTATGAACCTATGAACCTATGAACCAATAATTTTAAATAGTTGAAGGGGAGTGATTTCACAAAATGATAAATTTATACTTACAAAAACCAATGAAAGAGGAGAGGGAGGGAGATACGTAGGAAAATTAACATAAGGGGCAGGCAACTAGAAAGGTATTTGAGTTTAAAAACACAACAGCACCAATATGGGAGGGTGGAGAAAAAGTAATTTCTGTGTAACTCAACAGACACAGCTGTGGTCTCTTTCCTAGTTTAAATATGCAATTAAAAGCGGAATACAAGTAAAACACAATGTAAATAAAATGAATCACAATATACAAAACAGAAGAAGCCTATAAAGAAACCCAAAATACAAGAATGCAAATTTCCCTTACAGCAAGTGTTGGCTGAGTTTGATTGAGCTTTTCTAGTAAAGATTGGAATGTTTTATTTTACCCCTTAAATGGTAGGATTCATTCCGAGCTCCACCCTCACTTCACAGTTAATTAACCTTAACTGACCTGTTCTAATTTCTGTGTGTCTCACAAAAGGCTGTTGTCTCATTCCTAGTTTAAATATGCACTTTAAAGCAGAATACAAATAAAACACAATGTAAATAAAATGAATCACAATATATAAAACAAAAGAAGACAATAAAGCAACACAAAATACAATAAAGCAAAAACAACCTAACATTTTCCTCACAGCAAGTTGTGGCAGAGTCTGGATAAGCTTTTCTATTAAAGCCAAGTAAAGTAAAGCTTGAATCATTGGGTACTTGTACAAAACCTGTACAAATTCTCTCTGGCATGTGAAAAGTAATGTTATTTTGGCATGGTTTAAAATTTACTTTTATAAGCTGAGTGGTGGGTGGAAATGTATTTGTAACCATGAATTTCTATGCATATAATCTAATTCTTTAAAAGATAATGCTCTTCAGCTGATTACTGCAGAGGTAGTCTAAACTATATGGAATGTTTCCTCAAGGTTCAACACCCCTACCGACTCGACTAAAAAGCTTTGGGGCAGTTTCCATGCACCATAGCTACTGACCTGTTCAGGGAATGTAGAGATTACATAGACAATATGAGCTCAGAGCTTTCTTACCTGGAAAAAGAGAAAGAAGAAAGCACATTCTGGCTAACAGTTACCAAAAACGGGGTTGGTGAGAGCAGCTACTGCTGGAGTGATCTATTTGAACATCTACTGCTATGTTGAGTACTTGCACCGCTGTACTATGTTCTTCATCAGATCACTGCTGCAGTAGCCTAAGGTATAAGGGGCAAATATGTAATCTTAGCAGGTAAGGGAGGCAGAAAATGGGTTAGAATGCAGGAGCCCCTGGAGAACAGCCTAGCAATCCTGCTCTGGATCTAGAAAAGTCTAGTTTGTAATGTTTGGTAAAGTATGTATGCATAATCAGGTTGCTGCTTCCAGCAAATTTCTAGGGTTTGTTCCTTTCCAGAAAAGAGCAGAAGTCCCTTCTGCAACCTTAGTAACATTTAAACCTAACCCTGTTCTTGTTCCCAACTCTAACCCTACCCCTTACCTTAAAAAAAAAAAAATTCTACACTACTACCATTAAATACACACACACATATGAGCAGACACACACACACATGCACCAACACATACCTACACCACTAAACATATCCCCTTACTTAATCCTTAATCTAATCCTAATCCAAAAATAGTAGTACAAATACTAAATCTATCCCCTTCCTTCACTCTTACTGTAACCCTAACCTGAAAACATTGTCTACACACACACACACACACACACACACACACACACACACACACACACACACACACACACACACAGCCATAACATAAAGCCCACTTACCTGTTATGACAAAGCACACATTCTACAAAATGGACATTCAATAAAGCAGATGTTTGAACACACGACCCTGCAGTTCATTCTGTTGCACAAATAAATATGTGACAGAATGAACATAATTTATATGGATTACAAATTGGTTAGTTTTTGAAATATTAATAAAATATGAAAAAAAATATTTGCATGATTAGACATAGTTAACAGTTCATGTATTATAGAAGTGCTAGTCATATAACTCAGGCATATTAGATGTGACTTTTCACATGATGAAATTAAAAACGTTGGACCTCTATTAGCTCTGCATTTAACAGTATTTGAAAATTAAAATGCCAAATTGTGTCTTCTGAATAAAAAAAAATCTCACTGTGGCAGGAAGTTGTGGCTGAATGAAAATATATATAGAGAAAAGGCATCTTAAGCTTCTCTTTGGTTTCATAACTCCTGCTGTTCTTTCATTTGGATGGCAATATAGTTAGTGCTGGGGTCCAGGGCATCAAGGTCTTTGAAATGTTTTCATGTTCTCCCTGTAGGTTTTATCTAAAAACATAAAGACATGCTGTTTGACTAGATACTTCGATCTGCCGTGTGTGTGTGTGTGTGTGTGTGTGTGTGTGTGTGTGTGTGTGAACATGTGCGTATGTATGTGTGTATTTGTGTGTGTGTGTATGTGTGTATGTACATCATACCTCACCTCTTAGAGCAAGAAATCTGGTCAAAGCCACCAATAATGGGGGGGGGGGGGGGGCAAAGGACCAAAAGTAGGGATAACTTTAAATATTGTTCTTACAAACTTAGAAAGATGATAGAACAACAGATTTTGCATTAGCATTAATTTTATAAAGGATATGAAGTTTAATCTTCAAATGTCTGTCATTATTTTCTGACTACAATATTCAATGATTTGCAAGTGATTTGCTAGAAAACCACAATTTTTGGAGAAAGAGATCAAAAATATGAGGCAAAAAAAATCCGGACATTCTGTGAAAATCTGGAAAGTTGAGAGGTACTATGTGCATGTTTAATTACAAGTGTGAGCTGTGCTCTGATGGACTGTCGTCATATCCAGAATGTATTTTGTCTTTGCTATGTATCTTTTTTTCCCTGGACAATTTACAGTTTGCCAGGATACTGAAATAAAATAACACTTACAGATCATGAATTGATTCCTTTCTACATTATGCCTATATCCTTTTATTCTTGATCCTGTGGCAGCTGTTCTTTCAGTGTCCATTTAAACTGTTTTCCTGAGTCCCTGCATTGTGGCATAACTTTAAAACTTCTACTGCAAGAATCATGGATAGAGTTAAAATAAAAGGGACAAAGACCTGTTCATTCAGGACATTTACACAGTAAGTGGATATGTATTAATATGGATTTTCTTGAGAGCACAAAATCTGCAACTGCTCTATTGGGAATTACTTACTGACTACAACACTTTGTGTTCTGTCACAAAAGCATGCATTTTAGGAGTGACATATTCTGACACAAAATCAGGAGATTTGAAGGGCATGTGTGATGGCTTTATGTTACCCAGTATCTAGACTATCCCCGGGATTCAGTAAAGTTTCGTGCAAGAATAAACTATTCTTGCACAGAATGGATTGTTTCTGTGCTGCACAGCAGCTTCCCCTGCATATTCATAAATGCATGCTGCTGTAACACCTACATGGACACGATCTGTGAATGAGTGCAGGAGCATGTTATAGCAGTGCCCGCACATGTAACATGCCCTTTCACTCAGAAAGTGCAGTTACTGTACTTTTAAAAGCAAAAACACAGTTGTCTGTGGATATACTGCACAACTGTGCAGTATATCCACAGAATGCATGCCACACACATGCATCTGGAGTGTGTCACCCTGGGCCTCTGCTAAAAATAGGCTCCCCATCTTAGTCGGACTTACCCGGTCAACAATTAGTAAATAAAAAATTAAAATAAACACAACACTGACATGCCTGAGTTCCCATACACTGCCAAAATACATGCAAACACAAAGCCCATTATCTTGTGCACTTTTAAAGTGCTAAAATTGTCCCCTGAGTTGTGCTCTTGTCCCCAGTGTTGTGCCCTTGTTCCCCTATTATGACAGACACACTCCTAAAGTGAGAAAAAGTTAAATTCCATTTAAATCCTCAAAATCTTTTTTTTTATTAAACCAATAAAGTTTAACCATATCTGAGCAGGCATACCCATTGTGCAGCTATGCATAGCAGAGTTTAAACATCAAAAGAAACTAAACAGAAATATACACAGTACTAAAAATGAAATGGGAATAGTGTAGTGGTTATAGCATTCACCTATTATGCAGGCAGTTATGGTTTGAGTCCCACAGCACCCCATGCATTTTCATATGTGAAACACACCTAAAATGTATTTTTCATAAATAGGTAGAGAATATTATTATGTATATGCTAACCACGGTAGTGTAGCAGCTCCAAATGTGAGGTGTCACTGAAATTTAAAGTTTAAGCAAGATTTAGCATAGCTAAACAAATTTGTGCACTGTTAAGCAGGACTTAGCATCTAGCACTTTAAGCAAAGGTTATCTTTGCTAAGCGGGTTTGCCCAGTGCTTAGCTTAGCAGTTTCAAAACTGTCCAATCACAGTAAAGGGTGGGAAATTAGCCCTATTTAAACCTTGCAGGTAGGAATACAGCGCATAACCAGTCCCCATTGTAGACACTATGGCTGGTGTAGGTGAAGGTGTGCGCTTTCAGGCGCAGCGCTGGGGCATTCAGGAGTCCAGGGTCATCGTTGGACTCCTTATTAAAGACCATGAAGGGTGACTGCTGCAGGACCAGTAGCAGGACTCCCATTACAAAGCGGAGGCCTGAGACCAACTTGCCAGAGATCTCACCACTGCCACTGGCATCCCTCGGGCTGATGAGCAGGTCCAGCATCACTTTGCCGACTTGAAGCGGAGGAAGAGGGACCTTTTGGACCAGTGGGTCCAAGATGCATGAGCAGGGAATGCTCCAGCCATGTGTAAGTATTAGTCAAAATAAGTGTTCTTCAAGGTCCAGCCTGTGTATGTGATGGATAGGTATGCATAAATGTTTTCTCTTATCTCCTGTACAGCTGCAGATGAGAGGGCTGTGAACATGGAAGCCAATGCCAGCAGGCTGCTAAGGCTGCATCGTGAGGCTGGTGAGTAACAATCTAGCTGGTATTATGTAGGGCAAATAAATAAAATGTAGTAGAATGTCACCCTTCAGTATTTAAAAACGGGTATTGTTTTTAGTGACTGAAGAAGCCAGTAGGAGAGCAATAGTGACATACAGGTTATATATCAATAAAAGTGTAATTACTTGTCAACAAAAATGAAATCCCCAGACTGGTTGTATTTACTCTGGTATTGTATGACTTGAAAGTTTCATGCACCAAGATCTGATATCAGAATAGTAATGTGTTAACCACTGTTTTCCACACTGTGCTATGTCCAAAGGTATGTACAGGAATGTATAAAAGAATGTTGTAATCATAAGGTCAGATTGTAGAACCAAGAAAGAATTAGACAGAAAACATTGAAGGAAGACACAGCAGTTTCTCAATAGCTTGTTCTGATGAAACACAAACTTGTATTTTTAGCAGAAACAGTTACATTACAAATCCAGGGAGTGGTAGTAAGCTGAATGCATAATTTCAACTATTTTGTGAATGTGTGTAGAAACAGTCAGGTAGTGTCAACATAAATTGCCTTCACAGATCTTCCAGGTGAAACAAAGTATAAAGTAGCTATACAAAGGCTGTAATTATACTGTGTACAAACATACCACTGCCCAACCCAA